>NC_046654.1:0-300000 GCF_900324485.2 Mastacembelus armatus
GCTTTCTTGCTCCGGGTCCCAACATGTCCCTAAAACCAACGGTCTGTCCGTCCCTCCTCGAGATGACAGCACAGTCCCAGGGACAGTGAATGCAGCACGCGTGGGCGACGACCATCACAGGAAGTGGGTTTTGAGCGTGATGCTACGGGAGGAGTTTGGAGCCACTGCGGGTGGCGGGGTTAGCGCTGCTGGATTTAGCGCTAACACTCCTTGTTTCCTCTGACAGCGGCGTCCAAAACGGGACTTCAGGTGAGGGACGATGCGATGACACAACTGAGGGAGGGGCCAAAAGATTCACCTGAGGTTCCCACCAGACCCAGAAAGGCTTTTATGAATGGGCGGAGTTTATGTCCATTAAAGGTACATGTGCTCATCACCAGCTGTTTCCTCATTTGTTACTGCAGACAAATACTGGTACTATTAAGGGCCCTGCTACTTGTATACTACTGGTAGTACTGGTACTGGTATTACTCCTAGTAGTTACTAGATGTCAAACACGTGAGGTAGCTGTGAGATGTCTCACCTGAAGACAGCTGAGTGCTGGGGCAAGACCATCAGGTCCTTGAGTGCAGCCTCATGGAGAGACCGGGACACCGTGGGAGCCGAGCGAGAGGTGTTTTTCATCCAGAGGAAGGAGATGAGGAGGGGCAGCAAGAAGGCCACCAGCTGAGGACCTGGAGGAACCAGACAGGAAACGAGACGGGGCAGACAGACTCGGTGAACGTGTCTCCCACAAGACTCTGCTCTCTAAAAAACGACATTAAAGGGAATTTGTCTCTGTGCTCCGCTGTGGACTCGTCTGCAGCCTGGACCAGAGCCTCAAGGGCCCGGACCCCTCCAGGCTCCCAGCAGCTCCTTGGACTGAGGGACGGTTCCTCCCGCCTTCTGACAAGGAAACAACAAACCTTTGACCAGTCTGATCAACACATACACGTGAGGCGGAGCTTCCCTGTGTGGACTCGTCCGTTTAATAAATTAGATCTTTTCATTCGTCAGGAAGAAATGAGTGAAAAAGAGAAACACAGACTGCGTTCCGGACTCAAGGATCCTGCTGCTCTAAATCTTACAGACATTCTTATAAAACAGATATTATATGTGGCTGGTAATATATTTTTAATTTCTCCTCCTGATAATACACATCTGCATATTTCCTGTACATTCAGACCCAGCTGCAGTTTTCTCCAACAGATGAAACACAAAAAACAAACTGAGCCTCAGAGAAAACATGAACTGGTTTCAGTCCTAGTGGTCTCAGGTGTGCCTGAGTTTCTGGGGCGGTACCTGGAGGAATCGAACCAGCGATGGTCCCAGGGCCGGATGTAGGGAATGGCCACAGCAGGCTGAGCCTGAAACACAACATCAGCAGCTGGTGACATCGACTGACCGACCTGCAACAAAGGAACGTTAATACGATAGGACTATACTGTAGTAATGTCAGCACTGTCAGTACTGTAGTGCCTGACAGTAACTGTCCCAGTCCCCTGGACAAACGGCTTTAACTGCCAGGTTAACAGCTCAGGTCCAGTGAATGAACTTAAACTGTACGAGGGAAACGTTAGAGCTGTGTGTTTGTGGATCCCAACCCTTAAATTAAATCTATGTTGATCTCTGTCTCATCTCGCAACCTGAGGGTCTTTGGAGTCCATGGCGGCGCTGAACCGCTGCAGACTGAGGACGTGCAGAGGCTCCACGTTGCAGACGTCAGGACAGCAGACAGCAGAAGACAGCAGAGCTGTAAGGAGGCTGATCTGATACCACAACCGGCCAGAGTCCCCTGAAAATACCAGACACAGACAACAGACACAGACACAGACACAGACACCAGCTCTGGAGCAGAAGGACCATGAAACAACATATCGACATTTCTTGGTCCAGTTAATTCAAATTTTCCATCACTTTTATTTCTCGTTCTATTTTTTTCTTTTCCTGCCCAAATTCTGTCCCAGTGAATCTTCTCGGTACAAAACTGAACAGTCCAGATGAGGAGGTGCGCAGCCTCTGGCACTAAAAAAAGGTTCTGTCCAATGTAAAGTGAAGTGTGTCTTGTGTTACCACAGTCCCGAGTCCCAGCAGGGTTTTCAGAGCAGTCTGAGCAGCAGGGTCCAGGCTTCTCGCTTTTTCTCCTGTCGGCTCATCGGAGACGTGAGGACGGACTCAGAGCCTGAAAGCCACCTGCACCACCTTGGCCCAGTCCGGCTCGCCCACCATGCCACCTGTGGGGCCCAGCGCTGAGGCACTGGACACCAAAGATTTGTGGATGAGGTTTAACAGCCAGAGTTTGTGGTGTCACAGACACTGCTCCATCTATAATTACTCACGTTCACACATTTAACTGTTATCACACGTCTGTGATGTACTTAGCTGGACAAAAGGACCTATCAGTTGATTAACTGATTGAAGGTGACCTGCTGAACTTGTGATCAGACAGTTTCTTATCTCCAGCTCCAGCAGCCACAGACCAACCTGCTGGTCCATGTGGACCAGTATCTGAGTCCACCTACTGGTCTCAGCCCTGGGTTCCCTTCAGTTGAGCTCTGGGTTTGGTCCCACCACCTGCTGAGGGAAATCTCTGGTTCTTTAGACTCTGACTGTGTCTGTCTGCTGTTTGCTGCTGAGCAGGTAGAGACTGTGGCTTTTTTTTCAGCTGCAGCTCTGGAACCAGAACCGTGAACACTGAGCGAGACTCAGTGTGAAGCTGCAGGTTCACCCCCCACACCCAGACGCTCACACACTTTCCACATGGTCATTTCATTGATCAGTCTTCCAAAAGCATCCAGACCAGTTACCGTGTGTGTGACTGGTGCATGTGCGGGCTGGAGGACGAGCTCTCTGAGGACTCCCAGCAGCAGGTTAGAGACAGTGGGCAGGATGGACACACTGCCTGCAGGACGACACCGACAACCATCAGTTCAAACACCAGAGTGAAACAGTGAAGAGCGCAATTATTTTTGAAATTTCTCAAAGGGGCAGAGAAGAACATCAGTTACAGAAGGGAAGACAGATTCACCCAGTGAGAGTGAAATGTCTGAGTGCATGAACATGAGCCTGAAGTAGGAAATGTTAGGACATGAGCCAGTCCGACCTTCAGGCGAGCAGACGACGGAAGCTCAGACAGGACACCAGACCGACGCCACCAGACAAACAGTCGCTGTCGCTCAGACTCCAGGCTGCCCCTGCAGGACCTGAACACACAAACACAGGAACACAGTCGCGTTCATGCTCTGGAGACGTTTCCCAGTTCAAACATGCAGGGTCAGACCCATCAGCACCAAAGACCAAGTCTCTCAGGTGAGACATCAGTGGACACCTCCTCATGTTTCTCCTCTTTCCACATGTTGTTTCTCTCATAACCTTGTCCTCACCTTCTTCTCTTCTTTTTCCCAGTTTCAACCTTTTTTCTGTCCTAAAACTCCCATCAGCCTCTGTTGTTCCTCTGTGGTGCCCTCCCCCCGTGTTGTCCTGATGTCTCTCAAACCCACCGACTGAACTCAAACCTCTAACTCTGCTGCTGCCCCCAAACCCCCCCCTACAGTTGGACTGGTTCCGGCCAGTTTGGGGCTGATCTGTGGAAGTTTCCGAACCAGGCGCAGAGGCAGAGCTCCAGCGCTCCAAACACCAGCGACCGCCCGGGAATCAAACCACGCGGTGTCCCGTCCTTCCCCAAACGCGGGCAGCGTCTCCTTCTCGGCTGCTCCGTCGTCCACGGTGAGCAATAAAGTTTTACACAAAGAAAAACTTTCTCTTGAATTCTGGTCCTGACCTGGTCAAACAGACTTTCTGACCCAGTGAACAGAAAACAAATGAAAAGGAAAAGTTTGAAGTTCTAGCAAAAATTCTGGCCTTGATCTAGACGACAGTCTGGACTGAAGCTCCAACACCAAAGTGCTGCTGCAGGTCTGAGGCTGTAAAGGCCTGTTGTGTCCTGAGTACTCACCCTCTGCGCTGTGGCGCTCCCCTGACGTGCTCCGGAGCGGCCGCCACAATCTGTCGTAGTAAATCCAGCACGGCGAGCTGAACGGACGGAGCCCTCTGGTCACCATCAGCCTGGGGAGGACGCTGAGCAGCTCCACGCTCAGAGCCTGGAGACACACGGCCGACATGTCGGTTTGCAGCTGAACACGGCATCTATTCCACTGTGGGTGGTTTATTGGGAAATGTGCTGTATAACCAAAGGTTTTAGTACTCACTAGATAACAGGCCTCTTTGGTCCAGAGTGAGATCTAGAACCTGGATTCGGGTCTAGACATCAGATTCTCTTCTATTTAAATTCTATTCTGTGTTTGGATTTTATTCTAGGCAGATTCTGGTTTGCATCTGGTCTCAGCTTTGCTCTGAACTATAGTCTAGATTCAGTCCAGATTCAGGCTTGGACTAGGTCTAAATGTCTCACCTGGTCATTTCCAATCTAGCTCTGGGCCAGGAGACGTCCAGCAGCGCCTGTAGAGCTCGCAAACAGGAAGTGATGTTTCTCCATCTGGTTGTCAGAGTGTGGAGAACACAGGAAAAACCCACACTGATCCCTGAAGCAGGAACACAGAGAACGCAACCAAGTCCACAAGAGTGAGACAAAGACATGCTTTAGCCGTTAATGTTTTGGGGGCTTCTAATGAAACCACTTCCCCACCCAGTAATGAGGTGCAGCGGTCGGTGTTAACGTCCTCTGGACTCTAGCTCCGCCCACTGAGCACAGAGCGTCCCAGGGGGTGGGCGTGGCCGGTCTGGCCAGGGTGGCAGGTGCGTCCGTCCGATATGACAAAACCTGAAACACATGGTGACAACTGACGCTCAGCACGTGCCAGCACCTTCCCTGTAAAAGGAGGAGCAGGGGGAGGTGTGAGGGGAGCACAGACCTGTGCTGTGGAGCCACAGGGAGGTGGCGTGGAGGATGGGAGCCCAGGAGGAGGAGTAAGTGAGCCTGGCCGTGGTTCACTGTCTCTGCTGTGTAAAAGGAACCACCTGGTGGAGAAACAGGAGCAAAAACAACATCAGTGTAATTGACAAGCTGCTGCTTTTTTATGCACGAGCTCCAGAACCACATGGACCATCCCAGTGTGTCCACATGCGGCTCATTGAGCATCAGGGCAGATCCAACAATCCTTAGGACCGTCAAGAACAGAGAGTCGTTAGAGAAACGAGCCACAGTGAAATCTCCAGAGCAGCAAGTCCCACCTGCAGCTGGCAGCTGTGACGCGAACGTCTGGGGGAGGGTCAGCAGGGCGTAATCCTGCAGCGCCGCCAACCACAGACGCTCAGCGTCGACAGATCAGACTGGACCAGCTTCAGAGAGCCCCGCCCCTCGATCAGGCGCCGAGCTGTCATGGCTAGAGAGGGGACTGACAGTTCCAGGTGTCCTCCCATGACTCTCCTTCTGTCTGCTCCTCTGAACGGCCACGATGTAAACCTGAGGTTGAAAAAAAAACCACCGTCAAAGTGGATAAAACCTTTTCACAACCATGTTAGTCTGGAAATCGCCAGGGAGACGAAGTGAAGCTGTTGGGGGACGACATTGTGCCCAAATAGAAGCTTAGTTTCAGTTTTACTGAAACGGGTTTCCTTTTATCCTGACATCATGTGATGATGACAGAGTCAGTCACGATCATGACCAAACTGAAGAACATCAGGCCTAAATACAAATTCATCTTAGGACCTTTAGGGTTGCTTCTTAAAGGAAAACAGAACCCGAGACACTGAGACCCACCTCGCCCAGGCCTTGAGGACGGCCAGGTTTCCATGGTGGCGGCGGCCCGTTGTACAGCTGACTGGACCCACCCCCAGCCTGACTTAGCCAACGAGAGCCAGGAGCTGGTGTACGCGCCTCAGTCACGGAGGTCCTGACGACACCACTGGCAATCCAGGCGCTGCACACCTGGGTAGGAGAGGCGGTCAAAGGTCACAGCAGAGTTCATGTTTTGTGTGATTACTGACGTGATTATTGACGACTGATCACCTGGCAGCCTTGGGGTGAGGTCAGGAGGAGCATCAGCTGTGAAGGCTGGTCTGAGAGCAGCTCCACCTGCACACACACAAACATGCACCATCAGTCCGGTCCTGGACTTACTAGGGTGAAACTGGTTTCATTACCCCACCGCAGCACAGAGGCCTGGAACCAGTTCGTCACAGCCACCTGCCCTCTCAGTGAATCATCAGTAGTCGCCCTCCAGTTTTAAGAATCAGAGAATATGATTCTCTGCAAACGTATTTGAAAATGCACCTTTGGCCAATCAACACATCCATGATTCATTGCTGTCGAGATTTACTGCACCGCTTCCTGTTTACTGTTTAAGCTGTTTTTGACCTGTTTGTTGTGAACTGATGGGCGACTGTCCTTACGTTAGCCTGGTACTGCGCCAGGATCACATGACTGGGAACTCTGGTTCGGGAATGGCTGAGAACCGCCTGATGATCACCAGCAGGGTTTGAAGACCCGCCAGCCTCAGCTGCTCACTGTGACTGTAGCCGCCATGAACGCCATGCGGACCAGGTCACCAAGATGGAGGACCAGGAAGTCTGAGGACACACAGATGAGGGGTCAGAGAGGTATGAGGTGTCCACAAACCCATTCGCCCCAGGCCCGTGGGGGTTTTACCGGTGGACTCGAGCAGGCGTCTCTCCTGAACCAGAGCCATGTCGAAGTGAGCCGGGTCGGCGGTCTCACACTGCGCTATGAGTGCGGCACACACACTCCATGGCGAAGCGGCGAGTGGCCCAGCGCAGGGCGGTGAACGGGCCGCCAGACTCCGACCGGGCCTCGGAACGCAGACGAGTCATCGTCCCTGCCGGGGTCCGCCTCCTCGTCCTCCTGGCTCGCCTCCGCCGGGGCCCGGCAGTCTGAGGGAGAGCGAACATTAAACTTCGTCACAAACTCAAGGAAAACTTAAGTTTCACTTAGTTTTTCTGAAGCTGTAAAAAGCATCTCAGGGCCTTGATCTCAGACACACGTGACCCGATACAACTTTCATCAACAACTTCAGCTGATGGATGTTTCATGATTCGAGTTTGAAGATTCATCCAAACTGTGAACCTGAACTTCCGTGAAACGTGAAGCGGTGCAGACGTGAAGCGTGTCACATGACTCAACCCACCCGTGGTTGCAGACAGGAGTCCTTGCACAGTTTTGAGCCAGTGTCCCAGCTTCCCGCTGGTGGCGCTGGACACCATCATGTGGACCAGAGTCTCCTGGATGTCCCCTCTGAGTCCTATCTGACTCCCGTCCAACAGAATAAACAGAGCTCCGTCCAGACCCACTTCCTTCAGAGGTGACGTCTGCACGAGAGGACAAAATAAAACAGATATTTAAAAAGACCTCGAGTGTGTTTGGGGAAAACAAGTGTGTGTGTTCTCTCTGCAGCACAGGTCTGATGCACCAATGCTCCGACAGAAACAAATCTCATATCTAACATTGGCTCTCACAGACATGTTGGACACAATGCAGCCTTTAGGGACTCATCGGGCGACCGGAGGAAGAACTTACAATCAGAATTTTCAGTTTCTTTGGGTCGTTCCAGTAAACTCCAGAAATTTGACCATTATTGACCAAATTATTCACACGTGTGTTTGCACTAACGTGTCTCACCGAGTTGCGTGTTGTCCCGTCTCGGCAGCTCTTTGACCAGGGTGACGGCGTGTTCGGACATCCCAGCGCCTCCCGCGGGACGAGCTGCCGCAGACACGCCACCACGGCCCGCCGCAGGCACAGGTACGAACTGCACAGGTTGGACTGACACACACGTTTATTGAAATAAAGGTAGATAAATCAAATGCACACACACACACACACACACACACACAGGACAGTAAAGATGTGGTCATGCAGACACATGCAGCTGCAGACAGTGTTTCCTGCAGGTTGATGAGCTTTATTTATTATATATAACTGTCTTCATGTCCATCGCACGGATCTTTCCAGACGTCTAATATCTGATGTCTGTCGACTTTAGACTGAAACTAAATCACTGTCAAATCAGTCGATCACATTTGAAACGATATGATCACATTGTTTTTCCAGAGGAAACACTGAGGAGTTTCAGCAACTATGAGTGTTAAAACCAAGGAGGAGGAGAGGAAACAAGAGAGGAAGGAAGAGGAGAGGAGAGGAGAGGAGGGGAGGGGAGGGGAGAGGAGAGGAGAGGAGAGGAGAGGAGAGGAGAGGACAGGAGGGAAGAGGAGAGGAGAGGAGAGGACAGGAGGGAGAGGAGAGGAGAGGAGAGGAGAGGACAGGAGGGAAGAGGAGAGGAGAGGAGAGGAGAGGACAGGAGGGAAGAGGAGAGGAGAGGAGAGGAGAGGAGAGGGAGGGAGAGGACGAGGAAGGGAGAGGGAGATGAGAGGAGAGGAAGGAAGGAAAAAGGAAAGGAGGGCCGGAGGGAGATGCTCGGAGGGAGAGGCGAGGACCGATAAGGTGAAAGAGGATAGTGACGGAGGAAAGACGGAATATCTGTCTCGGTTCTTCCGGCGCGATATGCCTCGTGACCAGCGGACCTGCTTGCAGCGGAGAGGCGAGGAAGGCACTCGGAGAGGCTAGGAGGGTCTTCGCTTCTTTTCTCTCGTCTGTCCGCTTCGATTCTCGTATCTTCTCGTCCCGTCGTGCTCTTCGCTTCGCGTAGCGTCTCTTCTCGGCTCGGCCCTTCTGGCCGCTTAGCTTATATGCCGCAGTGACTGGCCTATGATCGTATCTGAGCGTCTATGTTCTGGAGCCTCTTGGGATCTGATGACTGCGCGGATCTGATTTCCGCTTCTCTTCTCTTCGTGTCTTCTATTCTCTTCTCTTCTCTGTCGCTTCCCTGTCTTTCCTCGTACTCTTCACTCTATCTCTTCCCTTCTTACGCTTCTCTTCTCTCGCTTTCGCTTCGTTCCTCGTCTCTACGCTTCGCTTCTCTTCTCTCCTCGGCTCGGCTCGTCCTCCCGTACCGTTCGCTGCGCTTCTCTTCCTTCTTTAGCCTCGACTCTTCTATAGCGCTTCTCTTCGTCCCTCTTATACTTCGCTGATCTTCTTCGCTTCGCTTCTCGTCTCTTCGTTCCTCTCTCTTCCGCTTCTCTTATCTTCTCAGTCCCTTCTTTCCTCTTCCTCTCTCTTCCCTCTCTCTCCACCCCACACCCTTCTCGTCTTCCCCCTCTCTCTCTCTTCCTTCCTCTCCTTCTCCCTCTTCCTCTTCCACCCTCTCCTCCTCTCCTCCTCCTCTCCTCTTCCCTCCTCTCCTCTCCTCTCCTCTCCTCCTCTCCTCTCCTCTCCTCTCCCTCCTGTCCTCTCCTCTCCTCTCCTCTTCCTCCTGTCCTCCATCCTCCCTCGCCTCTCCTCTCCTCTCCTCTCCTCTCCCTCTTCTCTCCCTCTCCTCTATCCTCTCTCCTCCTCTTCCCCCTCCTCTCCTCTCCCTCTCCTCTCCTCTTCCCTCCTGTCCTCTCCTCTCCTCTCCTCTTCCCTCCTGTCCTCTCTCCTCTCCTCTCCTCTCCTCTCCTCCCCTCCTCTCCTCTCCTCTTCCCTCCTCTCTCCCTCCTCTCCTCTCCTCTCCTCTCCCCTCTTCTCCTTCCTCCTCCCCTCTTCCTCTCCTCTCCTCTCCTCTTACCCTCCTTTCCTCTCCTCGTCCTTTCCCTCCCTGTCCCGTCATTCACTCTCCTCTCTCATCTCTCCTCTCCTCTTCCCTCCTGTCCTCTCCCTCCTCTCCTCTCCTCTCCTCTTCCCTCCTCTCCTCCCCTCCTCCTCCTCCCCTCCTCCTCCTCTCCTCTTTCCTCCTCTCCTCTCCTCTTCTCCCTCCTGTCCTCTTCCCTCCTGTCCTCTCCTCTCCTCTCCTCCCCTCTCCTCTCCTCTCCTCTTTCCTCCTCTCCTCTCCTCTTCCCTCCTGTCCTCTCCTCTTCCCTCCTCTCCTCTTCCCTCCTGTCCTCTTCCCTCCTGTCCTCCCTCCTGTCCCTCTCCTCTCCTTCCGCTCTCTCTCCCTCCTGTACTCTCGCTCTCCCTCTGCCTCCTCCTCTTCCTCCCCTCCTGTCCCCTCCTCCTTCCTCTCCTCTTCCCTCCTCTCCTCTCCTCCCCCTCCTCTCCTCTCCCCTCTTCCCTCCTGTCCTCTCCTCTCCTCTCCTCTCCTCTCCCCCTCTTCTCCCTCCATCCTCTCTGCCCTCCCTCTCCTCGCTCTCCTCTCCTCTTCCCCCGCCGCCTTCCTCTCCTCTCCTCTCCCCTCTTCCCCTCTCTCCTCCCCCCTCCTCACGCCACCTCTTCCTCCTGTCCCTCCTCTCCTCTCCGCTTCCCTCCCTGTCCTCTCCCTCCTCTCCTCTCCCCTCCCCTCCTGTCCTCTCCTCTCCTCTCCTCTCCTCTTCCTCCTGTCCGCGCTCCTCTCCTCCCCTCCTCGTCCTCTCCTCCCCGCCCTCTCCTCCCTCCCCTCTCCTCTCCTCTCCCTCGCCTCCCTCTCCTCTCCCCTCTCCTCTCCCCTCTTCTCCTCTCCCCTCTCCTCTCCTCTCCTCTTTCCTCCTCTCCTCTCCTCTTCCCTCCTGTCCTCTTCCCTCCTGTCCTCTCCTCTCCTCTCCTCATCCCTCCTCTGCCCTCCTGTCCTCTCCTCTCCGCTCCTCTCCTCTTCCCTCCTGTCCTCTCCTCTCTTTTCCCTCTTCCTCTCCTCTTCCCTCCTGTCCTCTTCCCTCCTGTCCTCTCCTCTCCTCTCCTCTCCTCTTCCCTCCTGTCCTCTCCTCTCCTATTCCCTCTACTTCTTCCTCCTTTGTCTCGCTCTACTCTCTATCCTCTTCCCTCCTGTACTCTCCTCTCCTCTTTCCTCTTCCCTCCTTGTCATCTCTCTCCTTCCTCCCTTCCTCTCCTCTCCCCTCCCCTCCCCTCCTTGGTCCTCTCTCTCCTCTTCCTTCCTCTCTTGTTTCCTCTCATCTCCTTGGTGTTAACACCATAGTTGCTGAAACTCCTCAGGTTTCCTATGAAAAAACCAAATGTGATCATATCGTTTCAAATGTGATCGACTGATTTGACAGTGATTTAGTTTCAGTCTAAAGTCGACAGACATCAGATATTAGACGTCTGGAAAGATCCGTGCGATGGACATGAAGACAGTTATATATAATAAATAAGCTCATCAACCTGCAGGAAACACTGTCTGCAGCTGCATGTGTCTGCATGACCACATCTTTACTGTCCTGTGTGTGTGTGTGTGTGTGTGTGTGTGCATTTGATTTATCTACCTTTATTTCAATAAACGTGTGTGTCAGTCCAACCTGTGCAGTTCGTACCTGTGCCTGCGGCGGGCCGTGGTGGCGTGTCTGCGGCAGCTCGTCCAGCGGGAGGCGCTGGGAGTGTCCGAACACGCCGTCACCCTGGTCAAAGAGCTGCCGAGACGGGACAACACGCAACTCGGTGAGACACGTTAGTGCAAACACACGTGTGAATAATTTGGTCAATAATGGTCAAATTTCTGGAGTTTACTGGAAACGACCCAAAGAAACTGAAAATTCTGATTGTAAGTTCTTCCTCCGGTCTGCCAGATGAGTCCCTAAAGGCTGCATGGTGTCCAACATGTCTGTGAGAGCAAATGTTAGATATGAGATTTGTTTCTGTCGGAGCATTGGATGCATCAGACCTGTGTCTGCAGAGAGAACACACACACTTGTTTTTCCACAAACACACTCGAGGATCTTTTTAAATATCTGTTTTTATTTTGTCCTCTCTGTGCAGACGTCACTCTGAAGGAAGTGGGTCTGGACGGAGCTCTGTTTATTCTGTTGGACCGGGAGTCAGATCCAGGACTCAGAGGGGACATCCAGGAGACTCTGGTCCACATGATGGTGTCCAGCGCCACCAGCGGGAAGCTGGGACACTGGCTCAAACTGTGCAAGGACGTCCTGTCTGCAACCACGGGTGGGTTGAGTCATGTGACACGCTTCACGTCTGCACAGCTTCACGTTTCAGGAAGTTCAGGTTCACAGTTTGGATGAATCTTCAAACTCGAATCATGAAACATCCATCAGCTGAAAGTTGTTGATGAAAGTTGTATCGGGTCACGTGTGTCTGAGATCAAGGCCCTGAGATGCTTTTTACAGCTTCAGAAAAACTAAGTGAAACTTAAGTTTCCTTGAGTTTGTGACGAAGTTTAATGTTCGCTCTCCCTCAGACTGCCGGGCCCCGGCGGAGGCGAGCCAGGAGGACGAGGAGGCGGACCCCGGCAGGGACGATGACTCGTCTGCGTTCAGAGCCCGGTCGGAGTCTGGCGGCCCGTTCACCGCCCTGCGCTGGGCCACTCGCCGCTTCGCCATGGAGTGTGTGTGCCGCATCATAGCGCAGTGTGAGACCGCCGACCCGGCTCACTTCGACATGGCTCTGGCTCAGGAGAGACGCCTGCTCGAGTCCACCGGTAAAACCCCCACGGGCCTGGTTGCGAATGGGTTTGTGGACACCTCATACCTCTCTGACCCCTCATCTGTGTGTCCTCAGACTTCCTGGTCCTCCATCTTGGTGACCTGGTCCGCATGGCGTTCATGGCGGCTACAGATCACAGTGAGCAGCTGAGGCTGGCGGGTCTTCAAACCCTGCTGGTGATCATCAGGCGGTTCTCAGCCATTCCCGAACCAGAGTTCCCAGGTCATGTGATCCTGGAGCAGTACCAGGCTAACGTAAGGACAGTCGCCCATCAGTTCACAACAACAAGGTCAAAAACAGCTTAAACAGATAAACAGGAAGCGGTGCAGCGTAAATCTCGAACAGCAATGAATCATGGGATGTGTGATTGGCCAAAGGTGCATTTTCAAATACGTTTGCAGAGAATCATATTCTCTGATTCTTAAAACTGGAGGGCGACTACTGATGATTCACTGAGAGGGCAGGTGGCTGTGACGAACTGGTTCCAGGCCTCTGTGCTGCGGTGGGGTAATGAAACCAGTTTCACCCTAGTAAGTC
This sequence comes from Mastacembelus armatus, assembly GCF_900324485.2. Classification (NCBI taxonomy): domain Eukaryota; kingdom Metazoa; phylum Chordata; class Actinopteri; order Synbranchiformes; family Mastacembelidae; genus Mastacembelus; species Mastacembelus armatus. The sequence goes on from NC_046654.1 coordinate 12,869, forward strand.
CAGGACCGGACTGATGGTGCATGTTTGTGTGTGTGCAGGTTGGAGCTGCTCTCAGACCAGCCTTCACAGCTGATGCTCCTCCTGACCTCACCGCCAAGGCCTGCCAGGTGATCAGTCGTCAATAATCACGTCAGTAATCACACCAAAACATGAACTCTGCTGTGACCTTTGACCCGCCCTCTCCTACCCAGGTGTGCAGCGCCTGGATTGCCAGTGGTGTCGTCAGTGACCTCCGTGACCTGAGGCGCGTACACCAGCTCCTGGCCTCCTCGTTGGCTAAAGTCCAGGCTGGGAGGGATGGGTCCAGTCAGCTGTACAACGAGGCCGCCGCCACCATGGAAACCCTGGCCGTCCTCAAGGCCTGGGCCGAGGTGGGTCTCAGTGTCTCGGGTTCTGTTTTCCTTTAAGAAGCAACCCTAAAGGTCCTAAGATGAATTTGTATTTAGGCCTGATGTTCTTCAGTTTGGTCATGATCGTGACTGACTCTGTCATCATCACATGATGTCAGGATAAAAGGAAACCCGTTTCAGTAAAACTGAAACTAAGCTTCTATTTGGACACATGTCGTCCCCCAACAGCTTCACTGATCGTCTCCCTGGACGATTTCCAGACTAACATGGTTGTGAAAAGGTTTTATCCACTTTGACGGTGGTTTTTGTTTCAACCTCAGGTTTACATCGTGGCCGTTCAGAGGAGCAGACAGAAGGAGAGTCATGGGAGGACACCTGAACTGTCAGTCCCCTCTCTAGCCAATGACAGCTCGGCGCCTGAGTCGGGAGGGGCGGGCCTCCTGAAGCTGGTCCAGTCTGATCTGTCGACGCTGAGCCGTCTGTGGTTGGCGGCGCTGCAGGATTACGCCCTGCTGACCCTCCCCCAGACGTTCGCGTCACAGCTGCCAGCTGCAGGTGGGACTTGCTGCTCTGGAGATTTCACTGTGGCTCGTTTCTCTAACGACTCTCTGTTCTTGACGGGTCCTAAGGATTGTTGGATCTGCCCTGATGCTCAATGAGCCGCATGTGGACACACTGGGATGGTCCATGTGGTTCTGGAGCTCGTGCATAAAAAAGCAGCAGCTTGTCAATTACACTGATGTTGTTTTTGCTCCTGTTTCTCCACCAGGTGGTTCCTTTTACACAGCAGAGACAGTGAACCAGGCCAGGGCTCATTACTCCTCCTCCTGGGCTCCCATCCTCCACGCCACCTCCCTGTGGCTCCACAGCACAGGTCTGTGCTCCCCTCACACCTCCCCCTGCTCCTCCTTTTACAGGGGAAGGTGCTGGCACGTGCTGAGCGTCAGTTGTCACCATGTGTTTCAGGTTTTGTCATATCGGACGACGCACCTGCCACCCTGTCCAGACCGGCCACGCCCACCTCCATGGGACGCTCTGGCTCAGTGGGCGGAGCTAAGAGTCCAGAGGACGTTAACACCGACCGACTGCACCTCATACTGGGTGGGGAAGTGGTTTCATTAGAAGCCCCCAAACATTAACGGCTAAAGCATGTCTTTGTCTCACTCTGTGGACTTTGGTTGCGTTCTCTGTGTTCCTGCTTTCAGGGATCAGTGTGGAGTTCCTGTGTTCTCCACACTCTGACAACCAGATGGAGAACATCACTTCCTGTTTGCGAGCTCTACAGGCGCTGCTGGACGTCTCCTGGCCCAGAGCTAAGATTGGAAATGACCAGGTGAGACATTTAGACCTAGTCCAAGCCTGAATCTGGACTGAATCTAGACTATAGTTCAGAGCAAAGCTGAGACCAGATGCAAACCAGAATCTGCCTAGAAGTAAAATCCAAACCAGAATAGAATTTAAATAGAAGAGAATCTGATGTCTAGACCAGAATCCAGGTTCTAGATCTCACTCTGGACCAAAGAAGGCCTGTTATATAGTGATAGTAATAAACCTTTGGTTATACAGCACATTTCCCAAATAAACCACCACAGTGGAATAGATGCCGTGTTCAAGCTGCAAACCGACATGTCGGCCGTGTGTCTGTCCAGGCTCTGAGCGTGGAGCTGCTCAGCGTCCTCCACAGGCTGATGGTGACCAGAGAGGCTCCGTCCGTTCAGCTCGCCGTGCTGGATTTACTACGACAGATTGTGGCGGCCGCTCAGGAGCACGTCAGGGAGAAGCGCCACAGCGCAGAGGGTGAGTACTCAGACACAAACAGGCCTTTACAGCCTCAGACCTGCAGCAGCACTTTGGTGTTGGAGCTTCAGTCCAGACTGTAGTCTAGAATCAAGGCCAGAATTTTTGCTAGAACTTCAAACTTTTCCTTTTCATTTGTTTTCTGTTCACTGAGAGTCAGAAAAGTCTGTTTGACCAGGTCAGGACCAGAATTCATAAGAGAAAGTTTTTTCTTTGTGTAAAACTTTATTGCTCACAGTGGACGACGGAGCAGCCGAGAAGGAGACGCTGCCCGAGTTTGGGGAAGGACGGGACACCGGTGGTTTGATTCCCGGGCGGTCGCTGGTGTTTGGAGCGCTGGAGCTCTGCCTCTGCGTCCTGGTTCGGAAACTTCCACAGATCAGCCCCAAACTGGCCGGAACCAGTCCAACTGGTAAGGGGGGGGTTGGGGGCAGCAGCAGAGTTAGAGGTTGAGTTCAGTCGGTGGGTTTGAGAGACATCAGGACAAACACGGGGGGAGGGCACAACAGAGGAACAACAGAGGCTGATGGGAGTTTTAGGACAGAAAAAAGGTGAAACTGGGAAAAAGAAGAGAAGAAGAGTGAGGACAAGGTTAGTGAGAGAAACAACATGTGGAAAGAGGAGGAAACATGAGGAGGTGTCCACTGATGTCTCACCTGAAGAGACTTGGTCTTTGGTGCTGATGGGTCTGACCCTGCATGTTTGAACTGGGAACACGTCTCCAGAGCATGAACGCGACTGTGTTCCTGTGTTTGTGTGTTCAGGTCCTGCAGGGGCAGCCTGGAGTCTGAGCGACAGCGACTGTTGTCTGGTGGCGTCGGCTCTGAGTGTCCTGTCTGAGCTTCCGTCCGTCTGCTCGCCTGAAGGTCGGACTGAGCTCATGTCCTAACATTTCCTACTTCAGGCTCATGTTCATGCACTCAGACATTTCACTCTCACTGGGTGAATCTGTCTTCCCTTCTGTAACTGATGTTCTTCTCTGCCCCTTTGAGAAATTTCAAAAATAAATTGAGCTCTTCACTGTTTCACTCTGGTTGTTTGAACTGATGGTTGTCGGGTGTCTGTCCTGCAGGCAGTGTGTCCATCCTGCCCACTGTCCTCTACCTGCTGCTGGGAGTCCTCAGAGAGCTCGTCCTCCAGCCCAGCACATGCACCAGTAACACACACGGTAAACTGGTCTGGATGCTTTTGGAAGACTGATCAATGAAATGACCATGTGGAAAGTGTGTGAGCGTCTGGGTGTGGGGGGTGAACCTGCAGCTTCACACTGAGTCTCAGCTCAGTGTTCACGGTTCTGGTTCCAGAGCTGCAGCTGAAAAAAGCCACAGTCTCTACCTGCTCAGCAGCAAACAGCAGACAGACACAGTCAGAGTCATAAAGAACCAGAGATTTCCCTCAGCAGGTGGTGGAGACCAAACCCAGAGCTCAAACTGAAGGGAACCCAGGGCTGAGACTCAGTAGGTGGACTCAGATACTGGTCCACATGGACCAGCAGGTTGGTCTGTGGCTGCTGGAGCTGGAGATAAGAAACTGTCTGATCACAAGTTCAGCAGGTCACCTTATCAATCAGTTAATCAACTGATAGGTCCTTTTGTCCAGCTAAGTACATCACAGACGTGTGATAACAGTTAAATATGTGAACGTGAGTAATTATAGATGGAGCAGTGTCTGTGACACCACAAACTCTGGCTGTTAAACCTCATCCACAAATCTTTGGTGTCCAGGTGCCTCAGCGCTGGGCCCCACAGGTGGCATGGTGGGCGAAGCCGGACTGGGCAAGGTGGTGCAGGTGGCTCTTCAGGCTCTGAAGTCCGTCCTCACGTCTCCGATGAGCCGACAGGAGAAAAGCCGAGAAGCCTGGACCCTGCTGCTCAGATCTGCTCTGAAAACCCTGCTGGGACTCTGGGACTGTGGTAACACAAGACACACTTCACTTTACATCTGGACAGAAACCTTTTTTTAGTGCACGAGGCTGCGCACATCCTCATCTGACTGTTCAGTTTGTAGCCGAGAAGATTCACTGGGACAGAATTTGGGCAGGAAAAGAAAAATAGAACGGAGAAATAAAAGTGATGGAAAATTTGAATTAACTGGACCAAGAAATGGTCGATATGTTGTTCATGGTCCTTCTGCTCAGAGCTGTGTCTGTGTCTGTGTCTGTGTCTGTGTCTGTGTCTGTGTATTTCAGGGGACTCTGGCCGTGTTGTGGATCAGATCAGCCTCCTTACAGCTCTGACTGTCTTCTTGCTGTCTGCTGGTCCTGACGTCTGCAACGTGGAGCCTCTGCACGTCCTCAGTCTGCAGCGGTTCAGCGCCGCCATGGACTCCAAAGACCCTCAGGTGCGAGATGAGACAGAGATCAAACATAGATTTAATTTAAGGGTTGGGATCCACAAACACACAGCTCTAACGTTTCCCTCGGTACAGTTTAAGGTTCATCACTGGACCTGAGCTGTTAACGTGGCAGTAAAGCCGTTTGTCCAGGGGACGTGGACAGTACTGTCAGCACTGACAGTACTGACAGTGCTGACAGTACTGACAGTAAGTCCTCATCGTATTAACGTTCCTTTGTTGCAGGTCGTCAGTCGATGTCACCAGCTGCTGATGTCGGTGTTTCAGGCTCAGCCTGCTGTGGCCATTCCCTACATCCAGGCCCTGGGACCATCGCTGGTTCGATTCCTCCAGGTACCGCCCCAGAACTCAGGCACACCTGAGACCACATAGGACTGAACCAGTTCATGTTTCTCTGAGGGCTCAGTTTGTTTTTATGTTTCATCTGTTGGAGGAAACTGCAGCCTGGGTCTGAATTTACAGTGAAATATGAAGATTGTGTTATTATCAGGAGGAGAAATTAAAAATATATTACCAGCCACATAATATATCTGTTTTTAAAGAATGTCTGTAAGATTTAAGAGACAGCAGAATCCTTGAGTCACGGACACGCAGTCTGTGTTTCTCTTTTTCACTCATTTCTTCCTGACGAATGAAAAGATCTAATTTATTAAACGGACGAGTCCACACAGGGAAGCTCCGCTCACGTGTATGTGTCTGATCAGACTGGGTCAAAGGTTTGTGTGTTTCCTTGTCAGAAGGCGGAGAGGAGCCGTCCTCAGAGTCCAGAGGAGCTGCTGGGAGTCCTGGAGGGAGTCCGGGCCCTTGAGGCTCTGGTCCAGGCTGCAGACGAGTCACAGCGTGAGCACAGAGACAAATTCCCTTTAATGTCGTTTTATTAGAGCAGAGTCTGTGGGAGACACGTTCACCGAGTCTGTTCTGCCCCGTCCTCGTTTCCTGTCTGGTTCCTCCAGGTCCTCAGCTGGTGGCCTTCTTGCTGCCCCTCCTCATCTCCTTCCTCCTGGATGAAAACACCCTCAGCTCGGCTCCCACGGTGTCCCGGTCTCTCCATGAGGCTGCACTCAAGGACCTGATGCGTCTTGGCCCCCAGCACTCAGCTGTCTTCAGGTGAGACATGCTCACAGCTACCTCACGTGTTTGACATCTAGTACTACTAGGAGTAATACCAGTACCAGTACTACCAGTAGTATTACAAGTAGCAGGGCCCTGTAATAGTACCAGTATTTGTCTGCAGTAACAAATGAGGAAACAGCTGTGATGATGTCACATGTACCTTTAATGGACATAAACTCCGCCCATTCATAAAAAGCCTTTCTGGGTCTGGTGGGAACCTCAGGTTGAATCTTTTGGCCCCTCCCTCAGGTGTGTCATCGCATCGTCTCCTCACCTGAAGTCCCGTTTGGAAGCCGCTGTCAGAGGAAACAAGGAGAGTGTTAGCGCTAAATCCAGCAGCGCTAACCCCGCCACCCGCAGTGGCTCCAAATCCTCCCGTAGCATCACGCTCAAAACCCACTTCCTGTGATGGTCGTCGCCACGCCGTGCTGCATTCACTGTCCCCTGGGACTGTGCTGTCATCGGAGGAGGGAACGGACAGACCGTTGGTTTTAGGGACAATGTGTGGACCAGGAGCAGAGCGACAGTGTTGTGATGGTGTGTCCCCTCGCCAGCGCTGACGAGACTCTGAGAACGTGTAGAAACAACAGGCGTCCTTGAATCCCAGCTGTTGATTATCCCTGTTGCTTTAAAGAGCCAGGTCTTTGTTTCCAACCATCATGTTTTAGAAACACATTTCATCATGTAGATGATGTCTAGATGAAGTTTTGCCTCCTGGTGTCATTCGCTCGCTTTTTTGGGCTGAAAAGCTTCAGTTTGAATATTTTATCTCCAGGTTGATTTGGATGATGCTGATATTGTGTTTGTCAGATTGTTTTGAAGTGTTTTATCATTTTCCCTCAGTCACAGATCAGTCAACACATCTGAGTCAGAGTCCATCTATACTCTGTACCTAAACTCCACCCGCCCGGCACTGCAGCTCCAATTAAACAAACAGCCACAGGGCAGTCAAGCAAAGGCAGCGTTCGGGCACACCAGGCTTTTATTTTGAAATTACTCTCATTTGTACATGTAGAATAAGCTTCACGTGAGGAAATGGAGGTGGGGGTCAAAGGTCATGTCTTATCACAGTCGTCTCTGATGCTCCAGTGAATGTCAGTAACAGGATTTTATTTGTTAGTTCAATGTTGTTTGTTGTGTTGACTTTTGTCTGACTCTGGGTGTTACAGGAGCCTCTGAGGGACAATTTAGTTTCCATCTTTAGTCATCAGCACTTCAGATTAAAACACTAGAACATGTGCAGTGAAGGCTGTGGCTTTACACACTGGACTTCTGTTGGTTGGAGAATGGCACACCTGGCTCTTGGTACAGGTGTGTGTACAGGTGTGAACAAGGGGGAGGAGCTAACGTGTTTTCTGACAGCAGTGAGTGAATTAAAGGTTTTTTCTTCAATGCAGCTTCTCCTTTGTCTTTAACACGTGTTTGTTTCCAGCAGACGTGTCAAGGGAAAGAAGCAGCTTTCCCACTGAGACATGTCTCACACGTTTCTGTTTAACTTGATGAAGCTGCATGTTGGAACGTTGGAAGAGACGAACGTCGTCCACAGTGGGAACGAACCATGTTCCACCACAGGTACAGAACCACCTTCAGGCCTTTGTCTTTGTTCCTGTTGTTTAATACACAGCGATGACATGGAGTGAACAAAAATCTGGTTTAAAAAGTTTTCAGCTGCTCTCTGAAAAGTTTTTACTCTTTACCTGAGTATTTCCATGTAGTACTACTTCATCCTCGGACTTCACTACATGTCAGAGCCAAACCTTGTACTTTTTCACTCAGATAGATCCAATAAAATACACTGATCATCAAACTTTATTGATCCCTGGTAGGAAATTTCCAAGATACCCAGCAGTATATAAAGTACTTCAAATTAGAAGTATATAAGGTAGTTAACGTCAGCTACCCAGCGGTATATAAAGTACTTCAAATTAGAAGTATATAAGGTAGTCAACGTCAGCTACCCAGCGGTATATAAAGTACTTCAAATTAGAAGTATATAAGGTAGTCAACGTCAGCTACCCAGCGGTATATAAAGTACTTCAAATTAGAAGTATATAAGGTAGTCAACGTCAGCTACCCAGCGGTATATAAAGTACTTCAAATTAGAAGTATATAAGGTAGTCAACGTCAGCTACCCAGCGGTATATAAAGTACTTCAAATTAGAAGTATATAAGGTAGTCAACGTCAGCTACCCAGCGGTATATAAAGTACTTCAAATTAGAAGTATATAAGGTAGTCAACGTCAGCTACCCAGCGGTATATAAAGTACTTCAAATTAGAAGTATATAAGGTAGTCAACGTCAGCTACCCAGCGGTATATAAAGTACTTCAAATTAGAAGTATATAAGGTAGTCAACGTCAGCTACCCAGCGGTATATAAAGTACTTCAAATTAGAAGTATATAAGGTAGTCAACGTCAGCTACCCAGCGGTATATAAAGTACTTCAAATTAGAAGTATATAAGGTAGTCAACGTCAGCTACCCAGCGGTATATAAAGTACTTCAAATTAGAAGTATATAAGGTAGTCAACGTCAGCTACCCAGCGGTATATAAAGTACTTCAAATTAGAAGTATATAAGGTAGTCAACGTCAGGTACCCAGCGGTATATAAAGTACTTCAAATTAGAAGTATATAAGGTAGTCAACGTCAGGTACCCAGCGGTATATAAAGTACTTCAAATTAGAAGTATATAAGGTAGTTAATGTCAGCTACCCGGCTTTTCCACAGATATTTGACAAAGACAATGAATATTTGACTTCTAAAGTTCTTTTGTCAGATCCAGATCTGATACACTCTGGACTGTCCACAGAATGAACCTAACCCTAACCTGTATCAGGTTCTAAAGGTGCAGTTCCACTAAAATTCCATTGCTGGTCTTGTGCATGTGAAACAGGTAGAATTTCACTTGTCCAAAGTTCAGTCTGGGAACAAGTGTGATGAATCATCTCAGGTTTAATCACGGGCGCCCAGAGAGAAGTCTGCAGAATTCTCTGTCTTTCTGTTACAGATTCAGGTTTATATAGCTTGACGAAAAGGGGTGGACTCATATTGGAAAAGACCCCACATGCTTGTTCAGGTGTCTTCTACCTTCAGGCCTCTCAAACCCTAAAACACTACACCACTAAAATACTAAACCCCTAAAAACCAAATACCATGCATGTTTTAGCCCAATCTTTTTAGGTGACCCTTTGAGCCCCTGTTCCATGCTGTGTAAAATAACCACACAAGTTGTCAGGAAGTCCTGTTTGTTCCAGCAGCCGGTGTAATAGTCAGAGCAGCAGAGAAGAACGATGGAGGTTAGCCCTTTAGCCATGCTAGCTCCTGGTTATGAATAATATTTGAGACATTGTTGTGATGTTTCTTCTGTTTGGCCTTTTTATTTTACACATCAAATCAGTTTTATCTGAGCGACATTTTCCACATTTAGGATCATCAGGACAAACATTTACAAAATCCCTCCGTCCCAAAAAGACAAACCAAACAACCCTGATATTAAAAATATGTAATAATGGAAGTAAACAAACACATAAAGTATCTCTGTAATAACACAAAGTCAATACAGTGGAATATATTTGAACAGTACAGTCGACATGGAGACCAAAGTGCTGTAAAGTCAGTCATCCTGTGGACAACAGCGCCCTCTTGTGTCCAGAGCAGCAGCAGCTTTATGGACCGACCACATGTCAAACTACAGCACTTCACTGAGACCACGAGCTGTTTCTAACAGGAACATCATCAGGTTTAAAGAGTCGCTGGAGGCAGGTTAACACTCCGACTTCCTGTGAAAGCAGCAAAGAAGAAGTCCTTCCTCCTCCACCGTTTGTCCTGGGACTCCTGTTAAACCTGCTGCATCTCTTCTACACTGGGCTTCAGCTGTTCAGACGTCAAACATCGGCCGTCTGTTCTGTTCTCCATGGGTCTACGCTGGTTCCTGACAACACCCTTTTCCCTGGACCTCTGACTACTCCACAGGAAAACACTGCAGTGACCCCACAACCCTGGACTGGTTTAGGACGTTACCCCACAACTAAAGCAGGAACGGTGTCGCTCAAAGGGGAAATGAACCGACAGGAACAACGAGCAAAAAGTCAGTGAGAGCGAGAACTAAAACCAAACTAAAGAGCTTTGGAACAATGAGACAGCAGGAGGACCGGGGCAGGTTCACTGGTTCAGTTCTGCCACTTTTCCCTTTGAGAAACAAACAACATTAGAAATCAAATCATCCTGTTTCTCTCTAACGGCTCTGCTCCACTGTCCTACTGATCTTCACTGGTAATATCTTCAATGGGGATTCGGTCCAATTAATAATGTATGGAAACAACGTGTCAGTGAAAGTGTGTGTGAAGGTGTGTATGTGTGTGTCAGTATCAGGATCAGAGAACGACAGTTTTCCTCTGTTCCAGTCCAGATTCACTCTGATCCTCTCGACCTTCTCCACTGGGAGAACAGAGGATGGACCTGATGGTGAAACTGCAAAGATATTACCTTCACTCAAGCATATTCCCCATAATTCAGACCATATGTCTCCCTTCCTTTGCACAGACTCTAACACACCCAGTGTCCAGTATTTAGTGTCTCCAACCTCGACATCCCAGCTGTGAGTCCCTGAGTTAAAGCCCTCAGAGCCCAGGACTGAGCAGTAACAATCAAACCTCTCTGGGTTGTCAGGAAGCTGCTGGTCCTGTCCTTGTCTCACACTGGTCAGATCCTCAGACAGGATGAGTCTTGGATGAGCAGTGTTTGGGTCCAGGACCACAGGAGTGTAGGAGACCATGTGCTTCATGTTGTTCCAGATGTTGAAGGTCAGGTTGCCCAGGTGTTTGGCCTGGTCTATCAGAGCTCCTGAGGGCAGCTGTGGATCCTCCAGCAGGTGGCGCTGCTGGACTCTTTCCACTGCAGCCTTGTAGCTGTGCAGGAATGAGACGTCTTCAGCTCTCAGCTCCTCCTCTGTGGCTCTGACTGTGTGTGACAGAGCTGCTATCTGTCTGCTCAGAGCCTCCATCTTCTCCTTCATCATCTGACTCTTCTGCTCCTCTTCCTCCCTCAGTGCAGCCATCCTGGCCTCCTCTTCCTCTTCTAGAAACTGGTGAAGCTTCTTAAACTGCTCCTTAATCTGCCTCTCTGTGTGTCGGGCCTGGGCCTTCATGTGTTCTGCTGTTTGACCAAACTTCACTTGAACTTCTTTAAAAACCTGTAACTTCTTCTTTAAGGGCTCCAGACTTTCCTGGAGTTCCTTCTTGTGTTGTGGTGCAGCTTCATCGATGGGTCTGAATCTGTGCTCGCTGTGTTTTTCTGAATCTCTGCAGACCAGACACACTGGCTGCTGATGGTCCAGACAGAAGAGTTTGAGTTTCTCAGAGTGCAGACTGCAGAGACCCTCTGGAGCTCTCTGGTCTCTCTGCTGTAAGAAGGACTCACACAGATTCTTTAACACCAGACTAACAGGTGGATCATTCTTTGAAGATCTTCTCTTACAAAGTGGACACTCGTGGGTTGGTTTCTCTCTCCACCAGCTCTTCAGACAGTCTTTACAGAAGCTGTGGCTACAGGACAGAACAACAGGGTCTCTAAAGACCTCCTGACAGACCGGACAGCAGAAGTCCTCCTCTGATCTGGAAGCCATTTAGTCTCAGAGTGAATCTGAAGACAAAACACACACAACTAGTCCAGTCAGTCCTGGCTCCCCTCCCCCCTCTACCAGGCCACTGAAACCTCCTTTCACTTTGAGTGGTGTTTCTGTCCAACTCACATTCAGTGTGTGGAGCGTCAGCAGGTTGAAGCAGCAGAGTTGGACTTTCCACTTTTCTCTCCTGTAGCTGGACTCACTCAGAGGAAGCTGTTAGTTTGGTCTGAAGCTCAGTCTGATCGTCTGCTTTTCAGTCTGTGTCTGTAGAGACCGACAGCTGACTGCTTGTGTTGGGTGAGACAGCTGAGGGGCGGAGCCTGAAATAGTGAGTGACAGTTTGCAGCAGGAAGTTGCAGCAGTTTCAGTTCAGAGTCCTGATTCACTGTTGGATAAGTTTACTCAGAGGGTGCAGCCTGACGTTGCTGGTCAGAGACGGGCTGATAGACAGACTGGGCAGAGTAATAATCCCAGAGTGACTGGGGACTTGGACAGGGGACGGGGTACAGGTGAACACAGTCTGGGAACTGACGAGTAAGAGTAAAGGTGTTAGATTGGAAAGACCAAGGGACAGGAAGTTCTTCAAAATAAAAGCCTGGGGCAGTAAGTGAGCATGGCTCACGTGTTTCATTTCCTCGTGGAACAAACTCAGATACAGGTTGGACTGTTCACAGACAAGTTGCATAAGAGCACGAGACTAAAGGAATTAAATATAATTGAAGTTCATCAACGTACGTCCATAAAGCGCCACCGTCCATCTCCTCCCTGCACGCGACAAAGTGTTGGAGCTGAATCAGTTCTGGGTTTGTCTTTACAGCTTCAGAGCAAACTCTGCTTCAACACGACTCAACTGAAGTTGAATGGAAAACCAATGAAAACCGTTAGATCACATGATACAGGACACAGGGAGATGACGTGTGAACATGTATGTACCTGGTTTCTGGGAGGAATCGTAGCTCCACCAGAGTCCGTCAGGGGCAGAAGGTGGAGCTGAATATCTCTACACGAGTCACAGGGACAGAACGTACAAAGAATCTGGACATGAGACTGAGACTTCAGCTTTAGTGTGTTCAGGACATGTTGGCTGTCTCTGTGCTCTGTCCATGTTCAGGCCATCAGGAGGAAACGCTGCACTTCTCAAATAAAGACTGAGAAACATGAAGCCAATAAACACGTTTCAGTCATTGAGCACAGCTTCAGTTTCATCTTTGCATCATCTGACTAAGAGCTGGAGCTGATTTCATGGAATAACGTCCTGACTGACAGAGGCCGTGGTTTGAAGGGAATCCCATGTGTGTCCTAGTTTTCTCTTTTTTAAACTGAAGCTGTGAAACGTGGCACATGGAGGAAATATTTCTAACCCGTCTCCCTTTATTGGACCGTGTTGATGCTGAATTCAAGAGCAGCTGCTGTAGGTTCAGAAAAACTCTTTGTGATGATTTTCCTGTAGATTTGTGTCCATCTGGGCCACCGTAGTTTCAGAATTAGTGATTTCCTGAGCAGAGTTCGGTGATGGCTTCAGGGCCTACAGACGTTTTCAGGCTGCAGAGGCTGTTGGTCAGTGAGAGCTGATCTGAAAACAGGAATCTACATTTTTGACCAGGAAACTTTCAGCCTGAATAATATTTGAGACATTATTGTGATATTTCTTTTTTTCCAGATTTCTTTATTTAATATATTCAGATACTTTATTCAATACAGAAATAAAGAGAAGGGCGATGGCACCAAAATAAACAGGAAGCATAAATCAAAGACATTCAGTGTACATCCTCAAGGAAGTCCCATCAAGGAGACCAGATACGCCAGAAATCATTAGTTGTCAGACGTAAATCACAAGTGAGTTTCTCTAAAGGTAAGAAAGCAGCAATATGATTCAACCTCATCTGGGCAGAAGGAGCAGGAGGAGTGGACCATAGTAATAATATGCATTTTCTCACCAAACAGGGAAAAAGATGTAGGACAGATTCTAGACCATGGCTGAGATGTAGTTCAGCTTTACAATTCAGAAGATAGATACTTGGGGATATAACAAAAGATTTACCAATGATCTTCTGAACCATTTTCTGTATCTCCTTCTAGAACGTCTTAATCATGTCACAGTCCCAAAACACCTGCATCACAGTACCAATATTGGACTTACACTTAAAACACAATTGGGAACCATTAGGAAAAACCTTGTGCAGACAGACTGGAGTGAGGTAAGTCCTAGAAATGAACTTAAGATTTGGTTCACGGCTCGATACCGAAGCTCCTCTAAAAGAAACGCTGGAGCGGATCAATAGCCTCTTTTCATCACTGGAATTGGTTTCAAAGTCTTTCTCCCATATCACTGTTAAGGAATCGAAAGAGGACGTCCCAACATTGGATAACACAGAGTAAATGACAGAAATCTTCTTTCTGAGAGAACATGAAGAGAACAAATGTTTTTCTCTATGTAACCCCTTTACGACCCGGCTCGCTATAATGAGGTAACGCTATCTAGTATAAGACCATTTACTTCAATAACATTATGGTAAAAGAGACATTCTGATGTATAAAAGATCAGTCTAGGGTAACAGTATGACTTCCACCTTAAATAATGAAAGGTTTCTCTGAGATAATACCAACCAGTCAAACATAACTTGATATAAATTACCTTGAAATGATTCTTTTGCAGTGAGTCTTACACTACAACAATCAAACATACACAATAACTGCGTTTTAAGTTAAGGTGTTTTTACACCCATTGAAAATGTAAATTAATGGTTTGGTTGTGAGTGCACTCTTAGTTTGTTTTATATGCAAGCTTGCAATTACCGCGCTGGAGCTCACATCCATTTGGAATTAATCATCGGTAATCCTACCAATCTGGAAAAACCAAATCCCTCACGGTCCAAGGAACAGAGGAAAAATGGCATACAGAATCCACTTCCCTTCCTGACGTCTTCAGCACAGGTGAATGCAGACACGGCGATGCTAACATTAGCTTAGCTCTTTCAGCTTCGTCCTCAGTTCAGACTCACGACCTTGCGGCGCGAGTCGTCCACGAATCCTCCGCTGTCCCCCAGAGCAATGAGAAACTGTCCAGGCCAACTTAACCGTGGCTCTAAACACTTTTTAATTCCCTCAGTGGGCACTTGCTTCCGGCGAGCATCGCCATTTTTTAGTTCACTCTCCTTTCGCTTACTTGTTTTCTTCTTCTGCGTCCTTACATCACACGCCAACACAATAATAAAAAATAAAAATATATGTAACTGCTAAGGACATGTTTTCCAGAGATGTGCACATTTGTTTCTGTTAAAATTCATATCAGTTTGAGCTCATTTACTGTTTAAAAATATTTGACTAAAATGTATGAATGTGATATTCAAGGCATAAAGTAAAGAATGTGCTCCCTTAAAATGTTTAAAAGTTAAGGGTTCTTTAAGAAAGAATTACCGCTGAAGCGTAACAGGTCACATGGTCAGGTTGAGTTGTACGCGGGACCGATGCATTATGGGTTGAACTAATATGGACACGGAGAAACGCTAATGCTATGCAGAGCCTGATGAAAGATTTCCTTTATCCGCATGGTCTAAGAGGGCGCACACGGTAATTGGTCTTTAAATCTGTTATTTTTGTGTATAATGTTGTTTTATATCAGTTTTTGTAAATTATATTAGGTATAAATAGCAAATGTCATTGGATTTGGATTGTCGCATGTGTTCGTTTGTGTATCAGTGGACGTTTACATGAGAGACCGACAAAGGACTCTAAGAAATGCACATTTTGAACTTTATTTCTTGTAGTTTTCACGGTGTCTGCTGAGAAGAGAGAGACAGAGAGACAAATAAACAGCATCTGTACGAAGCGTGGCTATCATTTCATTAGACCAGTGCAGATACAATATACCTGGGTTTTTCTTTTTTTACTGAAGTCTCTATATTCATAACAGTTTTTTTAACATTATGTAAATGCATATTTTAACTTTTTAGTAAAAACATCAAATTATTTTAAATCAAAATGAAATACCCTAAATGCCTTTACGCACCATCATAACGAAATAAACCACATTCTTCTGAATATATCAAACACAAAATATCCTGATATGCTCAATATTCAGGTTATTACATCTATCTGAAAAATCTGAGCGTGTTCTGTCGTCTTTTAAAGTTGAGTCTAGAAAATGTCGTAGTTGCAAAACTGTATAAAAATCACTATTGGGTCAATGAAACAACAGGCGTCCTTGAATCCCAGCTGTTGATTATCTCTGGTATTTTAAAGAGCCAGGTCTTTGTTTCTAACCATCATTAGAAACACATTTCATCATGTAGATGATGTTTAGATGAAGTTCTGCCTCCTGGTGTCATTCACTTTTCCCTGTTGTCTGAGAAATTCAGGGCGAACTTATTGGTCAGTACGACACAAACACACGTTCTCCTTCACTGCTTCATCTCAGACTCTTTGATTTTCCTGATTTTTTTTTTTTCCTGATCCCAATCAAGCATCCTGACACTTCCTGCAAAAGTGTTTCACAATAAAAGCATGCACATAGCTCAAGGCATGATCCCTCCGATTCCTGGCAGGCTTTTAATTTGAAAAGCTACAGCAAAGTTGAGGCGAGAGGAAATGTGAAAATGTGCGTGTTGAACAGAGAAACTTGATCAGACCAGTGACACAGGTAGTTCAGTTAACGCTGTATGATTAGAGCTTTTTAAAAAGCAGCTTTTATTTCTGAGAGTACAGGATGTGCTGTGTAACAGGAAACAGCAACATTAGTCAAACACAGATGTTTGTTTTATGAAGTGACGAGCAGAGAAAACTAACAGCCTCAGTGTCTTTACATCAGATATTCTCTCACATCAGTCACACAAACAGAAGGACTTTGATTTCTGACCAGTCTGAAAGCGTCTTTTTCCACCTCAGACCAGATGAACCAAACAGACCAGGGATCATGGTCTCTGTCGATTCAGGAAGCTGGAATATTTACATTTGTCCCATCGCCAGGACCAGAATCCATTTCAGTCACATCTGCAGGTATTTCTCCCAAAAGTTCATCTGCTGAACCAAATAACAAGTAAACATGAAGAATAAGCTCAGCCAGTCACTTAGAGGAAGCCGACAATTGAAACGGTTTGTTGGTTAATATAATGAAAATCACAGATACTGGTCAAATGTCTAAATCTGCTCCAGACTTTTGTTTTTGACTTAAATTTGTCCTTTTGCGACGACATGGTTCGTTTTGATTGTCAGGAGGTTTGTAGCATTTTGGGCTGAAAAGCTTCATGACATGGAGTGAACAAAAATCTGGTTTAAAAAGTTTTCAGCTGCTCTCTGAAAAGTTTTTACTCTTTACCTGAGTATTTCCATGGAGTACTACTTCATCCTCGGACTTCATTACATGTCAGAGCCAAACCTTGTGCTTTTTCACTCAGATAGATCCAATAAAATACACTGATCATCAAACTTTATTGATCCCTGGTAGGAAATTTCCAAGATACCCAGCAGTATATAAAGTACTTCAAATTAGAAGTATATAAGGTAGTTAACGTCAGCAACCCGCTGGTATCTAAAGTACTTCAAATTAGAAGTACATAAGGTAGTTAACGTCAGCTACCCAGGGGTATATAAAGTACTTCGCATTAGAAGTACATAAGGTAGTTAACGTCAGCTACCCAGCGGTATATAAAGTACTTCAAATTAGAAGTATATAAGGTAGTTAACGTCAGCTACCCAGCGGTATATAAAGTACTTCAAATTAGAAGTACAAAAGAGAGTTAACGTCAGCTACCCAGCGGTATATAAAGTACTTCAAATTAGAAGTACATAAGGTAGTTAACGTCAGCTACCCAGCGGTATATAAAGTACTTCAAATTAGAAGTACATAAGGTAGTTAACGTCAGCAACCCGCTGGTATCTAAAGTACTTCAGATTAGAAGTACATAAGGTAGTTAACGTCAGCTACCCGGCTTTTCCACAGATATTTGATGACGATGAATATTTGACTTCTAAAGTTCTTTTGTCAGATCCAAATCTGATACACTCTGGACTGTCCACAGACTGAACCTAACCCTAACCTGTATCAGGTTCTAAAGGTGCAGTTCCACTAAATTTCCATTGCTGGTCATGTACATGTGAAACAGGTAGAATTTCACTTATCCAAACTTCAGTCTGATGGATTCATGCTGGTTTGAGAGATGTTCTGGGAACAAGTTGTCAGAAAGTCCTGTTTGTTCCAGCTGCAGAGAAGAAGAACGATGGAGGTTAGCCCTTTAGTCATGCTAGCTCCTGGTTATGTTGGCCACAGCACTTCCTGTCCCCCTGCACTGGACCACAACATTCTGACCAGGAAACTTTCAGCCTGAATAATATTTGAGACATTGTTGTGATGTTTCTTCTGTTTGGCCTTTTTATTTTACACATCAAATCAGTTTTATCTGAGCTACATTTTCCACATTTAGGATCATCAGGACAAACATTTCCAAAATCCCTTCGTCCCAAAAAGACAAACCAAACAACCCTGATATTAAAAATATGTAATAATGGAAGTAAACAAACACATAAAGTATCTCTGTAATAACACAAAGTCAATACAGTGGAATATATTTGAACAGTACAGTCGACATGGAGACCAAAGTGCTGTAAAGTCAGTCATCCTGTGGACAACAGCGCCCTCTTGTGTCCAGAGCAGCAGCAGCTTTATGGACCGACCACATGTCAAACTGCAGCACTTCACTGAGACCACGAGCTGTTTCTAACAGGAACATCATCAGGTGTAAAGAGTCGCTGGCGGCAGGTTAACGCTCTGACTTCCTGTGAAAGCAGCAAAGAAGAAGTCCTTCCTCCTCCACCGTTTGTCCTGTGACTCCTGTTAAACCTGCTGCATCTCTTCTACACTGGGCTTCAGCTGTTCAGACGTCAAACATCGGCCGTCTGTTCTGTTCTCCATGGGTCTACGCCGGTTCCTGACAACACCCTTTTCCCTGGACCTCTGACTGCTCCACAGGAAATCACTGCAGTGGCCCATCTCTGCAGTGAACGGCTCTGCTCCACTGTCACACTGACCTTCACTGGTAATATCTTCACTGGGGGTTTGGTCCCATTGTCAATGTATGGAAACATCCTGTCAGTGAAAGTGTGTGTGAAGGTGTGTATGTGTTTGTTAGTATCAGGATCAGAGAACGACAGTTTTCCTCTGTTCCAGTCCAGATTCACTCTGATCCTCTGGACCTTCTTCTGCACTGGGAGAACAGTGAATGGACCTGATGGTGAATATGTTCTGTATTCATCTTCTCTGAACCATATTCCCCATAATCCAGACCGTATGTCTCCCTTCCTCTGCACAGACTCTAACACACCCAGTGTCCAGTGTTTACTGTCTCCAACCTCGACATCCCAGCTGTGAGTCCCTGAGTTAAAGCCCTCAGAGCCCAGGACTGAGCAGTAATATTTATCAAACCTCTCCGGATTGTCAGGAAGCTGCTGTTTCTGTCCTGGTCTCACACTGGTCAGATTCTCAGACAGGATGAGTCTTGGACCAGCAGTGTTTGGGTCCAGGACCACAGGAGTGTAGGAGACCATGTGCTTCATGTTGTTCCAGATGTTGAAGGTCAGGTTGCCCAGGTGTTTGGCCTGGTCTATCAGAGCTCCTGAGGGCAGCTGTGGATCCTCCAACAGGGGGCGCCGCTGGACTCTTTCCACTGCATCCTTGTAGTTGTGCAGGAATGAGACGTCTTCAGCTCTCAGCTCCTCCTCTGTGGCTCTGACTGTGTGTGACAGAGCTGCTATCTGTCTGCTCAGAGCCTCCATCTTGTCCTTCATCATCTGACTCTTCTGCTCCTCTTCCTCCCTCAGTGCAGCCATCCTGGCCTCCTCTTCCTCTTCTAGAAACTGGTGAAGCTTCTTAAACTGCTCCTTAATCTGCCTCTCTGTGTGTCGGGCCTGGGCCTTCATGTGTTCTGCTGTTTGACCAAACTTCACTTGAACTTCTTCAAAAACCTGTAACTTCTTCTTTAAGGGCTCCAGACCTTCCTGGAGTTTCTTTTTGTGTTGTGGTGCAGCTTCATTGATGGGTCTGAATCTGTGCTTGCTGTGTTTTTCTGAATCTCTGCAGACCAGACACACTGGCTGCTGATGGTCCAGACAGAAGAGTTTGAGTTTCTCAGAGTGCAGACTGCAGAGACCCTCTGGAGCTCTCTGGTCTCTCTGCTCTAAGAAGGACTCACAGAGATTCTTTAACACCAGACTAACAGGTGGTTCTTCCCTTGAAGATCTTCTCTTACAAAGTGGACACTCGTGGGTTGGTTTCTCTCTCCACCAGCTCTTCAGACAGTCTTTACAGAAGCTGTGGCTACAGGACAGAACAACAGGGTCTCTAAAGACCTCCTGACAGACCGGACAGCAGAGATCTTCCTCTGACCTGGAAGCCATTTAGTCTCAGAGTGAAGCTGAAGACACAGCAGACACCAAGTCCAGTCAGTCCTGGCTCCCCTCCCCCCTCTACCAGGCCACTGAAACCTCGTTTCACTTTGAGTGGTGTTTCTGTCCAACTCACATTCAGTGTGTGGAGCGTCAGCAGGTTGAAGCAGCAGAGTTGGACTTTCCACTTTTCTCTCCTGTAGCTGGACTTACTCAGAGGAAGCTGTTAGTTTGGTCTGAAGCTCAGTCTGATCGTCTGCTTTTCAGTCTGTGTCTGTAGAGACCGACAGCTGACTGCTTCCTGCTTTGTCTCAGGTGAGACAGGTGAGGGGTGGAGCCTGAAATAGTGAGTGACAGTTTGCAGCAGGAAGTTGAAGCAGTTTCAGTTCAGATGCAGCTTCCTGTTTTGTCTTGGGTGAGACAGGTGATGGGCGGAGCTTTATCACACCTCCTCTGGTAAATGCTGAATCTTCACCCGTAACAGGCTGAGTTTCATTCCAAAGTCCTGAATCAATGTTGGATAGGTTTACTGAGAGGGTGCAGCCTGACGTTGCAGCAGCTGCAGTGGAAAAACAAAGTTCTTGTCCTCTGCAAAGAAAATGAAAGTTTGATACATCAGATCCTGATCTGGGATATGGGGCCCACAGGGCAGTTGTCCAGCTTTCATTGTTGTCACGGTTTTGTACAGGAGGAGACTTCATCCACAAAGGAAACACAGGACTGAAGGGAAAGGGGCTTTATTTCACACAGAACAGTTACCATACAATGACCAGTAGATGTCCACGAAGAGCTAGGTCAGACATGAATGAACAAACATCCGGCAACATGCAGAAGTGAAACCGCACAACACTCCTGTGAACGGGATCTCCGTTGTTCACCTCGTCATGTCTCATGAGAGCCCGACTTCAGCCGGGACAAAAAGGCACTGAGCACCTCTGCTCAGTGGAAAACAAGCTACCAGTCTGTGTCGGTAACCAGGAGAACACCAAGGCACAACAAAAGTACTTCCCTGGTCTCCTTTAGTGTCTGTGAGTAGATGGCGGCAAAATGAAAATCCTAGTCGTGGTCCATCGACGACTAGGGAGACAATAGTTCATTCTGGATGTGCGCTGGGTAAGGAAGAACCGTAGGTACTGGGGAGGTTGGTCAACAGGCACCCTGGCAAATGCCAGGGGCACAAAAAGGTGTATAAGAAGCCCTGGGAGAAAACGAGGCGCAGGTGAAAACAATCACTAATCGGGGGAACAGAAAACAACCAAACCAGTTCCCGTCATGATACTTCAAAGTAAAAACAAACAGGAAGTCCAGACTGCGGATCATGACAATTGTGGCCTGTGGTCCATGTCCTTTGACCAACAGCTTACTGTGATGAGGAGGAGGAGGGGTAGACCTGCTGGCTTCGGGTACATCCCAGTCCTCTTAACTGAGTCTTCCTCAGTTCTTGTTTGAGCAGATCAGTTCTTTTCCTCCATCATGTAGTTCATCTCTGTTCCCTCCTTGCTTGAACAGTGAGGTTTTGCCTGGAGGAGGCAGATACAAGGACACCTTGTAGAAATCCTTCATGGACTGACAATCTTTCATCAACCAGTTTTTCTCCTTGGATTGTACATTAGTGGGACCAAGACATAAGGAAAAGACCCAAGTTAGGAAACATAATTAGGGGGACTGAGATTCTTGGATTCCTCTGTGTTGCTCTGGCATTTCTATCGTACCAGGTTTTCTTGGTCTCCTGTACCTTTTGTCCATCGTCCTGTGCCAGTGCAGGCATCTGTTCTACTTTCTGTTCTCTTCACCACATGTAATACCACATTTTATTCATCAGGTCTGGGCCTGTGTCACTGCTCCCTCAGGAGGTCCAGAGGGCCCCTGACCTCAAAGCACTAAAGTGCAGAGAACCAGTTGAGGTCTGGGAAACCTCCTGATAGACCAACCAGAGGTCGGCCAGCCACCATTGATGTCACTTTTCATCACTTTCCTGTCACTGGATCCCTGACAGAATTTAAGAATGGACTGGACCCAAATGCAGGACAGAAAGGATGAACGACTGCAACAAGCTTTATTGTGGGGATCTGAAGCAGCCCGGGATCCTCTAGAGGCTGAGGAGCAATGAGCAGGTAGATGGCAGGACCAGGGTCAGACAGAGGGGGAGGTAATGACCAGCGAGATCAGGTCAGCAGGCAGGTAAGTCAGGGGAAGCTACAGGGAGGAGGAGGTGATAGGTTGCCTGGAACACACAGGTGGACTATGGATGAGGCAAACTGGAGTCTATGGGGACAGAGACTAGACAGACTGGTTCAGGTGCTGGGAGTTGCAGGGGTTTTGCTCAGAGACGGCTCCCAGTCAGTTTCTCTGTTAGCCTGTCTGTCTGACCTAAACTAAACCTGTCCCCTGCTGAGTGAGGATCAGGCAGGCTGGGCAGAGTAATCAACCGAGAGTGACTGAGGACTTGGACAAGGTCTTGATGACACGATTAGAGCATGTGAGCAGGGGAGAACAAGGTGCAGGTGAACACAGTTTGGGAACTCATGAATAAGAGTAAAGGTGTTAGAATGGAAAGAGCAAGGGACAGGAAGTTCTTCCAAATAAAAGCCTGGGGCATTAAGTGAGCATGGCTAAAGTTGCATTTAAGGGCTAAAGTTGCATAAGAGCACGAGACTAAAGGGACTAAATATAATTGAAGTTCATCAATGTACATCCATAAAGCAATAAAATGAAATAAAATTAAAGGAGACTGAGTTCAGATAAATCACAAAATACATTTCTCTATTTCTACGTAGAGTTTAACACACACAACAACTTGCTTCTAAATGTCATAATGAACCTGGAGCTGTGATTTAGTCATTTTCGTTCGGCCTTCCGGCACTCCCTTTTCTGTGCCCTGACCGAGTCGTCGGTTATCTTTAACAGGAACAGTCACATCCAGGACATTTAGAACATTTGAAGTATATGAATTCAACAAATCTTCAACATGAGAGAAAGTGGCATTTTCAAACCTAATCATCTCCATAAACAGTTTCCTGGTGTTGTCATTTATGGGTCTTTCTGAACAAGTGTAGGTCCAGTTGCATCTTTGGGAATTATGGACAAATCAAAACAGACACAACAATGATCAGACAAAGCAACATCAGTCACAGTGACAGTAGAAACGTTAACGTTCTTAGTGATGACAAGGTCCAGAGTGTGACCTCTGGTCTGGGTCGGCTCACTAACGTGCTGACTAAAGCCGTAGGTTTCAAGGACAGAAAAAAGTTCTTTGGCATGTCTGTCACAGGCCTTATCCACCTGAACATTAAAATCACCTGTAATAACCAAACCGTCCAACTCTGTGAAGACGACTGAAAACATCTCAGTAAAATCATCAATAACATCTTGACAACATTGGGGAGGTTTGGAAATATTGATGTAGAAAACAGAGGGAGAAGATTTTAGCTCCATTTGAAAAGATCCATCCCCAAATGATGAAAACTCCCCAAATGACTGTGGGGAACCAAGTTCTCCCTAAACAAGGCACAGACGCCCCCACCCTTTTTGTTTTCTCCTGTTTCTGATAGAAATGTAACATTAGGTGGTGGATTCAATAAGAACTGCACTTCCTGTCCTGCTGTCTAACCAAGTTTCTGTTAAAAACATCAAATCCAGATTGTAAGAGGAAATAAATTTATTGATACATAAAAGGTACCCCCCCGCCCCAACTATTGTTTTGTTTGTTCTCCTGCTCTTTTGTTGAACTTATGGATGTTACTGTTGTGTTATGCATTGTGCCACTTATACAGGAAATAAGTCACCTGTAGAATTAAGGCAAATCATAGTGTACTACACATGTTACCCCACTTGATGGCAGTAATGGCCCTGAGAGGACTGACAACAAGGCTCTTACAGCAAAAGTAAATCAGTTCAGTTCAGTGAAAGCCATCGCTCATCAATGCTGTATTCATTTATGTCCACAGGTGAGCAATAATAAAAGAAAAAACACTTCCACACCATTGATTGTCTCCATCTGTGTCGTGTGTAACATAAGACCTGAAACTATCTGTCTGCAGGGGATTTGAATCAGATTTCTCTGGTTGGACAGTCTGTCACTCTTTAGTCACTCTATGACTTTGGACTGGAGCTATAGCACTAGGGGAGAGAACTTTCTCCCTGGGCCTCAGGTCGATAAGTGGTTTATTATGGCTATAAGTCCTGGAACAGCAGAGGCCCTGGGTGTCCTAGTCTCTGATAGCAGCATTGATGCTAGTCAGGGTCTTTGGTCCCAAATAGTGAAGCTGGGGAGCTTCCTGTCCCTGGGGGGCCCAGGGCAGTGGAGAGGGCACCAATGGAAGTGCTGTTGAGGGGGGATCCTTGGCTGATGAGGGGCCTATTGCTGGTGAGGTATGATTGCTTCCTTCACTCCTCTCTTCTCTCAGAGGAGCCTTTGGCTGTTCAGAGGACCGTCCAGACCCAGTCTGGTGCCTCAGAGAGTGGAGGAGGTTTTCCGTTAGCCGTCTCACTCCACTCCTGCTCAGGTGTGGGCCCTGTCCCTTGAACAGGTTGACGTTATCAATGAACTGCACTCCTCTTATCTCACAGGCCTTGGACAACCATGTGTTCAATACAACAGCCGACTGAGTTTATTAATCCTCCTGTCGATGTTTGGGAGAGGTCCACTGACAAATTACTGGATTTTCAGTTTGTCAAGTTTCTCTAATAATTTAGAGAAGTCCTGTTTTAAAACCTCTGATTCTCCCTTTCTGGTCTCCACTGCACCCACATGCAGGATCAGCTGTTGGACTCCTTGGTGTTTTGAGATGACCTGGGGGAGGAGAGCTGCTGTATCAGTGACCATGGCACTTGGGAAGCTGCATGTAATAATTCTGTTGTTGTTTATGTCACTGACAGCAGCAGGATATCTCTGCCCTTCACATCTGGCTCAGATTCTTTGTTTCCGTTTCTCTGACTAGCTCCATGGCTCCTGCTTTTAAAAGTACTGCTTTTTAGTTTCTCAGTCACAGCAGACACTTTCTGCTCAGTAAGATTTAGTTCAGACAGTGGTTGAAACCTGTTACTGAGCTGTATGTCTGATGATCCTACATATGCTCCTGGGGTGCCACCATTCTTCTTTCTAATGCTGTGATGCTTTGGCACCAGGTTTATTCCAGGTGGCTTAATTTTGATCAGTTCCCACTTTTGAAAGTTTTGGGAAAGACACTGTATCGTCTGTAGGTTCAGAAAAACTCTTCGTGAAGATTTTTCCGTAGGTTTGTGTCCATCTGGGCCGCCCTAGTTCCCGAATCAGTGATTTCCTGAGCAGAGTTCGGTGCTGGCTCTTTTTACTTTTTAAAATAAAAATGAAAATAAGAAAAGCAGGATGGTGATTTAAAAAATAAAAAAATATTTTTTATTATTTATTTTATTCTCTTTGCGTGATGGCCCATCCTTAGAAGTGCAAAGGCCTGTGCTGTATGTGAGCTGGAGTTGGGATGAAATGTCTTGCAACGGTTGTGGGGTCACTGGCAGTGACTGATGAGGGGGTCATCAGGGGGTCACTGGGAGTGACCCCACAACCCTGGACTGGTTTAGGACGTTACCCCACAACTAAAGCAGGAACGGTGTCGCTCAAAGGGGAAATGAACCGACAGGAACAACGAGCAAAAAGTCAGTGAGAGCGAGAACTAAAACCAAACTAAAGAGCTTTGGAACAATGAGACAGCAGGAGGACCAGGACAGGTTCACTGGTTCAGTTCTGCCACTTTTCCCTTTGAGAAACAAACAACATTAGAAATCAAATCATCCTGTTTCTCTCTAACGGCTCTGCTCCACTGTCACACTGACCTTCACTGGTAATATCTTCACTGGGGGATTGTTCCAATTGTCAATGTATGGAAACATCCTGTCAGTGAAAGTGTGTGTGAAGGTGTGTATGTGTGTGTCAGTATCAGGATCAGAGAACGACAGTTTTCCTCTGTTCCAGTCCAGATTCACTCTGATCCTCTGGACCTTCTTCTGCACTGGGAGAACAGTGAATGGAGCTGATGGTGAATATGTTCTGTATTCATCTTCTCTGAACCATATTCCCCATAATCCAGACCGTATGTCTCCCTTCCTCTGCACAGACTCTAACACACCCAGTGTCCAGCGTTTACTGTCTCCAACCTCGACATCCCAGCTGTGAGTCCCTGAGTTAAAGCCCTCAGAGCCCAGGACTGAGCAGTAATATTTATCAAACCTCTCTGGATTGTCAGGAAGCTGCTGTTTCTGTCCTGGTCTCACACTGGTCAGATTCTCAGACAGGATGAGTCTTGGACCAGCAGTGTTTGGGTCCAGGACCACAGGAGTGTAGGAGACCATGTGCTTCATGTTGTTCCAGATGTTAAAGGTCAGGTTGCCCAGGTGTTTGGCCTGGTCTATCAGAGCTCCTGAGGGCAGCTGTGGATCCTCCAGCAGGTGGCGCTGCTGGACTCTTTCCACTGCAGCCTTGTAGTTGTGCAGGAATGAGACGTCTTCAGCTCTCAGCTCCTCCTCTGTGGCTCTGACTGTGTGTGACAGAGCTGCTATCTGTCTGCTCAGAGCCTCCATCTTGTCCTTCATCATCTGACTCTTCTGCTCCTCTTCCTCCCTCAGTGCAGCCATCCTGGCCTCCTCTTCCTCTTCTAGAAACTGGTGAAGCTTCTTAAACTGCTCCTTAATCTGCCTCTCTGTGTGTCGGGCCTGGGCCTTCATGTGTTCTGCTGTTTGACCAAACTTCACTTGAACTTCTTCAAAAACCTGTAACTTCTTCTTTAAGGGCTCCAGACTTTCCTGGAGTTTCTTTTTGTGTTGTGGTGCAGCTTCATCGATGGGTCTGAATCTGTGCTCGCTGTGTTTTTCTGAATCTCTGCAGACCAGACACACTGGCTGCTGATGGTCCAGACAGAAGAGTTTGAGTGTCTCAGAGTGCAGACTGCAGAGACCCTCTGGAGCTCTCTGGTCTCTCTGCTGTAAGAAGGACTCACACAGCTTCTTTAACACCAGGTTACAAGGTGGTTCTTCCTTTGAAGATCTTCTCTTACAAAGTGGACACTCGTGGTTTTGTTTCTCTCTCCACCAGCTCTTCAGACAGTCTTTACAGAAGCTGTGGCTACAGGACAGAACAACAGGGTCTCTAAAGACCTCCTGACAGACCGGACAGCAGAGATCCTCCTCTGATCTGGAAGCCATTTAGACTCAGAGTGAAGCTGAAGACACAGCAGACACCAAGTCCAGTCAGTCCTGGCTCCCCTCCCCCCTCTACCAGGCCACTGAAACCTCCTTTCACTTTGAGTGGTGTTTCTGTCCAACTCACATTCAGTGTGTGGAGCGTCAGCAGGTTGAAGCAGCAGAGTTGGACTTTCCACTTTTCTCTCCTGTAGCTGGACTCACTCAGAGGAAGCTGTTAGTTTGGTCTGAAGCTCAGTCTGATCGTCTGCTTTTCAGTCTGTGTCTGTAGAGACCGACAGCTGACTGCTTCCTACTTTGTCTCAGGTGAGATGGATGAGGGACGGAGCCTGAAATAGTGAATGACAGTTTGCAGCAGGAAGTTGAAGCAGTTTCAGTTCAAAGTCCTGATTCACTGTTGGATAAGTTTACTGAGAGGGTGCAGCCTGACGTTGCTGGTCAGAGACAGGCTGATAGACAGACTGGGCAGAGTAATAATCCCAGAGTGACTGGGGACTTGGACAGGGGACGGGTTTAGTTTGAGTCAGACAGACAGACGTGTAATCAGAGACTAAGACAGACAGGTTTCAATGCAAAGGATCAAGAAGGTGGACCTGAGTTACTGACTGGGAGCTGATGTGAGGACTGGGCTGAGACAGACCAGGGAGTCAACAGGAGACTCGATCTGACACTGGCAGACACAGGTTCAGGGATAAAAAGTGTCCTAGGACAAAGCTCAGGGTCTTGACGACAGGGTTAGATCATGTGAGCAGGAGAGAACAAGGTACAGGTGAACACAGTCTGGGAACTGATGAATAAGAGTAAAAGTGTTAGATTGGAAAGACCAAGGGACAGGAAGTTCTTCAAAATAAAAGCCTGGGGCAGTAAGTGAGCTTGGCTCACGTGTTTCATTTCCTCGTGGAACAAACTCAGATACAGGTTGGACTGTTCACAGACAAGTTGCATAAGAGCACGAGACTAAAGGGACTAAATATGATTGAAGTTCATCAACGTACGTCCATAAAGCGCCACGGTTCATCTCCTCCTTGCACGAGACAAAGTGTAGGAGCTGAATCAGTCCTGGGTTTGTCTTTACAGCTTCAGAGCAAACTCTGCTTCAACACACTCAAATGAAGTTGAATGGAAAACCAATGAAAACCGTTAGATCACATGATACAGGACACAGGGAGATGACGTGTGAACATGTATGTACCTGGTTTCTGGGAGGAATCGTAGCTCCACCAGAGTCCGTCAGGGGCAGAAGGTGGAGCTGAACATCTCTACACGAGTCACAGGGACAGAACGTACAAAGAATCTGGACATGAGACTGAGACTTCAGCTTTAGTGTGTTCAGGACATGTTGGCTGTCTCTGTGCTCTGTCCATGTTCAGGCCATCAGGAGGAAACGCTGCACTTCTCAAATAAAGACTGAGAAACATGAAGCCAATAAACACGTTTCAGTCATTGAGCACAGCTTCAGTTTCATCTTTGCATCATCTAAGAGCTGGAGCTGATTTCATGGAGTAACGTCCTGACTGACAGAGGCCGTGGTTAGAAGGGAATCCCATGTGTGTCCTAGTTTTCTCTTGTTTAAACTGAAGCTGTGAAACGTGCCACAAGGAGGAAATATTTCTAACCCGTCTCCCTTTGTTGGACCGTGTTGATGCTGAATTCAAGAGCAGCTGCTGTAGGTTCAGAAAAACTCTTCGTGATGATTTTCCCGTAGATTTGTGTCCATCTGGGCCGCCGTAGTTTCAGAATTAGTGATTTCCTGAGCAGAGTTCGGTGATGGCTTCAGGGCCTACAGATGTTTTCAGGCTGCAGAGGCTGTTGGTCAGTGAGAGCTGATCTGAAAACAGGAATCTACATTTTTGACCAGGAAAGTTTCAGCCTGAATAATATTTGAGACATTATTGTGATATTTCTTTTTTTCCAGATTTCTTTATTTAATATATTCAGATACTTTATTCAATACAGAAATAAAGAGAAGGGCGATGGCACCAAAATAAACAGGAAGCATAAATCAAAGACATTCAGTGTACATCCTCAAGGAAGTCCCATCAAGGAGGCCAGATACCCCAGAAATCATTAGTTGTCAGACGTAAATCACAAGTCAAACAACCCTGATATTAAAAATATGTAATAATGGAAGTAAACAAACACATAAAGTATCTCTACAATAACACAAAGTCAATACAGTGGAATATATTTGAACTGTACAGTCGACATGGAGACCAAAGTGCTGTAAAGTCAGTCATCCTGTGGACAACAGCGCCCTCTTGTGTCCGGGGCAGCAGCAGCTTTATGAACCGACCACATGTCAAACTGCAGCACTTCACTGAGACCACGAGCTGTTTCTAACAGGAACGTCATCAGGTTTAAAGAGTCGCTGGTGGCAGGTTAACGCTCCGACTTCCTGTGAAAGCAGCAAAGAAGAAGTCCTTCCTCCTCCACCGTTTGTCCTGTGACTCCTGTTAAACCTGCTGCATCTCTTCTACACTGGGCTTCAGCTGTTCAGACGTCAAACATCGGCCGTCTGTTCTGTTCTCCATGGGTCTACGCCGGTTCCTGACAACACCCTTTTCCCTGGACCTCTGACTGCTCCACAGGAAAACACTGCAGTGACCAGGGGTGGTTCAAGACCCTTTTTAGTGGGGCTTTAGCCCCTTTTTCTGTCATTACAGTCCCACTAAAACGATCAACTATCAAAATTGATTGAAAGTATAATTTTTACTTTTTAAAATAAAAATGACAATAAGAAATGCAGGACAGTGATTTAAAAAATAAAAAAAATATTTTTTTGACTGAAACGTGGGGGGCTAAGCCCCCCTAAGGATGAAATCCTAGAACCGCCACTGGCAGTGACCCCACAACCCTGGACTGGTTTAGGACGTTACCCCACAACTAAAGCAGGAACGGTGTCGCTCAAAGGGGAAATGAACCGACAGGAACAACGAGCAAAAAGTCAGTGAGAGCGAGAACTAAAACCAAACTAAAGAGCTTTGGAACAATGAGACAGCAGGAGGACCGGGGCAGGTTCACTGGTTCAGTTCTGCCACTTTTCCCTTTGAGAAACAAACAACATTAGGCAAAGGCAAATTTATTTGTATAGCACCATTCATACACTACGCAATTACAAGGTATGTAATTACATTAAAAGCATGGAAAAAAGCATTTAAAAGCAAAGACATTTAACATAAAATAAATTTAAATAAAGTAAAGTAAATTAAAATAAAACATAAAAGCACATTAAGAAAACAAGGATGAACAATTATTCGAAGGCAGCAGTAAACAACAGTGTTTTCAGTCCTGATCTGAATGAGCTGACAGTTGGAGCAGACCTCAGGTGTTCAGGAAGTTTGTTCCACAGGTGAGGAGCATAGTGACTGAATGCTGCTTCACTTTGTTTGGATCTGGTTCTGGGAACACACAGTAGACCTGTCCCAGATGACCTGAGGGGTCTGGAAACCTCATAGGGAACTAATACATCTTGGATATATTTTGGTCCACACCCATTTAGTGCTTTATAAACTAGCAATAAGATTTTAAAATCTATCCTTTGACTAACGGGAAGCCAGTGTAGTGGTCTGAGAACTGGTGTGATATGGTCCAGTTTCTTGGTGTTTGTAAGGACTCTGGCAGCAGCATTCTGGATTAGCTGCAGCTAATTAGAAATCAAATAATCTTGTTTCTCTCTAACGGCAATGCTCCACTGTCACACTGACCTTCACTGGTAATATCTTCACTGGGGGACTGTCTATATTTTGAATGAATGGAAACAATGTGTCAGTGAAAGTGTGTGTGAAGGTGTGTATGTGTGTGTTAGTATCAAGATCAGAGAACAACAGTTTTCCTCTGTTCCAGTCCAGATTCACTCTGATCCTCTGGACCTTCTCCACTGGGAGAACAGTGGATGGACCTGATGGTGAACCTGCAAAGAATATACCTCCACTGAACCATATTCCCCATAATTCAGACCATATGTTTCCCTTCCTCTGCACAGACTCTAACACACCCAGTGTCCAGCGTTTACTGTCTCCAACCTCGACATCCCAGCTGTGAGTCCCTGAGTTAAAGCCCTCAGAGCCCAGGACTAACCAGTGATATTTATCAACCCTCTCTGGATTGTCAGGAAGCTGCTGTTCCTGTCCTCGTCTCACACTGGTCAGATTCTCAGACAGGATGAGTCCTGGATGAGCAGTGTTTGGATCCAGGACCACAGGAGTGTAGGAGACCATGTGCTTCATGTTGTTCCAGATGTTGAAGGTCAGGTTGCCCAGGTGTTTGGCCTGGTCTATCAGAGCTCCTGAGGGCAGCTGTGGATCCTCTAGCAGGGGGCGCTGCTGGACTCTTTCCACTGCAGCCTTGTAGTTGTGCAGGAATGAGACGTCTTCAGCTCTCAGTTCCTCCTCTGTGGCTCTGACTGTGTGTGACAGAGCTGCTATCTGTCTGCTCAGAGCCTCCATCTTCTCCTTCATCATCTGACTCTTCTGCTCCTCTTCCTCCCTCAGTGCAGCCATCCTGGCCTCCTCTTCCTCTTCTAGAAACTGGTGAAGCTTCTTAAACTGCTCCTTAATCTGCCTCTCTGTGTGTCGGGCCTGGGCCTTAAGGTGTTCTGCTGTTTGACCAAACTTCACTTGAACTTCTTCAAAAACCTGTAACTTCTTCTTTAAGGGCTCCAGACTTTTCTGGAGTTCCTTCTTGTGTTGTGGTGCAGCTTCATCGATGGGTCTGAATCTGTGCTCGCTGTGTTTTTCTGAATCTCTGCAGACCAGACACACTGGCTGCTGATGGTTCAGACAGAAGAGTTTGAGTGTCTCAGAGTGCAGACTGCAGAGACCCTCTGGAGCTCTCTGGTCCCTCTGCTGTAAGAAGGACTCACACAGATTCTTTAACACCAGGTTACAAGGTGGATCGTCCTTTGAAGATCTTCTCTTACAAAGTGGACACTCGTGGTTTTGTTTCTCTCTCCACCAGCTCTTCAGACAGTCTTTACAGAAGCTGTGGCTACAGGACAGAACAACAGGGTCTCTAAAGACCTCCTGACAGACCGGACAGCAGAGATCCTCCTCTGATCTGGAAGCCATTTAGTCTCAGAGTGAAGCTGAAGACACAGCAGACACCAAGTCCAGTCAGTCCTGGCTCCCCTCCCCCCTCTACCAGGCCACTGAAACCTCGTTTCACTTTGAGTGGTGTTTCTGTCCAACTCACATTCAGTGTGTGGAGCGTCAGCAGGTTGAAGCAGCAGAGTTGGACTGTCCACTTTTCTCTCCTGTAGCTGGACTCACTCAGAGGAAGCTGTTAGTTTGGTCTGAAGCTCAGTCTGATCGTCTGCTTTTCAGTCTGTGTCTGTAGAGACCGACAGCTGACTGCTTTCTGCTTTGTCTCAGGTGAGACAGGTGAGGGGCGGAGCTTTATTAAACCTCCTCTGGTAAATGCTGAAGCTTCACCTGTAACAGGCTGAGTTTCATTCCAAAGTCCTGAATCAATGTTGGATAGGTTTACTGAGAGGGTGCAGCCTGACGTTGCAGCAGCTGCAGTGGAAAAACAAAGTTCTCGTCCTCTGCAAAGAAAATGAAAGTTTGATACGTCAGATCCTGATCTGGGATGTGGGGCCCACAGGGCAGTTGTCCAGCTTTCATTGTGGCCTGTGGTCCATGTCCATGGACCAACAGCTTACTGTGATGATGAGGAGCAGGAGGGGTAGACCTGCTGGCTTCGGGTATATCCCAGTCCTCTTAACTGAGGTTTTGCCTGGAGGAGACAGATACAAGGACACCTCGTAGAAATCCTTCATGGACTCACAATCTTTCATCAACAAGTTTCCCTGATTCCTCTCTGCTCACGTTTTTTCTTGACATCTTATGTGGGCAGCACAAAGAAACAGTAAAGACACGACGGAGGATTTAATTATGGGGGTGAGGGTTCCAGTTTCTTTAACTGATCATTCCCTGGACCTTGATTCTCGCTGTATCTGAAAGTCTTTCTGGTCCATCATCTTCAATCTCTCAAAGGTCTTATTCCTGTTCTACAGAGTGAGGAGGCTTCATGTGGTGACCACCATCACTGAGTTCTTTGTGATCTGACACATCCCTTTATTGGAAATCAGTTGGTGATTGGAGGCTTCAGGTGACAGATCAGAGAAAAGGACATCTCATGTCTCCAGAAATTTCTTTCCTCAGTTCCTGTGTCCTCACTTTTTCTCCTTGGATCATACATTAGTGGGACCATGACACAAGGAAAAGACCCAAGTTAGGAAACATAGACATAATTAGGGGCACTGAGATTCCTGGATTCCTGTGTGTTGCTCTGGCATTTCTATCATACCAGGTTTTCTTGGTCTCCTGTACCTTCTGTCCATCGTCCTGTGCCAGTGCAGGCATCTGTTCTACTTTGACCTCTTCACCACATGTAAAACCACATTGTATTCATCAGGTCTGGGCCTGTGTCACTGCTCCCTCAGGAGGTCCAGATGGACCCTCACCTCAAAGCACTAAAGTGCAGAGAACCAGTTGAGGTCTGGGAAACCTCCTGATGGACCAACTAGAGGTCGAGAAGCCACCAATGATGTCACTTTTCATCACTTTCCTGTCACAGGATCCCTGACAGAATTTAAGAATGGACTGGACCCAAATGCAGGACAGAAAGGATGAACGACTGCAACAAGCTTTATTGTGGGGATCTGAAGCAGCCAGGGATCCTCTAGAGGCTGAGGAGCAATGAGCAGGTAGATGGCAGGACCAGGGACAGACAGAGGGGGAGGTAATGACCAGCGAGATTAGGTCAGCAGGCAGGTAAGTCAGGGGAAGCTACAGGGAGGAGGAGGTAATAGGTAGTCTGGAACACACAGGTGGACTATGGATGAGGCAAACTGGAGTCTATGGGGACAGAGACTAGACAGACTGGTTCAGGTGCTGGGAGTTGCAGGGGTTTTGCTCAGAGACGGCTCCCAGTCAGTTTCTCTGTTAGCCTGTCTGTCTGACCTAAACTAAACCTGTCCCCTACTGAGTCAGGATCAGGCAGGCTGGGCAGAGTAATCAACCGAGAGTGACTGAGGACTTGGACAAGGTCTTGATGACACGATTAGAGCGTGTGAGCAGGGGAGAACAAGGTGCAGGTGAACACAGTTTGGGAACTCATGAATAAGAGTAAAGGTGTTAGAATGGAAAGAGCAAGGGACAGGAAATTCTTCCAAATAAAAGCCTGGGGCATTAAGTGAGCATGGCTAAAGTTGCATTTAAGGGCTAAAGTTGCATAAGAGCACGAGACTAAAGGGACTAAATGTAAATGAAGTTCATCAACGTACATCCATAAAGCAATAAAATGAAATAAAATTAAAGGAGACTGAGTTCAGATAAATCACTTTAGATAAAACACTGTCAGTTGTCATATGCTGAGCTAAAAAGAAAAGTTTGTAGCTTGGACTTAAACATTATCAGAGATAAGGTTTGTCTAACATCATCAGGAGACTATTCCAGATTTTAGCTGCATAAAACTGAATCGCTGCTTCTCCCTGCTTAGTCCTGACTCTGGGCACAAGCAGAAGGCCTGTCCCTGATGGTCTCAGAGTCCGAGATGGTTCATATGGCATCAACATGTCAGAGATGTAATGTGGTGCTGAGCCATGAAGAGACTTATACACAAGCAGTGCTGTTTTAAAGTACATGTAAAGATTGAACAAAATGGGTCCCAATATGGACCCCTGGGGGACCCCACTGTCAGTGCCATTTGGTGTGAGACACAGTTACCAACTTCAATGAAATACTTCCTGTCTTCAAGATTGGACTTAAAACATTGAAGGGCAGTACCAGAGATGCCTATCCAGTCCTCTAACCTTTATAACAGGATCACATGGTCCACTGTGTCAAAAGCAGCACTTAGATCCAGCAGTACTAAGACAGAGACTCTGCCAGCGTCGGTGTTCAGACGAATGTCATTTGTCACGGTGATGAGTGCAGTCTCAGTGCTGTGATGGGGCCTTAAACCTGACTGAAGATCATCAAAGCAGTTGTTTAGCAGGAGAAAGTCAGTAAGTTGTTGGTAAACAACTTTTTCAATGATTTTACCTAAAAACGGCAGGTTTGATATGGGCCGATAGTTGTTCAGTACTGTGGCATCAAGACTGGTCTTCTTCAGGAGAGGCTTGATCACAGCAGTTTTCAAGCCCTTGGAAATGTTCCAGACTGTAGTGAGTCATTAACTAACTGAGTGAGTTGTGGTAACAAACTGCTTAGGACTGATTTCAGAAATTTAGTGGGTGAAACATGGAGACAGCAGGTGGATGGACTCAGACTGGAGATGGTCTCTTCAACTGTTTTGCCATTTACA
Source organism: Mastacembelus armatus (assembly GCF_900324485.2). Classification (NCBI taxonomy): domain Eukaryota; kingdom Metazoa; phylum Chordata; class Actinopteri; order Synbranchiformes; family Mastacembelidae; genus Mastacembelus; species Mastacembelus armatus. The sequence goes on from NC_046654.1 coordinate 47,960, forward strand.
GGTGTAAAGTGTGTCAGTTCTACCAAGTGTTTCCTGGATGGCTGCAGTGTTGGGATCTGTCTGGTGCAATTTAGTGCTTGTTTAATACCCTGAATCTTGTCATTAAAAAACAAAGCAAATTCATTAGATTTAGATGTTGAAATTAGTTCCAATGACAATGGAGACAGAGGGTTTGTCAACCTACTCACTGTAGCAAACAGGACACGTGAGTTGTTCCTGCTGTTGTTGATGATTTCAGAAAAATACATTTCTCTCTTTCTACATAGTTTCATTGAACACACAACATCTTGCTTCTAAATGTCATAATGAACCTGGAGCTGTGATTTAGTCATTTTCGTTCGGCCTTCCGGCACTCCCTTTTCTGTGCCCTGACCGAGTCGTCGGTTATCTTTAACAGGAACAGTCACATCCAGGACATTTAGAACATTTGAAGTATATGAATTCAACAAATCTTCATCATGAGAGAAAGTGGTATTTTCAAACCTAATCATCTCCATAAACAGTTTCCTGGTGTTGTCATTTATGGGTGTAGGTCCAGTTGCATCTTTGGGAATTATGGACAAATCAAAAAAGACACAACAATGATCAGACAAAGCAACATCAGTCACAGTGACAGTAGAAACGTTAACGTTCTTAGTGATGACAAGGTCCAGAGTGTGACCTCTGGTCTGGGTCGGCTCACTAACGTGCTGACTAAAGCCGTAGGTTTCAAGGACAGAAGAAAGTTCTTTGGCATGTCTGTCACAGGCCTTATCCACCTGAACATTAAAATCACCTGTAATAACCAAACCGTCCAACTCTGTGAAGACGACTGAAAACATCTCAGTGAAATCATCAATAACATCTTGACAACATTGGGGAGGTTTGGAAATATTGATGTAGAAAACAGAGGGAGAAGATTTTAGCTCCATTTGAAAAGATCCATCCTCAAATGATGAAAACTCCCCAAATGACTGTGGGGAACCATGTTGTCCCTAAACAAGGCACAGACGCCCCCACCCTTTTTGTTTTCTCCTGTTTCTGATAGAAATGTAACATTAGGTGGTGGATTCAATAAGAACTGCACTTCCTGTCCTGCTGTCTAACCAAGTTTCTGTTAAAAACATCAAATCCAGATTGTAAGAGGAAATAAAATTATTGATACATAAAAGGTACCCCCCCGCCCCAACTATTGTTTTGTTTGTTCTCCTGCTCTTTTGTTGAACTTATGGATGTTACTGTTGTGTTATGCATTGTGCCACTTATACAGGAAATAAGTCACCTGTAGAATTAAGGCAAATCATAGTGTAATACACGTTACCCCACTTGATGGCAGTAATGGCGCTGAGAGGACTGACAACAAGGCTCTTACAGCAAAAGTAAATCAGTTCAGTTCAGTGAAAGCCATCGCTCATCAATGCTGTATTCATTTATGTCCACAGGTGAGCAATAATAAGGAAAAAACACTTCCACACCATTGATTGTCTCCATCTGTGTCGTGTGTAACATAAGACCTGAAACTATCTGTCTGCAGGGGATTTGAATCAGATTTCTCTAGTTGGACAGTCTGTCACTCTTTAGCCACTCTATGACTTTGGACTGGAGCTATAGCACTAGGGGAGAGAACTTTCTCCCTGGGCCTCAGGTCAATAAGTGGTTTATTATGGCTATAAGTCCTGGAACAGCAGAGGCCCTGGGTGTCCTAGTTTCTAACAGGGGTGCTCTGAGGAAAGACAGGTGTAGGTGTTGGTTGAGGTGGTGGAGCTGGTGGAGTTTTAGTTGATTGAGGAACAGAGGTGGTGCTCCTGGGTGGTAAAGGGGGTGGAGTTTGCTGGGGGGATGGATTCACTGGTGTTGATGATAATACCTGTGACCTTGTCAGGTTAGGGGTAAGAGGAACCATTTTAATTCCTGATTTCACCAAGGTTTCTAAATGACTTGGAAATCCCATTGGTGAAGCTGGGGAGCTTCCTGTCCCTGGGGGGCCCAGGGCAGTGGAGAGGGCACCAATGGAAGTGCTGTTGAGGGGGAATCCTTGGCTGATGAGGGGCCCATTGCTGGTGAGGTATGATTGCTTCCGTCACTCCTCTCCTCTCTCAGAGGAGCCTTTGGCTGTTCAGAGGACCGTCCAGACCCAGTCTGGTGCCTCAGAGAGTGGAGGAGGTTTTCCGTTAGCCGTCTCACTCCACTCCTGCTCAGGTGTGGGCCCTGTCCCTTGAACAGGTTGACGTTATCAATGAACTGCACTCCTCTTATCTCACAGGCCTTGGACAACCATGTGTTCAATACAACAGCCGACTGAGTTTATTAATCCTCCTGTCGATGTTTGGGAGAGGTCCACTGACAAATTACTGGATTTTCAGTTTGTCAAGTTTAATAATTTAGAGAAGTCCTGTTTTAAAACCTCTGATTCTCCCTTTCTGGTCTCCACTGCACCCACATGCAGGATCAGCTGTTGGACTCCTTGGTGTTTTGAGATGACCTGGGGGGGGGGAGCTGCTGTATCAGTGACCATGGCACTTGGGAAGCTGCATGTAATAATTCTATTGTTTATGTCACTGACAGCAGCAGGATATCTCTGTCCTTCACATCTGGCTCAGATTCTTTGTCTCCGTTTCTCTGACTAGCTCCATGGCTCCTGCTTTTAAAAGTACTGCTTTTTAGTTTCTCAGTCACAGCAGACACTTTCTGCTCAGTAAGATTTACTTCAGACAGTGGTTGAAACCTGTTACTGAGCTGTATGTCTGATGATCCTACATATGCTCCTGGGGTGCCACCATTCTTCTTTCTAATGCTGTGATGCTTTGGCACCAGGTTTATTCCAGGTGGCTTAATTTTGATCAGTTCCCACTTTTGAAAGTTTTGGGAAAGACAGTGTATCATCTGTAGGTTCAGAAAAACTCTTTGTGATGATTCTCCCGTAGATTTGTGTCCATCTGGGCTACCGTAGTTTCAGAATTAGTGATTTCCTGAGCAGAGTTCGGTGATGGCTTCAGGGCCTACAGACGTTTTCAGGCTGCAGAGGCTGTTGGTCAGTGAGAGCTGATCTGAAAACAGGAATCTACATTTTTGACCAGGAAACTTTCAGCCTGAATAATATTTGAGACATTATTGTGATATTTCTTTTTTTCCAGATTTCTTTATTTAATATATTCAGATACTTTATTCAATACAAAAATAAAGAGAAGGGCGATGGCACCAAAATAAACAGGAAGCATAAATCAAAGTCATTCAGTGTACATCCTCAAGGAAGTCCCATCAAGGAGACCAGATACGCCAGAAATCATGTCAGACGTAAATCACAAGTGAGTTTCTCTAAAGGTAAGAAAGCAGCAATATGATTCAGCCTCATCTGGGCAGAAGGAGCAGGAGGAGTGGACCATAGTAACAATATGCATTTTCTCACCAAACAGGGACAAAGATGTAGAACAGATTCTAGACCATGGCTGAGATGTAGTTCAGCTTTACAATTCAGAAGATAGATACTTGGGGATATAACAAAAGATTTACCAATGATCTTCTGAACCATTTTCTGTATCTCCTTCTAGAACGTCTTAATCATGTCACAGTCCCAAAACACCTGCATCACAGTACCAATATTGGACTTACACTTAAAACACAATTGGGAACCATTAGGAAAAATCTTGTGCAGACAGACTGGAGTGAGGTAAGTCCTAGAAATGAACTTAAGATTTGGTTCACGGCTCGATACCGAAGCTCCTCTAAAAGAAACGCTGGAGCGGATCAATAGCCTCTTTTCATCACTGGAATTGGTTTCAAAGTCTTTCTCCCATATCACTGTTAAGGAATCGAAAGAGGACGTCCCAACATTGGATAACACAGAGTAAATGACAGAACTCTTCTTTCTGAGAGAACATGAAGAGAACAAATGTTTTTCTCTATGTAACCCCTTTACGACCCGGCTCGCTATAATGAGGTAACGCTATCTAGTATAAGACCATTTACTTCAATAACATTATGGTAAAAGAGACATTCTGATGTATAAAAGATCAGTCTAGGGTAACAGTATGACTTCCACCTTAAATAATGAAAGGCTTCTCTGAGATAATACCAACCAGTCAAACATAACTTGATATAAATTACCTTGAAATGATTCTTTTGCAGTGAGTCTTACACTACAACAATCAAACATACACAATAACTGCGTTTTAAGTTAAGGTGTTTTTACACCCATTGAAAATGTAAATTAATGGTTTGGTTGTGAGTGCACTCTTAGTTTGTTTTATATGCAAGCTTGCAATTAACGCGTTGGAGCTCACATCCATTTGGAATTAATCATCGGTAATCCTACCAATCTGGAAAAACCAAATCCCTCACGGTCCAAGGAACAGAGGAAAAATGGCATACAGAATCCACTTCCCTTCCTGACGTCTTCAGCACAGGTGAATGCAGACACGGCGATGCTAACACTAGCTTAGCTCTTTCAGCTTCGTCCTCAGTTCAGACTCACGACCTTGCGGCGCGAGTCGTCCACGAATCCTCCGCTGTCCCCCAGAGCAATGAGAAACTGTCCAGGCCAACTTAACCGTGGCTCTAAACACTTTTTAATTCCCTCAGTGGGCACTTGCTTCCGGCGAGCATCGCCATTTTTTAGTTCACTCTCCTTTCGCTTACTTGTTTTCTTCTTCTGCGTCCTTACATCACACGCCAACACAATAATAAAAAATAAAAATATATGTAACTGCTAAGGACATGTTTTCCAGAGATGTGCACATTTGTTTCTGTTAAAATTCATATCAGTTTGAGCTCATTTACTGTTTAAAAATATTTGACTAAAATGTATGAATGTGATATTCAAGGCATAAAGTAAAGAATGTGCTCCCTTAAAATGTTTAAAAGTTAAGGGTTCTTTAAGAAAGAATTACCGCTGAAGCGTAACAGGTCACATGGTCAGGTTGAGTTGTACGCGGGACCGATGCATTATGGGTTGAACTAATATGGACACGGAGAAACGCTAATGCTATGCAGAGCCTGATGAAAGATTTCCTTTATCCGCATGGTCTAAGAGGGCGCACACGGTAATTGGTCTTTAAATCTGTTATTTTTGTGTATAATGTTGTTTTATATCAGTTTTTGTAAATTATATTAGGTATAAATAGCAAATGTCATTGGATTTGGATTGTCACATGTGTTCGTTTGTGTATCAGTGGACGTTTACATGAGAGACCGACAAAGGACTCTAAGAAATGCACATTTTGAACATTATTTCTTGTAGTTTTCACGGTGTCTGCTGAGAAGAGAGAGACAGAGAGACAAATAAACAGCATCTGTACGAAGCGTGGCTATCATTTCATTAGACCAGTGCAGATACAATATACCTGGGTTTTTCTTTTTTTTTTACTGAAGTCTCTATATTCATAACAGTTTTTTTAACATTATGCAAATGCATATTTTAACTTTTTAGTAAAAACATCAAATTATTTTAAATCAAAATGAAATACCCTAAATGCCTTTACGCACCATCATAACGAAATAAACCACATTCTTCTGAATATATCAAACACAAAATATCCTGATATGCTCAATATTCAGGTTCTTACATCTATCTGAAAAATCTGAGCGTGTTCTGTCGTCTTTTAAAGTTGAGTCTAGAAAATGTCGTAGTTGCAAAACTTTATAAAAATCACTATTGGGTCAATGAAACAACAGGCGTCCTTGAATCCCAGCTGTTGATTATCTCTGGTGTTTTAAAGAGCCAGGTCTTTGTTTCTAACCATCATGTTTTAGAAACACATTTCATCATGTAGATGATATTTAGATAAAGTTCTGCCTCCTGGTGTCATTCACTTTTCCCTGTTGTCTGAGAAATTCAGGGCGAACTTATTGGTCAGTACAACACAAACACACGTTCTCCTTCACTGCTTCATCCCAGACTCTTTGATTTTCCTGATTTTTTTTCCTGATCCCAATCAAGCATCCTGACACTTCATGCAAAAGTGTTTCACAATAAAAGCATGCACATAGCTCAAGGCATGATCCCTCCGATTCCTGGCAGGCTTTTAATTTGAAAAGCAACAGCAAAGTTGAGGCGAGAGGAAATGTGAAAATGTGCGTGTTGAACAGAGAAACTTGATCAGACCAGTGACACAGGTAGTTCAGTTAACGCTGTATGATTAGAGCTTTTTAAAAAGCAGCTTTTATTTCTGAGAGTACAGGATGTGCTGTGTAACAGGAAACAGCAACATTAGTCAAACACAGATGTTTGTTTTATGAAGTGACGAGCAGAGAAAACTAACAGCCTCAGTGTCTTTACATCAGATATTCTCTCACATCAGTCACACAAACAGAAGGACTTTGATTTCTGACCAGTCTGAAAGCGTCTTTTTCCACCTCAGACCAGATGAACCAAACAGACCAGGGATCATGGTCTCTGTCGATTCAGGAAGCTGGAATATTTACATTTGTCCCATCGCCCGGACCAGAATCCATTTCAGTCACATCTGCAGGTATTTCTCCCAAAGGTTCATCTGCTGAACCAAATAACAAGTAAACATGAAGAATAAGCTCAGCCAGTCACTTAGAGGAAGCCGACAATTGAAACGGTTTGTGGGTTAATATAATGAAAATCACAGATACTGGTCAAATGTCTAAATCTGCTCCAGACTTTTGTTTTTGACTTAAATTTGTCCTTTTGGGACGACATGGTTCGTTTTGGTTGTCAGGAGGGTTTGTAGCATTTTGGGCTGAAAAGCTTCATGACATGGAGTGAACAAAAATCTGGTTTAAAAAGTTTTCAGCTGCTCTCTGAAAAGTTTTCTCTTTACCTGAGTATTTCCATGGAGTACTACTTCATCCTCGGACTTCATTACATGTCAGAGCCAAACCTTGTGCTTTTTCACTCAGATAGATCCAATAAAATACACTGATTGTAAGAGACAGTAAAGTCGTGGAAGTTATGTGCCTTTAGTTTGGTAATTTCCGTTGTTGGGCGGAAGTTTATTTTGAAAGGAAGGTTGACGGGGGAGGAGAAAAAAAAAAAAGAAAAGAAGAAAACCAAAACGGTGCTTGAACGGAAGACAGATGCACGAATGAGCTGAAAGATAAACGAAAAGGAAAGGGTTTAGCTTCGGTCAGATTGGGGAACAAGGTTTGTGAAGAATATTTATGTTTCTAAAATGTATTGGTATTTTAAGTTGTGAAAATGGACAATTACACAAATAAGTTATGGTGGTTCGTTAACACGGTGTCCTTTATTTTTATTTTTACTCCCTTCAGCTCTTACGTTGGTTTAAGGTAACAAAGGACAATAAAGGAAAGTTACAAAACCATCAGTTTTAGGCTTTTTCTTCGACCGGATGCTACCGTAAGAGCTTGAACCGCCGCCGCCATGCTGCGCCTCGTTGTCTCAACGTAAAAGAGCTACTCTCAGCGGACAGCAGGTGGCAGAAGCTGGTTTAAATAATTGAACAGAATAAACAAAGCTACATGGAGAATGGAAGATTCACAAGGTGCATCTGTAATTCTTAAGGACATTAATGAACAGATTCCCAGTCCACAAAGGGAAATTGAGGAATTTGAGACTTTGCTTCAAAATGAAAGTGAAATTGAAGGGCAAGACGTAAAGGAAACAATTTTACGCAAAGAAGAACTGTTGGCTGAGCTACAGAGTAAAGTCCAGAATGTGATGGATGTGCCTCGCCGCTCTGAAAGAGTTAAGGCACCAACAGAAAGGATGTTAGCTTACCAAAGAGAAGAAGCATGTAAAAAGGAAAAGAGACTCTTAATGTTATACGAGCAGTGGAAAATGCAAGCACGTGAGACAAGAGAAAGACTAAAGTCAGATATAGCTGAAACACAACTATCAACTCTTGCAGACTTATTAGAAAAGGGAAGGGATGATGTCAAGAAACTTTATGCAGAAATAAGGACCCTTGTGACACCATCAGCTGACTTAAGGAGAAAGGTTGACGCGTGTGAAGCTGTGACTCGTGATGTCATGAAAATCATCTTTGAAAGATTAACTGGCATTGATGGGGACTTTGATGCAGATCATGAAAGAAATCGTCTACGTGAGCTTCTGGATTGTGACTATGCACTGTCCATTTATGGCTCCACTGCTGCACAGTCCAGCAGCACCCACCATTCTTCTACTTCATATCTTGCCTCAAAACGGGTTGACGCCGCAGCAGAACTAGCGGCAAAGGAGACTGAATACAAGATTGCGCAAGAAGAACAAAGGCAGAAAGAAAAAATAAAGGCTCTAGAAGAGCAACATAAGAAAGAAATGGATATACAACGATCTGAATTGGACCGCCTGCGGGCTGAAAGGGACGTTGAAGCAGCTCGAGCCAGGTTGGAAGTCTACAACAAGGAAATATCACACATACAGTGGGTACGGAAAGTATTCAGACCCCTTTAAATTTTTCACTCTTTGTGTCATTGCAGCCATTTGCCAAAATCAAAAAAGTTCATTTTATTTCTCATTAATGTACACTCAGCACCCCATCTTGACAGAAAAAAACAGAAATGTAGAAATTTTTGCAAATTTATTAAAAAAGAAAAACTGAAATATCACATGGTCATAAGTATTCAGACCCTGTGCTCAGTATTGAGTAGAAGCACCCTTTTGAGCTAGTACAGCCATGAGTCTTCTTGGGAATGATGCAACAAGTTTTTCACGCCTGGATTTGGGGATCCTCTGCCATTCTTCCTTGCAGATCCTCTCCAGTTCTGTCAGGTTGGATGCTGAACGTTGGTGGACAGCCATTTTCAGGTCTCTCCAGAGATGCTCAAATTGGGTTTAGGTCAGGGCTCTGAACGGTCACAGAGTTGTTCTGAAGCCACTCCTTTGTTATTTTAGCTGTGTGCTTAGGGTCATTGTCCTGTTGAAAGGTGAACCTTTGGCCCAGTCTGAGGTTCTGAGCACTCTGGAAGAGGTTTTCTTCCAGGATATCTCTGTACTTGGCCGCATTCATCTTTCCTTCAATTGCAACCAGTCGTCCTGTCCCTGCAGCTGAAAAACACCCCCACAACATGATGCTCCCACCACCATGTTTCACTGTAGGGATTGTATTGGACAGGTGATGAGCAGTGCCTGGTTTTCTCCACACATACCGCTTAGAATTAACGCCAAAAAGTTCAATCTTGGTCTCATCAGACCAGAGAATCTTATATCTCATAGTCTGGAAGTCCTTCATGTATTTTTTGGCAAACTCTATGCGGGCTTTCATGTGTCTTGCACTGAGGAGAGGCTTCCGTCGGGCCACTCTGCCATAAAGCCCCGACTGGTGGAGGGCTGCAGTGATAGTTGACTTTGTGGAACTTTCTCCCATCTCCCTACTGCATCTCTGGAGCTCAGCCACAGTGATCTTTGGGTTCTTCTTTACCTCTCTCACCAAGGCTCTTCTCCCACGATTGCTCAGTTTGGCTGGACGGCCAGGTCTAGGAAGAGTTCTGGTCGTCCCAAACTTTTTCCATTTGAGGATTATGGAGGCCACTGTGCTCTTAGGAACCTTGAATGCTGCAGAAATTCTTTTGTAACCTTGGCCAGATCTGTGCCTTGCCACAATTCTATCTCTGAGCTCCTTGGGCAGTTCCTTCGACCTCATGATTCTCATTTGCTCTGACATGCACTGTGAGCTGTAAGGTCTTATATAGACAGGTGTGTGCCTTTCCTAATCAGGTCCAATCAGTTTAATTAAACACAGCTGGACTCCAATGAAGGAGCAGAACCATCTCAAGGAGGATCAGAAGAAATGGACAGCATGTGAGTTAAATATGAGTGTCACTGCAAAGGGTCTGAATACTTATGACCATGTGATATTTCAGTTTTTCTTTTTTAATAAATTTGCAAAAATTTCTACATTTCTGTTTTTTTCTGTCAAGATGGGGTGCTGAGTGTACATTAATGAGAAATAAAATGAACTTTTTTGATTTTGGCAAATGGCTGCAATGACACAAAGAGTGAAAAATTTAAAGGGGTCTGAATACTTTCCGTACCCACTGTATGTGATCTCCAGTCAGTCAGAAGCGAGCAGGTGAGCCCAGGTTCCATTCCAAAGCCCTCTGTGTCACCCCCTCTTAACGCAACTATGTTGTCACCCTCCCCTGGAGTCACTCAATTTGCACAGGCATTTCAAGACAGTATAATGCTAAATAGACTTCCCACACCAGAGCCAACAGTGTTCAGTGGTGAGCCAATCCACTTTATCGAATGGAAATCCACATTCATGTCACTGATTGATCGAAAGGGTATCTCTGCTGCAGATAAGCTGTATTACCTAAAAAAATATGTGAGTGGTCCAGCTCGTAAATGCTTAGAAGGAATTTTCTATAGAAATGATGAAGAAGCTTACAGAGATGCCTGGAAAAAACTTAACCAGCGGTATGGCCAGGCATTTGTTATTCAAAGGGCATTCAGAGAGAAGCTCTCAAGCTGGCCAAAAATACAATCTAAAGATGCTGAAGGATTGAGGACCTTCGCAGACTTTATAAATGCATGTTGGCTTGCAATGCCTCATGTGAAGGGACTAGAAATATTGAACGACTGTGAAGAAAATCAAAAACTGCTTCAGAAGTTGCCTGACTGGGTATCTACCAGATGGAATCGCTACGTCACAACGGCTCTTATGGAAGGTAAAGGCTTTCCTAGCTTCAGTGATTTTGCTACATTTCTGTCACTGGAAGCAGATGTGGCCTGCAACCCAGTCACCTCCATTCATGCACTTCGCTCTTGTGAAACAACCAGTGACAAAGGGAATGTAAAATATGTTAAAAGGAACAAAGCAAGTGTATTCAGCACAAAAACAACTGAGCACAACTTCAAACAAGTGATTAAACCACAGTTTAGATCTCCATGCATGTTATGCCAAGACACACATCAGCTCCACAAGTGCCCAAACCTCATGAGCATGTCCTTAGAAGATAGAAGGACATATGTGAAGGATAACAAACTGTGTCATGGCTGTTTGAAACAAGGGCACAGTGCAAAGGATTGCAGACACCGTCTCACTTGTGACATCTGCACCAAAAGACACCCAACCCACCTTCACGATAAAGACTACAATAAGGATCTAAAAGGAGAAAGGCATGTGAGTATGGAAAATGTAACACAGCGCAACATATCAGAGACAGCAGCTGCCATGTCGCTTAATGTAACCAGAGTTGGACAATCTATTATTACGTCAATGATAGTGCCAGTGTGGGTGTCATCAGCTGCAAATCCACGTGAAGAAAAACTTGTGTATGCACTGTTAGATACTCAAAGCGACACAGCCTTTATTGATCAAGATGTGAGTCGTGAACTGCAAGCAAATGTCTGTCCAGTGAAACTGAAATTGACCACTATGTTGGGAAAGAATACCGTTGTAAGCAGCGGAAAAGAGTACATACCTGCAAACCGAGAACACATACCAACCTGTGAAACAGCTAAGCTCTGGAGTCATCTGCTATCCATCGCAGATGAAGTCCCACCACTCCTCAGTTGTGAGGTTGGCCTGCTCATAGGTTATAACTGTCCCAGAGCATTAGCACCCAGACGAGTGATCGTAGGCAAGGAGGACGAACCTTATGCTATTCAAACAGAATTAGGATGGAGCATAATCGGCAGTTCAGCACCTCACCCGGAGTCAAATATTACAAGCAGCCTCTGCCATCGTGCTACTGTAAAGGAAGTCCCTCCAGTAACTCCCATGGACGCCATCCGTGTTCTGGAAAGTGACTTCAAAGAGATCAAAGGAAATGACAAAACAGTGTCACAAGAGGATCTTATCTTTCTTGACAAACTCAAAGAGGGCATAAGGAAAACTGAGCAAGGCCATTATGAAATGCCATTGCCATTTAAGGAAAGACCACGAATGCCTGACAACAGACATCTTACAGAGATCAGACTCGAGCAACTCAAAAGGAAACTCATCCGAGATGAAAGGTACAAGGAAGATTATGTTAAGTACATGAGTGTCATCATCGAGAGAGGTGATGCAGAGGAAGCTAAAGACGATGGACTTCCCGGTGAGACGTGGTACATACCACATCATGGCATCTATCACCCAAAGAAACCTGAAAAGCTGCGTGTGGTTTTTGACTGCTCAGCAAAACACAAAGGCATCAGTCTTAACCAGCACCTCTTAGCTGGCCCTGACATGACTAACAATCTCACAGGTGTCCTTGTACGCTTCCGACAACACCAAACAGCCCTAATGTGTGACATAGAAAAAATGTTTCACCAGTTTAAAGTCCAAGAGAGTGATCGCAATTACCTCCGCTTCTTATGGTGGAAAAATGGAGACTTAAAGACGCAGCCTCAGACATACAGGATGACAGTACATCTTTTCGGTGCCGTCTCTTCACCAGGATGTGCAAACTATGGACTAAAGCATCTAGCCAAAGAGAACTGTGCTGCTTACCCTCTAGGCTCTCAGTTTGTAGACCGGAACTTTTATGTAGACGATGGGGTCACAAGTGTAGAGACAGTGCAAGTCGGTATACAGTTGGCACAAGAGGCACGAGAGCTTTGTGCTAAAGGTGGGTTGCGGCTACACAAATTTGTATCCAATAGCAGTGCCCTTTTAAGCAGTGTCCCAACATCAGAACATGCAACAGACATCAAAACAAAGGACCTGGCCTTTTGTGAGACTCAAACAGAGAGAGCACTAGGTATTCACTGGAACACAGAAAGGGACTGCTTTACATTCAACATCACACCAAAAGAACAGCCTCCCACACGGCGTGGAATTTTGGCCACAGTTGCAGCAATATATGATCCCCTTGGATTTGTCGCCCCCTATCTGCTCAAAGGAAAAAGAATCCTCCAAGAAATGTGCCGCCAAGGAACTGGATGGGATGACCCGCTGTCTGACCAGCTGAAGCCAAGGTGGGAGTGTTGGAAAATGGATCTCATCAATCTGAAAAGATTGGAAATAGCTAGATGTTATGTGCCTGCAGACTTTGGAGACGTTGTAAAAAGGGAATTACATCATTTTTCAGATGCAAGCACAACAGGATATGGACAATGTTCCTATTTGAGGCTGATAAACAAGAAAAGAGATGTTCACTGTGTTTTTGTCATGGGCAAGGCTCGTGTCTCTCCCACTAAAGTCACCACAATTCCAAGATTAGAACTCACTGCAGCAACAGTTTCAGTCACCGTCAGTAACATGCTAAAGGAAGAGCTGCTGTACAACAGTGTGGAAGAGTTCTTCTGGACAGATTCAAAGGTCATTCTTGGTTACATAAACAATGAAGCCAGACGTTTCCACACCTTTGTTGCCAACAGGGTGCAGAAGATCCGCAGCAGCACATCATCTCAGCAATGGTTTTACGTCCCCACCTGTGAAAACCCTGCAGACAAGGCATCTAGAGGTACAACAGTAAATGAACTGCTGTCATCCAACTGGCTCACAGGTCCAGAATTCTTGTGGGAAAGAGAGCTACATCTGCCAGCAAAGGAAACTACGGAACTTCCAGTAGGAGACCCAGAGGTGAGAAAGGTGCAAACACTGAACACACAAACTGTAACGCAAAGAAGTTTCAGTGCCCGGCTGACAAAGTTCTCGTCCTGGTCCAATGCAGTCGGTGCTGTAGCACGTCTCAGAAGACATCTGCTCAAAAACAAATCAGATTCTCACTATACTGTGAATGAACGACAAAATGCAGAACGTGTGATCATCAAAGATCTGCAAACACAAACATATCAAGAAGAGATAAAGACACTGAACAAAGGCAAACCACTGCCCAGCAGCAACAAACTGCATCATTTGGATGTCTTCTTAGACAAGGACGATGTGCTCAAGGTGGGAGGTCGACTGCATCGATCATCACTTCCCAATTCATTCAAACACCCAACGGTCATTCCCAGATAGCACCACATTACAAAACTGATAATTGCACACTGCCATAGTAAGGTTAGCCATCAGGGAAAAGGCTTCACAATAAACGAAATCCGAGCCAGCGGCTATTGGATCCCGAGACTGGGTCAAGCTGTTGCATCTTACATCCGCCAGTGTGTGTTTTGTCGGAGACTAAGGAGGCCTGTGGAAGGACAGAAAATGAGTGAGCTCCCCTCAGAAAGAATGGAAAATTCCCCGCCCTTCACATATTGTGGCATGGATATTTTTGGCCCATTCTTATCTAAACAAGGAAGAAAGGAACACAAACGGTATGGCCTCCTCTTTACATGTTTCTATTCACGTGCAGTTCATGTAGAAATGTTAGAGGATATGTCAACTGATGCCTTCATCAATGGACTGCGATGCTTTATTGCACTATGAGGCTTAGTCAGACAAATTAAATGTGATCAGGGCACTAATTTCGTGGGTGCTAAAAATGAACTGAATGCAGCTCTACAAGAGGTTGATACTAACAAAATAGCAACCTTCCTTGCAGAAAAACAGTGTGATTTTGTTATGAACACACCTCATGCAAGTCATGCTGGTGGAGTGTGGGAGCGCCAAATAAGGACTGTCAGAAACATTCTTAATGCCACGCTTGCTCTTTCATTAGGCCGGCTCAATGATGCTTCCTTAAGAACCTTTTTATATGAGGCAGCAGCAATTGTAAATAGTCGCCCCCTTACAACAGACAATCTCAATGACCCAAACAGTTTGGAGCCACTCACTCCAAATCACCTTGTCACCATGAAATCCACAACTGCGCTGCCTCCACCAGGTGAGTTTGCAAAGGAAGATCTGTATGCACGAAAGAGATGGCGCCAAGTGCAGTATCTAGCGGAACAGTTTTGGAGTTGCTGGAGAAAGGAGTATCTACACAACATTATGATCAGACAACGATGGCATAAACCTAAGAGAAATATTCAAGTAGGAGACATAGTGATGGACAAGGATGACATGCAACCACGGTTGGTGTGGAGACTTGGAAGAGTCTCAGAGACGGTAATTGATAAAGATGGACTCGTCAGAACAGCGAAAGTAATTCTTGGAGATAAGAATCTGAGCAGAAAGGGTGAACGCTTGAGCAAAGTGTCTGTAGTAGAGCGTCCAGTTCACAAATTAGTTCTGCTATTAGAGGCATGAATTCAAGGGATTATGAATGGTTTGTGTTAAATGTTTAGAGAAATGTTTAAGATGTTCGTAATTTGTCATGAAGGGTTATTTCATGTTAAGAAATTGTTTGTTTTAAGCTCTTATATGTTACAACAACAAACAATTTGGTGGGAGTGTAAGAGACAGTAAAGTCGTGGAAGTTATGTGCCTTTAGTTTGGTAATTTCCGTTGTTGGGCGGAAGTTTATTTTGAAAGGAAGGTTGACGGGGGAGGAGAAAAAAAAAAAGAAAAGAAGAAAACCAAAACGGTGCTTGAACGGAAGACAGACGCACGAATGAGCTGAAAGATAAACGAAAAGGAAAGGGTTTAGCTTCGGTCAGATTGGGGAACAAGGTTTGTGAAGAATATTTATGTTTCTAAAATGTATTGGTATTTTAAGTTGTGAAAATGGACAATTACACAAATAAGTTATGGTGGTTCGTTAACACGGTGTCCTTTATTTTTATTTTTACTCCCTTCAGCTCTTACGTTGGTTTAAGGTAACAAAGGACAATAAAGGAAAGTTACAAAACCATCAGTTTTAGGCTTTTTCTTCGACCGGATGCTACACTGATCATCAAACTTTATTGATCCCTGGTAGGAAATTTCCAAGATACCCAGCAGTATATAAAGTACTTCAAATTAGAAGTATATAAGGTAGTTAACGTCAGCTACCCAGCGGTATATAAAGTACTTCAAATTAGAAGTATATAAGGTAGTTAACGTCAGCTACCCAGCGGTATATAAAGTACTTCAAATTAGAAGTATATAAGGTAGTTAACGTCAGCTACCCAGCGGTATATAAAGTACTTCAAATTAGAAGTATATAAGGTAGTTAACGTCAGCTACCCAGCGGTATATAAAGTACTTCAAATTAGAAGTATATAAGGTAGTTAACGTCAGCTACCCAGCGGTATATAAAGTACTTCAAATTAGAAGTATATAAGGTAGTTAACGTCAGCTACCCAGCGGTATATAAAGTACTTCAAATTAGAAGTATATAAGGTAGTTAACGTCAGATACCCAGCGGTATATAAAGTACTTCAAATTAGAAGTATATAAGGTAGTTAACGTCAGCTACCCAGCGGTATATAAAGTACTTCAAATTAGAAGTACAAAAGGTAGTTAACGTCAGCTACCCAGCGGTATATAAAGTACTTCAAATTAGAAGTACATAAGGTAGTCAACGTCAGCAACCCGCTGGTATCTAAAGTACTTCAAATTAGAAGTACATAAGGTAGTTAACATCAGCTACCCAGCGGTATATAAAGTACTTCAAATTAGAAGTATATAAGGTGGTTAATATCAGCTACCCAGCGGTATATAAAGTACTTCAAATTAGAAGTATATAAGGTAGTTAACGTCAGCTACCCAGCGGTATATAAAGTACTTCAAATTAGAAGTGCATAAGGTAGTTAACGTCAGCTACCCAGCGGTATATAAAGTACTTCATATTAGAAGTACATAAGGTAGTTAACTTCAGCTACCCAGCGGTATATAAAGTACTTCAAATTAGAAGTACAAAAGATAGTTAACATCAGCTACCCAGCGGTATATAAAGTACTTCAAATTAGAAGTATATAAGGTAGTTAACGTCAGCTACCCGGCTTTTCCACAGATATTTGATGACGATGAATATTTGACTTCTAAAGTTCTTTTGTCAGATCCAGATCTGATACACTCTGGACTGTCCACAGACTGACCCTAACCTGTATCAGGTTCTAAAGGTGCAGTTCCACTAAATTTCCATTGCTGGTCATGTACATGTGAAACAGGTAGAATTTCACTTATCCAAAGTTCAGTCTGATGGATTCATGCTGGTTTGAGAGATGTTCTGGGAACAAGTTGTCAGGAAGTCCTGTTTGTTCCAGCTGCAGAGAAGAAGAACGATGGAGGTTAGCCCTTTAGTCATGCTAGCTCCTGGTTATGATGGCCACAGCACTTCCTGTCCCCCCTGCGTTGGACCACAACATTTTGACCAGGAAACTTTCAGCCTGAATAATATTTAAGACATTGTTGTGATGTTTCTTCTGTTTGGCCTTTTTATTTTACACATCAAATCAGTTTTATCTGAGCTACATTTTCCACATTTAGGATCATCAGGACAAACATTTACAAAATCCCTCCGTCCCAAAAAGACAAACCAAACAATCCTGATATTAAAAATATGTAATAATGGAAGTAAACAAACACATAAAGTATCTCTACAATAACACAAAGTCAATACAGTGGAATATATTTGAACAGTACAGTCGACATGGAGACCAAAGTGCTGTAAAGTCAGTCATCCTGTGGACAACAGCGCCCTCTTGTGTCCGGAGCAGCAGCAGCTTTATGGACCGACCACATGTCAAACTGCAGCACTTCACTGAGACCACGAGCTGTTTCTAACAGGAACATCATCAGGTTTAAAGAGTCGCTGGAGGCAGGTTAACGCTCCGACTTCCTGTGAAAGCAGCAAAGAAGAAGTCCTTCCTCCTCCACCGTTTGTCCTGTGACTCCTGTTAAACCTGCTGCATCTCTTCTACACTGGGCTTCAGCTGTTCAGACGTCAAACATCGGCCGTCTGTTCTGTTCTCTATGGGTCTACACCGGTTCCTGACAACACCCTTTTCCCTGGACCTCTGACTGCTCCACAGGAAAACACTGCAGTGACCCCACAACCCTAGACTGGTTTAGGACGTTACCTCACAACTAAAGCAGGAATGGTGTCGCTCAAAGGGGAAATGAACCGACAGGAACAACGAGCAAAAAGTCAGTGAGAGCGAGAACTAAAACCAAACTAAAGAGCTTTGGAACAATGAGACAGCAGGAGGACCGGGGCAGGTTCACTGGTTCAGTTCTGCCACTTTTCCCTTTGAGAAACAAACAACATTAGAAATCAAATCATCCTGTTTCTCTCTAACAGCTCTGCTCCACTGTCCTACTGATCTTCACTGGTAATACCTTCACTGGGGGATTGTCTATATTTTGAATGTATGGAAACATCCTGTCAGTGAAAGTGTGTGTGAAGGTGTGTATGTGTGTGTTAGTATCAGGATCAGAGAACGACAGTTTTCCTTTGTTCCAGTCCAGATTCACTCTGATCCTCTGGACCTTCTTCTGCACTGGGAGAACAGTGAATGGAGCTGATGGTGAACATGTTCTGTATTTACCTAAAAAGAACCATATTCCCCATAATCCAGACCATATGTCTCCCTTCCTCTGCACAGACTCTAACACACCCAGTGTCCAGTATTCACTGTCTCCAACCTCAACATCCCAGCTGTGAGGCCCTGCGTTAAAGCCCTCAGAGCTCAGGACTGAGCAGTTACAATCAAACCTCTCTGGACTGTCAGGAAGCTGCTGTTTCTGTCCTCGTCTCACACTGGTCAGATTCTCAGACAGGATGAGGTTTAGACCAGCAGTGCTTGGGTCCAGGACCACAGGAGTGTAGGAGACCATGTGCTTCATGTTGTTCCAGATGTTGAAGGTCAGGTTGCCCAGGTGTTTGGCCTGGTCTATCAGAGCTCCTGAGGGCAGCTGTGGATCCTCCAGCAGGGGGCGCTGCTGGACTCTTTCCACTGCAGCCTTGTAGTTGTGCAGGAATGAGACGTCTTCAGCTCTCAGCTCCTCCTCTGTGGCTCTGACTGTGTGTGACAGAGCTGCTATCTGTCTGCTCAGAGCCTCCATCTTCTCCTTCATCATCTGACTCTTCTGCTCCTCTTCCTCCCTCAGTGCAGCCATCCTGGCCTCCTCTTCCTCTTCTAGAAACTGGTGAAGCTTCTTAAACTGCTCCTTAATCTGCCTCTCTGTGTGTCGGGCCTGGGCCTTCATGTGTTCTGCTGTTTGACCAAACTTCACTTGAACTTCTTCAAAAACCTGTAACTTCTTCTTTAAGGGCTCCAGACTTTCCTGGAGTTCCTTCTTGTGTTGTGGTGCAGCTTCATCGATGGGTCTGAATCTGTGCTCGCTGTGTTTTTCTGAATCTCTGCAGACCAGACACACTGACTGCTGATGGTCCAGACAGAAGAGTTTGAGTGTCTCAGAGTGCAGACTGCAGAGACCCTCTGGAGCTCTCTGGTCACTCTGCTGTAAGAAGGACTCACACAGATTCTTTAACACCAGGTTACAAGGTGGGACATTCCTTGAAGATCTTCTCTTACAAAGTGGACACTCGTGGTTTTGTTTCTCTCTCCACCAGCTCTTCAGACAGTCTTTACAGAAGCTGTGGCTACAGGACAGAACAACAGGGTCTCTAAAGACCTCCTGACAGACCGGACAGCAGAAGTCCTCCTCTGATCTGGAAGCCATTTAGTCTCAGAGTGAAGCTGAAGACACAGCAGACACCAAGTCCAGTCAGTCCTGGCTCCCCTCCCCCCTCTACCAGGCCACTGAAACCTCCTTTCACTTTGAGTGGTGTTTCTGTCCAACTCACATTCAGTGTGTGGAGCGTCAGCAGGTTGAAGCAGCAGAGTTGGACTTTCCACTTTTCTCTCCTGTAGCTGGACTCACTCAGAGGAAGCTGTTAGTTTGGTCTGAAGCTCAGTCTGATCGTCTGCTTTTCAGTCTGTGTCTGTAGAGACCGACAGCTGACTGCTTTCTGCTTTGTCTCAGGTGAGACAGGTGAGGGGCGGAGCTTTATTAAACCTCCTCTGGTAAATGCTGAAGCTTCACCTGTAACAGGCTGAGTTTCATTCCAAAGTCCTGAATCAATGTTGGATAGGTTTACTGAGAGGGTGCAGCCTGCCGTTGCAGCAGCTGCAGTGGAAAAACAAAGTTCTCGTCCTCTGCAAAGAAAATGAAAGTTTGATATGTCAGATCCTGATCTGGGATGTGGGGCCCACAGGGCAGTTGTCCAGCTTTCATTGTGGCCTGTGGTCCATGTCCATGGACCAACAGCTTATTGTGATGATGAGGAGGAGGAGGGGTAGACCTGCTGGCTTTGGGTACATCCCAATCCTCTTAACTGAGTCTTCCTCAGTTCTTGTTTGAGCAGATCAGTTCTTTTCCTCCATCATGTAGTTCATCTCTGTTCCTTCCTTGCTTGAACAGTGAGGTTTTGCCTGGAGGAGGCAGATACAAGGACACCTTGTAGAAATCCTTCATGGACTGACAATCTTTCATCAGCAAGTTTCCCTGATTCCTCTCTGCTCACGTTTTTTCTTCACATCTTATGTGGGCAGCACAAAGAAACAGTAAAGATACGACGGAGGATTTAATTATGGGGGTGAGGGTTCCAGTTTCTTTAACTGATCATTCCCTGGACCTTGATTCTCGCTGTACCTGAAAGTCTTTCTGGTCCATCATCTTCAATCTCTCAAAGGTCTTATTCCTGTTCTACAGAGTGAGGAGGCTTCATGTGGTGACCACCATCACTGAGTTCTTTGTGATCTGACACATCCCTTTATTGGAAATCAGTTGGTGATTGGAGGCTTCAGGTGACAGATCAGAGAAAAGGACATCTCATGTCTCCAGAAATTTCTTTCCTCAGTTCCTGTGTCCTCACTTTTTCTCCTTGGATCATACATTAGTGGGACCATGACACAAGGAAAAGACCCAAGTTAGGAAACATAGACATAATTAGGGGCACTGAGATTCCTGGATTCCTGTGTGTTGCTCTGGCATTTCTATCATACCAGGTTTTCTTGGTCTCCTGTACCTTCTGTCCATCGTCCTGTGCCAGTGCAGGCATCTGTTCTACTTTGACCTCTTCACCACATGTAAAACCACATTGTATTCATCAGGTCTGGGCCTGTGTCACTGCTCCCTCAGGAGGTCCAGATGGACCCTGACCTCAAAGCACTAAAGTGCAGAGAACCAGTTGAGGTCTGGGAAACCTCCTGATGGACCAACCAGAGGTCGAGAAGCCACCAATGATGTCACTTTTCATCACTTTCCTGTCACAGGATCCCTGACAGAATTTAAGAATTGACTGGACCCAAATGCAGGACAGAAAGGATGAACGACTGCAATAAGCTTTATTGTGGGGATCTGAAGCAGCCAGGGATCCTCTAGAGGCTGAGGAGCAATGAGCAGGTAGATGGCAGGACCAGGGACAGACAGAGGGGGAGGTAATGACCAGCGAGATCAGGTCAGCAGGCAGGTAAGTCAGGGGAAGCTACAGGGAGGAGGAGGTGATAGGTAGTCTGGAACACACAGGTGGACTATGGATGAGGCAAACTGGAGTGTATGGGGACAAACCTGTCCCCTGCTGAGTGAGGATCAGGCAGGCTGGGCAGAGTAATCAACCCAGAGTGACTGAGGACTTGGACAAGGTCTTGATGACACGATTAGAGCGTGTGAGCAGGGGAGAACAAGGTGCAGGTGAACACAGTTTGGGAACTCATGAATAAGAGTAAAGGTGTTAGAATGGAAAGAGCAAGGGACAGGAAGTTCTTCAAAATAAAAGCCTGGGGCAGGTGTAAAGTGTGTCAGTTCTACCAAGTGTTTCCTGGATGGCTGCAGTGTTGGGATCTGTCTGGTTCAATTTAGTGCTTGTTTAATACCATGAATCTTGTCATTAAAAAACAAAGCAAATTCATTAGATTTAGATGTTGAAATTAGTTCCAAAGGTAATGGAGATGGAGGGTTTGTGGACCTACTCACTGTAGCAAACAGGACACGTGAGTTGTTACTGCTGTTGTTGATGATTTCAGAAAAATACATTTCTCTCTTTCTACGTAGTTTCATTGAACACACACAACATCTGCTTCTAAATGTCATAATGAACCTGGAGCTTTGATTTAGTCATTTTCGTTCGGCCTTCCGGCACTCCCTTTTCTGTGCCCTGACCGAGTCGTCGGTTATCTTTAACAGGAACAGTCACATCCAGGACATTTAGAACATTTGAAGTATATGAATTCAACAAATCTTCAACATGAGAGAAAGTGGCATTTTCAAACCTAATCATCTCCATAAACAGTTTCCTGGTGTTGTCATTTATGGGTCTTTCTGAACAAGTGTAGGTCCAGTTGCATCTTTGGGAATTATGGACAAATCAAAAAAGACACAACAATGATCAGACAAAGCAACATCAGTCACAGTGACAGTAGAATCGTTAACGTTCTTAGTGATGACAAGGTCCAGAGTGTGACCTCTGGTCTGGGTCGGCTCACTAACGTGCTGACTAAAGCCGTAGGTTTCAAGGACAGAAAAAAGTTCTTTGGCATGTCTGTCACAGGCCTTATCCACCTGAACATTAAAATCACCTGTAATAACCAAACCGTCCAACTCTGTGAAGACGACTGAAAACATCTCAGTAAAATCATCAATAACATCTTGATAGCATTGGGGAGGTTTGGAAATATTGATGTAGAAAACAAAGGGAGAAGATTTTAGCTCCATTTGAAAAGATCCATCCTCAAATGATGAAAACTCCCCAAATGACTGTGGGGAACCATGTTGTCCCTAAACAAGGCACAGACGCCCCCACCCTTTTTGTTTTCTCCTGTTTCTGATAGAAATGTAACATTAGGTGGTGGATTCAATAAGAACTGCACTTCCTGTCTTGCTGTCTAACCAAGTTTCTGTTAAAAACATCAAATCCAGATTGTAAGAGGAAATAAATTTATTGATACATAAAAGGTACCCCCCCGCCCCAACTATTGTTTTGTTTGTTCTCCTGCTCTTTTGTTGAACTTATGGATGTTACTGTTGTGTTATGCATTGTGCCACTTATACAGGAAATAAGTCACCTGTAGAATTAAGGCAAATCATAGTGTAAAACACATGTTATGCCACTTGATGGCAGTAATGGCACTGAGAGGACTGACAACAAGGCTCTTACAGCAAAAGTAAATCAGTTCAGTTCAGTGAAAGCCATCGCTCATCAATGCTGTATTCATTTATGTCCACAGGTGAGCAATAATAAGGAAAAAACACTTCCACACCATTGATTGTCTCCATCTGTGTCGTGTGTAACATAAGACCTGAAACTATCTGTCTGCAGGGGATTTGAATCAGATTTCTCTAGTTGGACAGTCTGTCACTCTTTAGCCACTCTATGACTTTGGACTGGAGCTATAGCACTAGGGGAGAGAACTTTCTCCCTGGGCCTCAGGTCGATAAGTGGTTTATTATGGCTATAAGTCCTGGAACAGCAGAAGCCCTGGGTGTCCTAGTTTCTAACAGGGGTGCTCTGAGGAAAGACAGGTGTAGGTGTTGGTTGAGGTGGTGGAGCTGGTGGAGTTTTAGTTGATTGAGGAACAGAGGTGGTGCTCCTGGGTGGTAAAGGGGGTGGAGTTTGCTGGGGGGATGGATTCACTGGTGTTGATGATAATACCTGTGGTGTAATTCCATGGCTCCTGCTTTTAAAAGTACTGCTTTTTAGTTTCTCAGTCACATCAGACACTTCCTGCTCAGTAAGATTTAGTTCAGACAGTGGTTGAAACCTGTTACTGAGCTGTATGTCTGATGATCCTACATATGCTCCTGGGGTGCCACCATTCTTCTTTCTAATGCTGTGATGCTTTGGCACGAGGTTTATTCCAGGTGGCTTAATTTTGATCAGTTCCCACTTTTGAAAGTTTTGGGAAAGACACTGTATCGTCTGTAGGTTCAGAAAAACTCTTCGTGATGATTCTCCTGTAGATTTGTGTCCATCTGGGCCACCGTAGTTTCAGAATTAGTGATTTCCTGAGCAGAGTTCGGTGATGGCTTCAGGGCCTACAGACGTTTTCAGGCTGCAGAGGCTGTTGGTCAGTGAGAGCTGATCTGAAAACAGGAATCTACATTTTTGACCAGGAAACTTTCAGCCTGAATAATATTTGAGACATTATTGTGATATTTCTTTTTTTCCAGATTTCTTTATTTAATATATTCAGATACTTTATTCAATACAGAAATAAAGAGAAGGGCGATGGCACCAAAATAAACAGGAAGCATAAATCAAAGACATTCAGTGTACATCCTAAAGGAAGTCCCATCAAGGAGACCAGATACGCCAGAAATCATTAGTTGTCAGACGTAAATCACAAGTGAGTTTCTCTAAAAGTAAGAAAGCAGCAATATGATTCAACCTCATCTGGGCAGAAGGAGCAGGAGGAGTGGACCATAGTAACAATATGCATTTTCTCACCAAACAGGGTCAAAGATGTAGGACAGATTCTAGACCATGGCTGAGATGTAGTTCAGCTTTACAGTTCAGAAGATAGATACTTGGGGATATAACAAAAGATTTACCAACGATCTTCTGAACCATTTTCTGTATCTCCTTCTAGAACGTCTTAATCATGTCATAGTCCCAAAACACCTGCATCACAGTACCAATATTGGACTTACACTTAAAACACGATTGGGAACCATTAGGAAAAATCTTGTGCAGACAGACTGGAGTGAGGTAAGTCCTAGAAATGAACTTAAGATTTGGTTCACGGCTCGATACCGAAGCTCCTCTAAAAGAAACGCTGGAGCGGATCAATAGCCTCTTTTCATCACTGGAATTGGTTTCAAAGTCTTTCTCCCATATCACTGTTAAGGAATCGAAAGAGGACGTCCCAACATTGGATAACACAGAGTAAATGACAGAACTCTTCTTTCTGAGAGAACATGAAGAGAACAAATGTTTTTCTCTATGTAACCCCTTTACGACCCGGCTCGCTATAATGAGGTAACGCTATCTAGTATAAGACCATTTACTTCAATAACATTATGGTAAAAGAGACATTCTGATGTATAAAAGATCAGTCTAGGGTAACAGTATGACTTCCACCTTAAATAATGAAAGGTTTCTCTGAGATAATACCAACCAGTCAAACATAACTTGATATAAATTACCTTGAAATGATTCTTTTGCAGTGAGTCTTACACTACAACAATCAAACATACACAATAACTGCGTTTTAAGTTAAGGTGTTTTTACACCCATTGAAAATGTAAATTAATGGTTTGGTTGTGAGTGCACTCTTAGTTTGTTTTATATGCAAGCTTGCAATTACCGCGCTGGAGCTCACATCCATTTGGAATTAATCATCGGTAATCCTACCAATCTGGAAAAACCAAATCCCTCACGGTCCAAGGAACAGAGGAAAAATGGCATACAGAATCCATTTCCCTTCCTGACGTCTTCAGCACAGGTGAATGCAGACACGGCGATGCTAACACTAGCTTAGCTCTTTCAGCTTCGTCCTCAGTTCAGACTCACGACCTTGCGGCGCGAGTCGTCCACGAATCCTCCGCTGTCCCCCAGAGCAATGAGAAACTGTCCAGGCCAACTTAACCGTGGCTCTAAACACTTTTTAATTCCCTCAGTGGGCACTTGCTTCCGGCGAGCATCGCCATTTTTTAGTTCACTCTCCTTTCGCTTACTTGTTTTCTTCTTCTGCGTCCTTACATCACACGCCAACACAATAATAAAAAATAAAAATATATGTAACTGCTAAGGACATGTTTTCCAGAGATGTGCACATTTGTTTCTGTTAAAATTCATATCAGTTTGAGCTCATTTACTGTTTAAAAATATTTGACTAAAATGTATGAATGTGATATTCAAGGCATAAAGTAAAGAATGTGCTCCCTTAAAATGTTTAAAAGTTAAGGGTTCTTTAAGAAAGAATTACCGCTGAAGCGTAACAGGTCACATGGTCAGGTTGAGTTGTACGCGGGACCGATGCATTATGGGTTGAACTAATATGGACACGGAGAAACGCTAATGCTATGCAGAGCCTGATGAAAGATTTCCTTTATCCGCATGGTCTAAGAGGGCGCACACGGTAATTGGTCTTTAAATCTGTTATTTTTGTGTATAATGTTGTTTTATATCAGTTTTTGTAAATTATATTAGGTATAAATAGCAAATGTCATTGGATTTGGATTGTCGCATGTGTTCGTTTGTGTATCAGTGGACGTTTACATGAGAGACCGACAAAGGACTCTAAGAAATGCACATTTTGAACTTTATTTCTTGTAGTTTTCACGGTGTCTGCTGAGAAGAGAGAGACAGAGAGACAAATAAACAGCATCTGTACGAAGCGTGGCTATCATTTCATTAGACCAGTGCAGATACAATATACCTGGGTGTTTCTTTTTTTTTTACTGAAGTCTCTATATTCATAACAGTTTTTTTAACATTATGTAAATGCATATTTTAACTTTTTAGTAAAAACATCAAATTATTTTAAATCAAAATGAAATACCCTAAATGCCTTTACGCACCATCATAACGAAATAAACCACATTCTTCTGAATATATCAAACACAAAATATCCTGATATGCTCAATATTCAGGTTCTTACATCTATCTGAAAAATCTGAGCGTGTTCTGTCGTCTTTTAAAGTTGAGTCTAGAAAATGTCGTAGTTGCAAAACTTTATAAAAATCACTATTGGGTCAATGAAACAACAGGCGTCCTTGAATCCCAGCTGTTGATTATCTCTGGTGTTTTAAAGAGCCAGGTCTTTGTTTCTAACCATCATTAGAAACACATTTCATCATGTAGATGATGTTTAGATGAAGTTCTGCCTCCTGGTGTCATTCACTTTTCCCTGTTGTCTGAGAAATTCAGGGCGAACTTATTGGTCAGTACGACACAAACACACGTTCTCCTTCACTGCTTCATCCCAGACTCTTTGATTTTCCTGATTTTTGTCCTGATCCCAATCAAGCATCCTGACACTGCCTGCAAAAGTGTTTCACAATAAAAGCATGCACATAGCTCAAGGCATGATCCCTCCGATTCCTGGCAGGCTTTTAATTTGAAAAGCTACAGCAAAGTTGAGGCGAGAGGAAATGTGAAAATGTGCGTGTTGAACAGAGAAACTTGATCAGACCAGTGACACAGGTAGTTCAGTTAACGCTGTATGATTAGAGCTTTTTAAAAAGCAGCTTTTATTTCTGAGAGTACAGGATGTGCTGTGTAACAGGAAACAGCAACATTAGTCAAACACAGATGTTTGTTTTATGAAGTGACGAGCAGAGAAAACTAACAGCCTCAGTGTCTTTACATCAGATATTCTCTCACATCAGTCACACAAACAGAAGGACTTTGATTTCTGACCAGTCTGAAAGCGTCTTTTTCCACCTCAGACCAGATGAACCAAACAGACCAGGGATCATGGTCTCTGTCGATTCAGGAAGCTGGAATATTTACATTTGTCCCATCGCCCGGACCAGAATCCATTTCAGTCACATCTGCAGGTATTTCTCCCAAAGGTTCATCTGCTGAACCAAATAACAAGTAAACATGAAGAATAAGCTCAGCCAGTCACTTAGAGGAAGCCGACAATTGAAACGGTTTGTTGGTTAATATAATGAAAATCACAGATACTGGTCAAATGTCCAAATCTGCTCCAGACTTTTGTTTTTGACTTAAATTTGTCCTTTTGGGACGACATGGTTCGTTTTGATTGTCAGGAG
The DNA here is from genome assembly GCF_900324485.2 of Mastacembelus armatus. Lineage (NCBI taxonomy): Eukaryota > Metazoa > Chordata > Actinopteri > Synbranchiformes > Mastacembelidae > Mastacembelus > Mastacembelus armatus. Next base: position 75,271 of record NC_046654.1, read on the forward strand.
GGTTTGTAGCATTTTGGGCTGAAAAGCTTCAGTTTGAATATTTTATCTCCAGGTTGATTTGGATGATGCTGATATTGTGTTTGTCAGATTGTTTTGAAGTGTTTTATCGTTTTCCCTCAGTCACAGATCAGTAAACACATCTGTCTATACTCTGTACCTAAACTCCACCCGCCCAGCACTGCAGCTCCAATTAAACAAACAGCCACAGGGCAGTCAAGCAAAGGCAGCGTTCAGGCACACCAGGCTTTTATTTTGAAATTACTCTCATTTGTACATGTAGAATAAGCTTCACGTGAGGAAATGGAGGTGGGGGTCAAAGGTCATGTCTTATCACAGTCACAGTGTCGTCTCTGATGCTCCAGTGAATGTCAGTAACAGGATTTTATTTGTTAGTTCAATGTTGTTTGTTGTGTTGACTTTTGTCTGACTCTGGGTGTTACAGGAGCCTCTGAGGGACAATTTAGTTTCCATCTTTAGTCATCAGCACTTCAGATTAAAACACTAGAACATGTGCAGTGAAGGCTGTGGCTTTACACACTGGACTTCTGTTGGTTGGAGAATGGCACACCTGGCTCTTGGTACAGCTGTGAACAAGTGGGAGGAGCTAACGTGTTTTCTGACAGCAGTGAGTGAATTAAAGGTTTTTTTCTTCAATGCAGCTTCTCCTTTGTCTTTAACACGTGTTTGTTTCCAGCAGACGTGTCAAGGGAAAGAAGCAGCTTTCCCACTGAGACATGTCTCACACGTTTCTGTTTAATTTGATGAAGCTGCATGTTGGAACGTTGGAAGAGACGAACGTCGTCCACAGTGGGAACGAACCATGTTCCACCACAGGTACAGAACCACCTTCAGGCCTTTGTCTTTGTTCCTGTTGTTTAATACACGGCGATGACATGGAGTGAACAAAAATCTCGTTTAAAAAGTTTTCAGCTGCTCTCTGAAAAGTTTTTACTCTTTACCTGAGTATTTCCATGTAGTACTACTTCATCCTTGGCTTTCACTACATGTCAGAGCCAAACCTTGGACTTTTTCACTCAGATAGATCCAATAAAATACACTGATCATCAAACTTTATTGATCCCTGGTAGGAAATTTCCAAGATACCCAGCAGTATATAAAGTACTTCAAATTAGATGTATATAAGGTAGTTAACGTCAGCTACCCAGCGGTATATAAAGTACTTCAAATTAGAAGTATATAAGGTAGTTAACGTCAGCTACCCGGCGGTATATAAAGTACTTCAAATTAGAAGTATATAAGGTAGTTAACGTCAGCTACCCAGCGGTATATAAAGTACTTCAAATTAGAAGTATATAAGGTAGTTCACGTCAGCTACCCGGCTTTTCCACAGATATTTGACAAAGACGATGAATATTTGACTTCTAAAATTCTTTTGTCAGATCCAGATCTGATACACTCTGGACTGTCCACAGACTGAACCTAACCCTAACCTGTATCAGGTTCTAAAAGTGCAGTTCCACTAAAATTCCATTGCTGGTCATGTGCATGTGAAACAGGTAGAATTTCACTTGTCCAAAGTTCAGTCTGATGGATTCATGCTGGTTTGAGAGATGTTCTGGGAACAAGTGTCGTGGAAATTTCTTTGAGAGTTGCTAATTCTCAGAAACAAACCCAAGTGTGATGAATCATCTCAGGTTTAATCACGGGGGCCCAGAGAGAAGTTTAAAGAATTCTCTGTCTTTCTGTTACAGATTCAGGTTTATATAGCTGGACGAAAAGGGGTGGACTCATATTGGAAAAGACCCCACATGCTTGTTCAGGTGTCTTCTACCTTCAGGCCTCTCAAACCCTAAAACACTACACCACTAAAATACTAAACCCCTAAAAACCAAATACCATGCATGTTTTAGCCCAATCTATTTAAGTGACCCTTTGACCCCCTGTTCCATGCTGTGTAAAATAACCACACAAGTTGTCAGGAAGTCCTGTTTGTTCCAGCAGCCGGTGTAATATTCAGAGCAGCAGAGAAGAACGATGGAGGTTAGCCCTTTAGTCATGCTAGCTCCTGGTTATGTTGGCCACAGCACTTCCTGTCCCCCTGCACTGGACCACAACATTTTTGACCAGGAAACTTTCAGCCTGAATAATATTTGAGACATTATTGTGATGTTTCTTCTGTTTGTCCTTTTTATTTTACACATCATATCAGTTTTATCTGAGCTACATTTTCCACATTTAGGATCATCAGGACAAAAATTTACAAAATCCCTCCATCCCAAAAAGACAAACCAAACAATCCTGATATTAAAAATATGTAATAATGGAAGTAAACAAACACATAAAGTATCTCTACAATAACACAAAGTCAATACAGTGGAATATATTTGAACAGTACAGTCGACATGGAGACCAAAGTGCTGTAAAGTCAGTCATCCTGTGGACAACAGCGCCCTCTTGTGTCCAGAGCAGCAGCAGCTTTATGAACCGACCACATGTCAAACTGCAGCACTTCACTGAGACCACGAGCTGTTTCTAACAGGAACATCATCAGGTATAAAGAGTCGCTGGAGGCAGGTTAACGCTCCGACTTCCTGTGAAAGCAGCAAAGAAGAAGTCCTTCCTCCTCCACCGTTTGTCCTGTGACTCCTGTTAAACCTGCTGCATCTCTTCTACACTGGGCTTCAGCTGTTCAGACGTCAAACATCGGCCGTCTGTTCTGTTCTCCATGGGTCTACGCCGGTTCCTGACAACACCCTTTTCCCTGGACCTCTGACTACTCCACAGGAAAACACTGCAGGGACCAGGGGTGGTTCTAGACCCTTTTTAGGGGGGCTTTAGCCCCCTTTTCTGTCATTACAGTCCCACTAAAACGGTCAACTATCAAAATTGATTGAAAGTATAATTTTTACTTTTTAAAATAAAAATGACAATAAGAAATGCAGGACAGTGATTTAAAAAATAAAAAAAAATTTTTTTTTGACTGAAACGTGGGGGGCTAAGCCCCCCTAAGGATGAAATCCTAGAACCGCCACTGGCAGTGACCCCACAACCCTGGACTGGTTTAGGACGTTACCCCACAACTAAAGCAGGAACGGTGTCACTCAAAGGTGAAATGAACCGACAGGAACAACGAGCAAAAAGTCAGTGAGAGCGAGAACTAAAACCAAACTAAAGAGCTTGGAACAATGAGACAGCAGGAGGACCGGGGCAGGTTTACTGGTTCAGTTCTGCCACTTTTCCCTCAAACAACATTAGAAATCAAATCATCCTGTTTCTCTCTAACGACTCTGCTCCACTGTCACACTGACCTTCACTGGTAATATCTTCACTGGGAGATCGTCCATATTCATAATGTATGGAAACATCCTGTTAGTGAAAGTGTGTGTGAAGGTGTGTATGTGTGTGTCAGTATCAGGATCAGAGAACGACAGTTTTCCTCTGTTCCAGTCCAGATTCACTCTGATCCTCTGGACCTTCTGCACTGGGAGAACAGTGACTGGAGCTGATGGTGAATATGTTCTGTATTTACCTAAAAAGAACCATATTCTCCATAATCCAGACTGGATGTTTCCCTTCCTCTGCTCAGACTCTAACACACCCAGTGTCCAGTGTTCACTGTCTCCAACCTCGACATCCCAGCTGTGAGTCCCTGAGTTAAAGCCCTCAGAACCCAGGACTGAGCAGTTACAATCAAACCTCTCTGGATTGTCAGGAAGCTGCTGGTCCTGTCCTGCTCTCACACTGGTCAGATCCTCAGACAGGATGAGGTTTAGACCAGCAGTGTTTGGGTCCAGGACCACAGGAGTGTAGGAGACCATGTGCTTCATGTTGTTCCAGATGTTGAAGGTCAGGTTGCCCAGGTGTTTGGCCTGGTCTATCAGAGCTCCTGAGGGCAGCTGTGGATCCTCCAGCAGGGGGCGCTGCTGGACTCTTTCCACTGCAGCCTTGTAGTTGTGCAGGAATGAGACGTCTTCAGCTCTCAGCTCCTCCTCTGTGGCTCTGACTGTGTGTGACAGAGCTGCTATCTGTCTGCTCAGAGCCTCCATCTTCTCCTTCATCATCTGACTCTTCTGCTCCTCTTCCTCCCTCAGTGCAGCCATCCTGGCCTCCTCTTCCTCTTCTAGAAACTGGTGAAGCTTCTTAAACTGCTCCTTAATCTGCCTCTCTGTGTGTCGGGCCTGGGCCTTCATGTGTTCTGCTGTTTGACCAAACTTCACTTGAACTTCTTCAAAAACCTGTAACTTCTTCTTTAAGGGCTCCAGACTTTCCTGGAGTTCCTTCTTGTGTTGTTGTGCAGCTTCATCGATGGGTCTGAATCTGTGCTCGCTGTGTTTTTCTGAATCTCTGCAGACCAGACACACTGGCTGCTGATGGTCCAGACAGAAGAGTTTGAGTTTCTCAGAGTGCAGACTGCAGAGACCCTCTGGAGCTCTCTGGTCTCTCTGCTGTAAGAAGGACTCACACAGATTCTTTAACACCAGGTTACAAGGTGGATCATTCTTTGAAGATCTTCTCTTACAAAGTGGACACTCGTGGTTTGGTTTCTCTCTCCACCAGCTCTTCAGACAGTCTTTACAGAAGCTGTGGCTACAGGACAGAAGAACAGGGTCTCTAAAGACCTCCTGACAGACCGGACAGCAGAAGTCCTCCTCTGATCTGGAAGCCATTTAGTCTCAGAGTGAATCTGAAGACACAGCAGACACCTAGTCCAGTCAGTCCTGGCTCCCCTCCCCCCTCTACCAGGCCACTGAAACCTCCTTTCACTTTGAGTGGTGTTTCTGTCCAACTCACATTCAGTGTGTGGAGCGTCAGCAGGTTGAAGCAGCAGAGTTGGACTTTCCACTTTTCTCTCCTGTAGCTGGACTCACTCAGAGGAAGCTGTTAGTTTGGTCTGAAGCTCAGTCTGATCGTCTGCTTTTCAGTCTGTGTCTCTGTAGAGACCGACAGCTGACTGCTTTCTACTTTGTCTCAGGTGAGACGGATGAGGGACGGAGCCTGAAATAGTGAGTGACAGTTTGCAGCAGGAAGTTGAAGCAGTTTCAGTTCAAAGTCCTGATTCACTGTTGGATAAGTTTACTGAGAGGGTGCAGCCTGACGTTGCTGGTCAGAGACAGGCTGATAGACAGACTGGGCAGAGTAATAATCCCAGAGTGACTGGGGACTTGGAGAGGGGACTGGTTTAGTTTGAGTCAGACAGACAGACGTGTAATCAGAGACTAAGACAGACAGGTTCCAATGCAAAGGATCAAGAAGGTGGACCTGAGTTACTGACTGGGAGCTGATGTGAGGACTGGGCTGAGACAGACCAGGGAGTCAACAGGAGACTGGATCTGACACTGGCAGACACAGGTTCAGGGATAAAAAGTGTCCTAGGACAAAGCTCAGGGTCTTGACGACAGGGTTAGAACATGTGAGCAGGAGAGAACAAGGTACAGGTGAACACAGTCTGGGAACTGATGAGTAAGAATAAAGGTGTTAGAATGGAAAGAGCAAGGGACAGGAAGTTCTTCAAAATAAAAGCCTGGGGCAGTAAGTGAGCATGGCTCACGTGCTTCATTTCCTTGTGGAACAAACTCAGATACAGGTTGGACTGTTCACAGACAAGTTGCATAAGAGCACGAGACTAAAGGGACTAAATATGATTGAAGTTCATCAACGTACGTCCATAAAGCGCCACGGTCCATCTCCTCCCTGCACGAGACAAAGTGTAGGAGCTGAATCAGTCCTGGGTTTGTCTTTACAGCTTCAGAGCAAACTCTGCTTCAACACACTCAACTGAAGTTGAATGGAAAACCAATGAAAACCGTTAGATCACATGATACAGGACACAGGGAGATGACGTGTGAACATGTATGTACCTGGTTTCTGGGAGGAATCGTAGCTCCACCAGAGTCCGTCAGGGGCAGAAGGTGGAGCTGAACATCTCTACACGAGTCACAGGGACAGAACGTACAAAGAGTCTGGACATGAGACTGAGACTTCAGCTTTAGTGTGTTCAGGACATGTTGGCTGTCTCTGTGCTCTGTCCATGTTCAGGCCATCAGGAGGAAACGCTGCACTTCTCAAATAAAGACTGAGAAACATGAAGCCAATAAACACGTTTCAGTCATTGAGCACAGCTTCAGTTTCATCTTTGCATCATCTGACTAAGAGCTGGAGCTGATTTCATGGAATAACGTCCTGACTGACAGAGGCCGTGGTTAGAAGGGAATCCCATGTGTGTCCTAGTTTTCTCTGTTTAAACTGAAGCTGTGAAACGTGGCACAAGGAGGAAATATTTCTAACCCGTCTCCCTTTGTTGGACCGTGTTGATGCTGAATTCAAGAGCAGCTGCTGTAGGTTCAGAAAAACTCTTCGTGATGATTTTCCCGTAGATTTGTGTCCATGTGGGCCGCCGTAGTTTCAGAATTAGTGATTTCCTGAGCAGAGTTCGGTGCTGGCTTCAGGGCCTACAGATGTTTTCAGGCTGCAGAGGCTGTTGGTCAGTGAGAGCTGATCTGAAAACAGGAATCTACATTTTTGACCAGGAAACTTTCAGCCTGAATAATATTTGAGACATTATTGTGATATTTCTTTTTTTCCAGATTTCTTTATTTAATATATTCAGATACTTTATTCAATACAGAAATAAAGAGAAGGGCGATGGCACCAAAATAAACAGGAAGCATAAATCAAAGACATTCAGTGTACATCCTCAAGGAAGTCCCATCAAGGAGGCCAGATACCCCAGAAATCATTAGTTGTCAGACGTAAATCACAAGTCAAACAACCCTGATATTAAAAATATGTAATAATGGAAGTAAACAAACACATAAAGTATCTCTACAATAACACAAAGTCAATACAGTGGAATATATTTGAACAGTACAGTCGACATGGAGACCAAAGTGCTGTAAAGTCAGTCATCCTGTGGACAACAGCGCCCTCTTGTGTCCAGAGCAGCAGCAGCTTTATGAACCGACCACATGTCAAACTGCAGCACTTCACTGAGACCACGAGCTGTTTCTAACAGGAACGTCATCAGGTTTAAAGAGTCGCTGGCAGCAGGTTAACGCTCCGACTTCCTGTGAAAGCAGCAAAGAAGAAGTCCTTCCTCCTCCACCGTTTGTCCTGTGACTCCTGTTAAACCTGCTGCATCTCTTCTACACTGGGCTTCAGCTGTTCAGACGTCAAACATCGGCCGTCTGTTCTGTTCTCCATGGGTCTACGCCGGTTCCTGACAACACCCTTTTCCCTGGACCTCTGACTACTCCACAGGAAAACACTGCAGTGACCCCACAACCCTGGACTGGTTTAGGATGTTACCCCACAACTAAAGCAGGAACGGTGTCGCTCAAAGGGGAAATGAACCGACAGGAACAACGAGCAAAAAGTCAGTGAGAGCGAGAACTAAAACCAAACTAAAGAGCTTTGGAACAATGAGACAGCAGGAGGACCGGGGCAGGTTCACTGGTTCAGTTCTGCCACTTTTCCCTTTGAGAAACAAACAACATTAGAAATCAAATCATCCTGTTTCTCTCTAACGGCTCTGCTCCACTGTCACACTGACCTTCACTGGTAATATCTTCATTGGGAGATTGTCTATATTTTGAATGAATGGAAACATCCTGTTAGTGAAAGTGTGTGTGAAGGTGTGTATGTGTGTGTTAGTATCAGGATCAGAGAACGACAGTTTTCCTCTGTTCCAGTCCAGATTCACTCTGATCCTCTGGACCTTCTGCACTGGGAGATCAGTGACTGGAGCTGATGGTGAACATGTTCTGTATTTACCTAAAAAGAACCACATTCCCCATAATCCAGACCAGATGTTTCCCTTCCTCTGCTCAGACTCTAACACACCCAGTGTCCAGTATTCACTGTCTCCAACCTCGACATCCCAGCTGTGAGTCCCTGAGTTAAAGCCCTCAGAGCCCAGGACTGAGCAGTAATATTTATCAAACCTCTCTGGATTGTCAGGAAGCTGCTGTTTCTGTCCTGGTCTCACACTGGTCAGATCCTCAGACAGGATGAGTCTTGGACCAGCAGTGTTTGGGTCCAGGACCACAGGAGTGTAGGAGACCATGTGCTTCATGTTGTTCCAGATGTTAAAGGTCAGGTTGCCCAGGTGTTTGGCCTGGTCTATCAGAGCTCCTGAGGGCAGCTGTGGATCCTCCAGCAGGGGGCGCTGCTGGACTCTTTCCACTGCAGCCTTGTAGTTGTGCAGGAATGAGACGTCTTCAGCTCTCAGCTCCTCCTCTGTGGCTCTGACTGTGTGTGACAGAGCTGCTATCTGTCTGCTCAGAGCCTCCATCTTCTCCTTCATCATCTGACTCTTCTGCTCCTCTTCCTCCCTCAGTGCAGCCATCCTGGCCTCCTCTTCCTCTTCTAGAAACTGGTGAAGCTTCTTAAACTGCTCCTTAATCTGCCTCTCTGTGTGTCGGGCCTGGGCCTTCATGTGTTCTGCTGTTTGACCAAACTTCACTTGAACTTCTTCAAAAACCTGTAACTTCTTCTTTAAGGGCTCCAGACTTTCCTGGAGTTCCTTCTTGTGTTGTGGTGCAGCTTCATCGATGGGTCTGAATCTGTGCTCGCTGTGTTTTTCTGAATCTCTGCAGACCAGACACACTGGCTGCTGATGGTCCAGACAGAAGAGTTTGAGTTTCTCAAAGTGCAGACTGCAGAGACCCTCTGGAGCTCTCTGGTCTCTCTGCTGTAAGAAGGACTCACACAGATTCTTTAACACCAGGTTACAAGGTGGATCATTCTTTGAAGATCTTCTCTTACAAAGTGGACACTCGTGGTTTGGTTTCTCTCTCCACCAGCTCTTCAGACAATCTTTACAGAAGCTGTGGCTACAGGACAGAAGAACAGGGTCTCTAAAGACCTCCTGACAGACCGGACAGCAGAGATCCTCCTCTGATCTGGAAGCCATTTAGTCTCAGAGTGAAGCTGAAGACACAGCAGACACCAAGTCCAGTCAGTCCTGGCTCCCCTCCCCCCTCTACCAGGCCACTGAAACCTCCTTTCACTTTGAGTGGTGTTTCTGTCCAACTCACATTCAGTGTGTGGAGCGTCAGCAGGTTGAAGCAGCAGAGTTGGACTTTCCACTTTTCTCTCCTGTAGCTGGACTCACTCAGAGGAAGCTGTTAGTTTGGTCTGAAGCTCAGTCTGATCGTCTGCTTTTCAGTCTGTGTCTCTGTAGAGACCGACAGCTGACTGCTTCCTACTTTGTCTCAGGTGAGACAGGCGGAGTGAGGGGTGGAGCCTGAAATAGTGAGTGACAGTTTGCAGCAGGAAGTTGCAGCAGTTTCAGTTCAGATGGAGCTTTAGGTTGAACGTAGTGGAGCAGTTCCACAGCAGGTCCTACAGTTCACACTGTAGGTCAGGAAAGAAGCCAGGACCTGAAGTCCAGGAACTCACATCAGGACCAGAGGATAAAACCAGGTCTAAAGTTCTGAGTGTTCCCAGGAGCAAAGTGGCCTCAGTCAGAGAGGAAACTGAGAACCCAGCTGTCCCTGTGACAGAACTTCAGAAGTCCTCTGCAGAGATGGAGAAGGTGCTGGAAGGACGAGCATCTCAGACACAGACTGGACCTCCAGGTTCTGCTCATCACCTGCTGACACCATCCTGAACCACATCAGTGAACAGTTGGAGGCTCTGAATAATTCTGTCAATAAGAATTTACTGAGGTATTTATTCCAAACATCAGTCTAAGACTCATCTGCTCACTGTGATAACATCCGTCTGTTTTGAAGGTGGTTTTGTTTTTTTTCTGTTGATCAAATAAAATTGTGAGTTTTCCTTCGAACTGTGTGTTTAGTTCTGTTTCTGTGTTTTACATGTTCATTTTGTGAACAATTCAGAATCATTATAATAAATAAATTAGTTTTGTTATGTAAATATTAAAGTGTGTGAGGTTGTCTGTCTTTGTGTGTCTCTATGTGACCGTGTGATGGACTGGGGACCTGTCCAGGGTGGACCCCTGCCCTTCACCCGAGAGAGAGCTAGGATAGGCTCCAGCAGATCCCAGTGACCCTGGCTTTCAGGAAAAAGCGGGTACAGAAAATGGATGGATGGATATAAATAATAAAAAACTCAAGATGCTTTACAAAGTTTGTTAAAAAGAATGTTAATTTGATGTCATTTCATATTTCCCTTGTAGACAAAGGCGTTTTGGTCCCTTCGGTGCCACATTCTAATAAGCCATAGTATATATTTGATTTATTGGTGTAATTAATACATAATCATTTATTACCAGTGGTTGAGTGGGAACCAGTTTGAATTAGATAACTTCATCTGCAGCAGTGCATCACAATCTACAAGACTTCATATGTTTAAAGTTTTCAGACGTGTGAAACATTGAAGGATGAAGATCTGAGATTCCAGCTGTCAGACAGATGTGATGCAGTGAAAAATGTATTTTATTCTGAAACGTAGCAGAAGAGCTGTGAGTCGTTGTGGTGGTGGGTGGTATTTCCGAGCTGGGTGCGAGTCCCTGAACGCAGCAGCTCACTCTCCATTTCAGGGGCTCCGGTGTTTTCGGCTCCTCACCGTCCACTCTGACCTTTTCTCTCCCGGTCACAGGACATGGGAACGCCTTGATTTGACCCCCGACACTGGCGACACATACGGCTCCTCACCCTTCAGCTGGACCCGGAAAATCCGGATTCAGAGGTCGCTGTCCGTCTCTGTGTCGAGAAGGAAAAACGGTGAGTGCTTCATCCCCGTAAAGCCGAGCCCGGGCCGGCGTCTGTTTTACTGTGTGTCCGACGCTGAGCTGCGGCCTATCGGCTCTCCCGGAACTCGAGCCCCGCGGTTCACGTTTAAAGTCTGAGGCCGCAGATACAGTTAGCGCTTAATTGGACATTAACAACAGAAATAAAACCCATAAAGTTCACAGACCGTTGTGTACGCGGATACAACGCTTTCAGTACCGGTGTGAGGGGCCGCGGTTTGGGAATAAAATCCCCTTTTAGTTGCCGTTTGGGGTCGTTAGCGGAGTGCTAACCGGCTAATGTGACTGCTTTTAGCGTTAGCATTAGTTAGCTAATGTGTTACTGTGAAAACAAACATATTTGTGTTTTTGTCTCCGACTGTTCGCTCCCGATGTTTGTGTGTGACATTTTGTGACAGATATAGTTTATTTAAGCCGCTAACCAGCCTGCGTTAGCGGAGCTAACGGGCAGCAGCTGTGTGTAGCTCGGACACCAGACCCCGGCAGGACAGCTCGGTCCTCGGCTTAGCACCTCCAGACACGTCCCTGCTGTCTCTCCTGTCGGGCTTTGGTTAATAATGAGGCTCCTGTGTCCAGGCCTGGTGACCAAACCCGGGCTCACACAGCTTTGGATGGACCTGGGAAGTTAGCTGCCCCAGTTTAACCACAACAAGCCTGGGGCCCAGTTTGTTCCAGTTAAGGCAGGAAAACACGGAAAAACACTTTATTTTTAGTGTTTGTACAAAGGCTGTGACACATTTGTCTGAATATTCATGGATTAATGTGTCACTGCATCAGGCTTCATCACTGGAGCCATTGAGCAGCTGTTCTGGAGCTTTCTATCACCACAGTCTTCCTCAGCAGGTGGAGCTTCCCTGTTGTTGCTCACTGATTATTGAGTTTCCAGCGGGGACACGTTCAGCTGGGTTCAAAAGTAATATGGCTTCATTCATGACGACCTGAGCGGCTTTAGTCAGGGGATTATTCACTGTAAGAGGGTCAAAGTGCAAGGAAATGTCAGGTTTAAGTCTCAGGTGATGCCGTCAAACTCTGAGACTCTGAAGGAGTCACTGTACAAAACTAAAACAGTACAGTTCATTGTTTGGGGTTTCAAAATGTCAATAGTTATCACATTCAGTTGATTAGCTTCTTTAAACTATATATAGGCTGTTGGTTTACTGTCATCACATCAGGTCACTATTGATCTGCACAGTTCTCTTTTAATATATCACTGTGAAGCTAAATCATTTAGTTAAAAATGTATTTTCCTAATAATCAGCAGTTTTAACTTTTTCAATCAGATGTGCCAAATAGTTCCAGCTTTATTGTCTGACATCGCAGTAAATTGAGATTCTGTGGGGTCTCAGATGTATGAACATTTGAAAAATCCAAATAACCCGCAGATTAATCAATACTGTTGATTATAGCTTTTCCCCCATTAACATGTTGTTGTCAAGTTGAATGAGGTAGTTGAGGTAGTCTGAGGTCTGAGGGGGGACTGGTTTTCCTCAGTCTGTGTTGTCTCTCTACTGGTTGATTGTGTTTGTGTGTGCAGTGAAAACTGCCTTTTGTTGTCCTGAAAAAGCTGAGGACAGTGTCTGTTTCTGGACACAGGACATGGGGGATGGAGAAAACCAAATCCTGCTGCACTCAGTCCTGCGGGGGTCACTGCTAGGCTGGACAGGGGGGTGATCAAGTTGTGATGATTAATCAGTTGATAAGAGGATCTGTCTCAGTCAGCACAGACTGTTTATACCCAGACAGACAGGCTTCAAATTAGACCCTAATCAACTTAGGCTGGGCCCATAAGACTCCCAGCATGCCGTGCTGCAGCGCTACGCAACCGGACACAGCTGCTGCTGCGTTCCAGAGACGCTGGAAAACCCAAAATCAAATGACTTTGTAGATGATTTTCTTGATTGTTCAATGAATATTTTATTTTCCAGCTAATTTCAATATTTCCAAGAAATCCCTGAATAGTTTGGCTTCTTACACTCGAGTTTTAAGAAAAATCTAGAAAATGATGCTGATGCTGTTTGTCCAGTTTTGCTGTTCATTGTGGTCTTTTAAGTTCTGTGACTTTCAACCAAAAAAAATTATTTAATTTCATACCAGGGGCCCCCGGACCTCTCGTCCTGTTCAGTCATCTGGGGGTCCTGGTCACATGAATTACAGTACCAGCATTTGGGAGGCACTGACCAAACTGTGGTTATGATGTATATAATTACTGGCATATTCTGTTTGTTGACTTTATTGTTTGTTAAAAACTCTCTAAAAGCAGCAGAAACTGATTAACGACAGATTAGTTTTCTCAGGCTCCATTTATGCAGGAGAGCTGCCAAACCACATCCCCCCGCTCTGAAAGGTTTTTCATATTGTGTATTGATTTGTTTTCTCTGACGGCACAGTATTAACTGTACCAGGCACAGTTTAAATGTCTGCTGCTGCTGCCGGTAGATAAAAGCATCGGATGAATCAGATCAATGTGACGTTTGTTCAGTGATAAACCTGAATGGAGCTGGAACCAGAATAAAGATGTTTCCAGTAAGAACAGGTCTTATTAGGTCTTACTAGGTTTTTGTTTTCTCTGGTTCTAGCTGCTTCAGGATCTTTTCTGCTTTTTGCCACAGTGACCTCACTATAGTTGAGTTTGAGCTGTAACTCATAAGACTTCAATTCAAACTGTGCTGGCCTTTTTATTGTCTTGTTTTTGGGTCTAAAGAACCTGCAACCTCAATTACGCTAGAATCATCCAACAATTATCCTGTGCCCTGCATCAGTAAACATGAGTTGTAAATAAAACTTTGCAGTAACCTGCAGCAAGTGAGATTATCCAGGGACTACCCACTGCCCCATGTAAACAAACCACAGGCATGCAGCAACTGTTTATTGTCCTGCATAAACCAGTGAAAGCACAGTGTCCAGGACTTATCCATACCCCTGAATAAACAAACAGTAACTGTAGTTGTCCAAGAATTATCCATGTCCCTGTTTAACCTACTTAATGTTCTGCTCCTTTATAAAAACAAGTACATCTGAGAGCTATCCAGGAGTTATCCTCTGCCCTGCGTAAGCAAATATAGGGAAGGTGTTGGGCATTTGGTTTTAGTTCTGGTGTGAGTTGGGTCATGCTCTGTCTGTTGCCTTTTCCTCCCTTCATCCTCTCTTTTTATTGGCAGGAGACAAAACTACTTGTCCCAGAATTCCCTGTGAGAGCGAGTAAATTCTATCTTGTCCGTGTTTGCTCTCGCGCTCAGTCCGGTTGGTTGGATGAGTCCCAAACAGCGACAGGACTGTGAGCAGTGATTGGGCGCTGAGCCAGACCGGGTAGCCAACGGGGAGCCAGGTGAGAGCTCAGGTGATGAAGAGTTTTGGGTTTTGTCTGTACTTTTCATAAAGATCAAGTCACATTTTCTGTCCAGTTAATACAGAAAATCAGCTCATTCTCACTTTTCTCACATGTTCATTGTGTTGACCAGACACTGTCCCTGATGTCGTCGTCTTGAAGGTCTTTTTCCACATTCAGGAAGTGGTGAAACAGTCGTGTTATTTTGGTCTTTTCAGTGTGTCTCTGGTTTTATCCTGTAATGAACCTCGGGGCAGTTCACAGCCGAGTGTCACAAGATGATTAAAGGAAGAGAAAAACAGTTTTCCTTCCACCCAGTTCATCAGACTTCTAGCCCTTCAGTGAAACTGCTGATTTGGGGTGAAGTCATGTTTGGTTGAACTGATCGTAGTTCACTTCCACAGCAAGTTGTCAGGGGCCTTTCCTCCGTTTCCTCTGTCCTCTGTTCAGCTGGAAGCTTGGAAATGACAGGAAACCGAACATTTCAAACACAGGCGGCCGAACTGCAGCAGTTCAGAACAGGACTCAACAACAAAACTCTGAAAATAAAATCAGACACTTTAGTTTCAGTCATCAGTTTGAAGATATTGACGTTAAACATTTGTAAGTGTGGGCTCGTCACTGGTTGTTCTGGTGCACTAGAAATGACAGAAACCCAGTGGACAGAAACTTTTAAGCAAGTCAGATTAACAGGGTCTCAGAATCAGAATCCGATTTATCAGCCAAGCATGTCGGGCCCGCAAGGAGGCTGACTGTCCTTCATAGTCAAAAACATCCTAAATAAGAAAAACAAGTTGTAATTTAATAAAAAATATAAATATACTACACAGAAAGAGGAGCTTCAGAAAAATGTTATATTGTTTGAAAAAACATCTCTAATTTCTCCCTTGTGAGTGTAAAACATGGCTGTTGTTGTTGAAATACTTTGAAAGTGCTGCATCAAACTGCTCATGAACACATTTTGTTTAATTTCCCACATGGTCAGGAGCAACTTCCTTTTTTTTTTTTTTTTTTTTTTTTTTGATCAATGTACGAGTGAAAGGAAGGAGGAGCTTCTCTACCTTTCAGATTATTCATTAAAGCTCCTGATGGATATTTTTAAAAAACACATATTCACGTGTGCGTATGTTGACGCCTTTCTGGTGCTCTAACATAACTGGAATGTGGAGCTCAGTGTGGACAAGTAGATCAGTTCAGTGTTATGATTTTTAAACAATTTATTTATGTTTTTGTCCCTTCAGGCTCGCCATCATGGCGGACGTGGACCCAGACACCCTGCTGGAGTGGCTGCAGATGGGTCAGGGCGATGAGCGGGACATGCAGCTCATCGCCCTGGAGCAGCTCTGCATGTTGCTGCTCATGTCAGACAACGTGGACCGCTGCTTTGAGACGTGAGTTTTCATTTGGAGACTCAGTGGTCCCTTTATTAGGAACCCCAGTGTCGGACCCAGTCGGTTTATTAGGAACCCCTGTGTCAGACCCAGTTAGTCTAGTCCACCAGTCCCACAGTAAACCCTCCTTCATAAACAAAATAATGTTCAGTTTGTGTTCTGTTCAATTACTTGTTTGATTGAGTCACCTGACCAGAGGTCCATGGACTCTGCACTGACAGGTGTCCTCCAAGGACATTCCTCCCGGCGCTTTGTAAGATCTTCCTGGACGAGAGTGCCCCAGACAACGTGCTGGAGGTCACGGCCCGAGCCATCACCTACTATCTGGACGTGTCGGCAGAATGCACCCGAAGGATTGTGGGAGTGGACGGAGCCATCAAGGCGCTGTGTAACCGGCTGGTGGTGGTGGAGCTCAACAACAGGACCAGCAGAGACCTGGCTGAGCAGTGTGTCAAGGTAGGAAAGGAGGCCAGAGGTCATGGCTTTTCATGCTCCATCACCTGTTACGATCAATTTATTAACTTCAGAGGTCCAGGTCCAAATTGTCCAGTCCGGCTCGAATAAGAACAGTCTGCATCTCACTCTCTCTTCAGGTGCTGGAGTTGATCTGTACCAGAGAGTCTGGCGCTGTGTTTGAGGCCGGCGGTCTGAACTGTGTGCTAAGTTTCATCAGAGACAGCGGCCACCTCGTCCACAAAGACACTCTGCACTCGGCTATGGCCGTGGTGTCCCGCCTCTGCAGTAAGATGGAGCCCCAGGACTCGTCTCTGGAGACCTGCGTCGAGTCCCTGTCCAGCCTCCTTAAACACGAAGACCATCAGGTAACTCCAACACAGTAGCAGCCGAACCTTTTGAAAGAGTTTGATAGGATGATACTCAGACTTCAGGCAAATGTTTTTTAGGCCTGGAAAGGGCTGCTGCTCTATCTGTCAGCTACATTTGCAAATGTGGATGTGCAAAAGGATCGAAACTTCAGTGTTTTTAAAAGTGAAAGTGACTTATATGGCCAAGTATGGAGACCCATACTCGGAATTTGTGCTCTGCATTTTAACCCAATTCCAAAGTGCACACACACCGTGAACACACACCCAGAGCAGTGGGCAGCCAGCACTGCGGTGCCTGGGGAGCAATTGGGGGTCCGTGCGTGTGGCGACCTCTCCTCTCTGTAGGAGACGACCTAACCTGTGGCGTCCTCTCTGTGTTTCAGGTGTCAGATGGTGCTCTACGCTGCTTTGCCTCATTGGCTGACAGGTTTACTCGCCGTGGTGTCGACCCGGCCCCTTTAGCTAAACACGGCCTGACGGAGGAACTGCTGTCCCGGATGGCGGCCGCAGGCGGCACCGTGTCAGGCCCCACCTCTTCCTGTAAACCGGGTCGAACCTCATCGGGCGCTGCCCCGTCGGCCTCTGACTCCAAACTGAGCAACCAGGTGTCGACCATTGTCAGCCTGCTGTCCACTCTGTGCAGGGGGTCCCCACTCGTCACACATGTGAGTTGACACATCAGTTCCAGCTGAGCAGCAAGTGATTTATTTGTTCTTTAAAAGAAGAGAAGAAAAGGTTTGACTGTGATTTGACACAGACTCAACATTTTATTTTATGCCTCCTCGGGGTCAGGACCTGTTGCGTTCAGCGCTGCCTGACTCGATGGAGTCTGCTCTGGGAGGAGATGAGCGCTGTGTGCTGGACACCATGCGGCTGGTGGACCTCCTGCTTGTTCTCCTGTTCGAGGGTCGAAAGGCGCTGCCCAAATCCACAGCGGGTTCGACGAGTCGGATCCCCGGCCTGCGACGCCTGGACAGTTCAGGGGAGCGATCGCACCGACAGCTCATCGACTGTATCCGCAGCAAGGACACCGACGCTCTGATCGATGCCATCGACACAGGAGGTGAGCGTTTCACCAAACGAAATACTACAGTACCCATGAGCCTTGGTGGAAGCTACAGTCATAAAATTAGCTTTAGCATTTTCAGACTTTTCCTTAATGATAAGACGATGATGATCATGATTATTATAATTCATATGTCTTTGTTGTAAATCCCACGGTCTTCCTTTAAAAAGTAAACAACTTTTTATCGTCTTTAATGGTTTTTGCCCTTTTCTCTTTATTTCGCAGGTTGTTTTGTTGTGTTATGTTAATATCTGGCAAATCTTTTGCAGCGTTTGAGGTGAACTTCATGGACGACGTTGGACAGACGCTGCTCAACTGGGCCTCAGCTTTTGGCACACAGGAAATGGTACGAGGACAAATGAACGAATGGTCTCTGGAGGACCAGTTCTAAAGATTGATTGATCCTAGAGCTCATCATTTGGTGCCCCAAACATCGGGGGATGTTTGCTCTCAGTAGGAATTTGTTGTTTAATAACTGGAGTAAATGCAGCAGGACTGTAATATTACAAGATCGCACTCTGTAGACTCATGATGACTCCTGGGTCTAATTTCTGCCCCTTCGATTGTTTGTTTCTGCAGGTGGAGTTTCTATGTGAAAGGGGGGCAGATGTCAACAGAGGTCAGAGGTCATCCTCACTGCACTATGCTGCCTGTTTCGGACGCCCACAAGTAGCGAAGGTAGCAAACACACAGATGGATCCAAGTCAGGTTATGTGAAACACCTGTCAGTTTGATGATTGTTTCCTTTCAGGTAAACAGGAGTCACCTGTGGTCATAGTTCCTAACGTGTGTGTGTGTGTGTGTGTGTGTGTGTGTGTGCGTGCGTGTGCGTGTGTGCGTGCGTGTGCTCAGACTCTGCTGCGTCATGGAGCAAACCCTGACCTGAGAGACGAAGATGGCAAGACTCCTCTGGACAAGGCCAGGGAGCGAGGACACAGTGAGGTGGTGGCTATACTGCAGTCCCCTGGTTAGTCCACTTGAAATTCTCCTGCTAATTTCACACACTGCTGCTGTTACTGTTCCCATTGGGTCTTCAAAATCCAGCTTCTTTTCAAGGAAGAACTTCTCACTGTGTGTCTGTCGAGTGTAGTCGCCATTTTCCTGCCTTTATGTGCCAGTTACAGTGTGAAGTGGCAGCAAGGCTCAGTGTGTTGAGTGATTACTTCTAGATGTTGGTGGCTGCTCTTAGTCTAAGTATCATCCAGTGTCTGTGGAGTTTAAAAACTCTCCTACATGTTGACAGAAGCTCCGATTTATTTTAATTTATTCACTTATTAGTGCTGATCTTGATAACGTGAATGTGTGTTTCAGGAGACTGGATGTGTCCTGTGAACAAGGGCGACGACAAGAAGAAGAAAGATGTGAACAAGGAGGAGGAGGAGGGCAGCGAGCCCAGGGGGGACCCAGAAATGGCTCCGATCTACCTGAAAAGACTTCTGCCTGTTTTTGCACAAACCTTTCAGCAAACCATGCTGCCTTCAATTAGGTGACCCAACCTAGAGCCACAGCGCTCTAATCACTGTTTACTGCATGTGGAGATAAGTTAGAAAACCTGTAAACGGCTCCTTTAAGTGTCACTGAATACACACCCAGTTCACCTGCCCTGGTTTAATCCTCAGGTCTTTGAGTCAGAGCAGATGGAAGTGCTCAGTTCAATTTACCACCACAGTCTAATCTTAATTTAATTAGAGCAGATAAAAGGTGGACTCTGCACCTTGAACCTGCCAGAGACTGACTGCAGCAGTGACACACAAGAAATGTCTGTTTTCAAGACTCAGACCTCTCCTCACTTTGTGTGTGTGTGTGTTGTAGGAAAGCCAGTCTGGCTCTGATCAGGAAGATGGTTCATTACAGCAGCGAAGTGCTGCTGAAGGAGGTGTGTTACAGTGAGACTGGACACAACCTGCCCACAGTGCTGGTGGAGATCACTGCTACTGTCCTCGACCAGGAGGTACATTACACACACTCTGCACACCAGACACACACTACGCTCACCTACAGTCTCACATCCATAAATAAGTTCCTAATAGCTGAGTGTAAATTATTCGTTGACTGGTATGAACAGTAGGTTACTCACCCATCTATTCTAACACATTGTACATACAGTGGAAGTAAAATAGAAACTACTCTGAATCTGCTAAAAACAAAGGTTTGGCCATAAGTTCTTTGTTTTCCTCTGTCAGGACGATGACGACGGCCACCTCCTGGCTCTGCAGATCATCAGAGACCTGGTGGACAAAGGTGGAGACGTTTTCCTCGACCAGCTGGCTCGACTTGGAGTCATCAACAAGGTGTCCACTCTGGCTGGACCGGCGTCTGATGACGAGAACGAGGACGAAGCCAAGCCTGAGAAGGTAGACTGAAGCCTGCTGTAGATCCTCACAGCTTATTAGTCAGTTCCTACCAAAATTGACCATTTAGGAAAACGAAGGAGAAAAAAAGTGTTTGAAGTTGACAGCAGTGGTCTTTGCAGTTCGCTGACAGTTGAGAAGTAAACGTCCTTTAACCTTCAGCATGTTTCTGAATTTGCTGACAATATGTTGAGAGCCTCTGACTGTGGACTCTGCAGGAGGAAGAGGTGCAGGAGGATGCCAGGGAGATCCAGCAGGGGAAGCCGTACCACTGGAGGGACTGGTCCATCATCAGAGGGAGGGACTGTCTGTACATCTGGTCGGACGCCGCCGCCCTCGAGCTATCCAACGGCTCCAACGGCTGGTTCAGGTTCATCCTGGACGGAAAGCTGGCCACCATGTACTCCAGCGGGAGTCCGGAGGGCGGCTCAGACAGCTCTGGTACAAATAACTGGACTCCTGCCTCTCCCCTTTTTCCTGTTCTGTTCCACCCATCCTTCTTTTTCCTCTTCCTTTGTGTCTATTTCACTTCATGCCTCCTACAATTCTGAAATATTTTCTCCTCTCCTTTCTCTTTTCTGTCGCTGGTTTAAATCACCTTTTTCTTCCACTTTCTCTTCCCTCCTCCTCCACAGGTCGTTGTCTTTATTCTCCTTGTTTATATTTTAATCTTGCTTCTTTTCTCTCTGGGTTGTCTCCCCCCCCCCCCCCCCGTCCTCCGCTCCTCCTGCAGAGTCTCGCAGTGAGTTCCTGGAGAAGCTGCAGCGTGCGAGGAGTCAGGTGAAACCAGTAACAGCCAGTCAGCCCATCCTGTCCAGTGTGGGTCCCACCAAGTTGACAGTGGGGAACTGGTCTCTGACCTGCCTGAAAGACGGAGAGATTGCCATCCACAACTCTGACGGCCAGCAGGCCACCATCCTGAAGGAGGACCTGCCGGGCTTCGTGTTCGAGTCCAACAGAGGAACCAAACACTCGTTCACCGCTGAGACGTCGCTGGGTGAGTCTGACCGTTTCCGAACACAACCCCAAAAAATCAAAGGATGTTCACAGCATGTCAGGCTGCTGGTGTGTGGTGCAGTGGTCCTGATGGGAACAGACATGGTGCTGGGCTGGATTTACTTGTAGTTCTCCCAGGTTTTACTTTCTCAGAACATCTGTATGACTGTGTACCACCCAAACTGCAGGTTAGTGTATGATGTTTGTGTTTGTGTGTGTTTGTGTGTGTGTGCACGCAGGCTCAGAGTTTGTCACAGGTTGGACCGGGAAGCGAGGCAGGAAGCTGAAGTCGAAGCTGGAGAAGACGAAGCAGAAGGTGAAGAGCATGGCGAGGGAGCTGTACGACGACCACTTCAAAGCTGTAGAGAGCATGCCCAGAGGAGTGGTGGTCACCCTGAGGAACATCTCCACGCAGCTGGAGTCGGCCTGGGAGCTACACACCAACAGACAGGTGCAGAAACACACACACACACACACCTGACGTCTGGTAGCTGCTGCTGGAGGTGTTAACATTATTTATTACGATCTTTGGCTTCAGTGTATCGAAGGAGAGAACACATGGAGGGACCTGATGAAAACGGCTCTGGAGAACCTGATCGTTGTCTTGAAGGATGAAAACACAATTTCTCCGTATGAGATGTGCAGCAGTGGCCTGGTCCAGGCGCTGTTCACCGTTCTCAACAATGTGAGTGGTGTTTCTATAAGCGGCAGTCGAGCCCGGCTGCCCATGAAACTTTAGAGGTGTGTGAAGACGTGTGCTCCATGTTTTTCTGCTATGTCTGTGTGCAGAGTGTGGAACTGGACCTCAAACATGATTGTAAGCCTTTAATGGAGAGGATCAACGTGTTCAAGGCGGCTTTCAGCGAGAATGAGGACGATGAAAGGTAACGTTCACGTCATCACTTTGACATCAGTTTAGGGCAGTTTAGTTCATGATTTCCACCAGCACAAAGCACCGTCAGCCGTGGTCCGTCACAACTTAGCTGGTGGGAAATTGAACACTGTTTAAACAAACATGTCAGGATGTGGTTTGATCCGGCCTCCAACAAACAGGGAAGTCTGACCTGTGTGTGTTTGTGTGTGTGTGCGCAGCCGACCAGCTGTTGCCTTAATCCGTAAACTGATAGCTGTCCTGGAGTCGATCGAACGTCTACCTCTGCACCTGTACGACACTCCGGGATCCTCATACAACCTACAGGTGAGTCTCCATGTGTCTGGGTCCAAGTGTGTTCTCCCTCGGGGTTTCAGATCAGTTTACAGACCGTTGACTTTATTAATCCCTGAGGTGAAGCTGTGGTTGTCGGTGCCTCCGACTGACAGACCTTGTTAAAGCTGAAATCTAAACTGTGTGTCAGATTCTGACGAGGAGGTTGCGTTTCCGTCTGGAGCGAGCCCCGGGGGAAACGGCTCTGATCGACCGGACGGGTCGCATGTTGAAGATGGAGCCGCTTGCTACTGTGGAGTCTCTGGAACAGTACCTACTGAAGATGGTGAGGACACACGCACAACACAGATACACACCAGGGCTGCACATTACATTAGACTTCTTCATTTATCATTGAATCATGATTGACGGTTCTCGACCAATAAAAAGTTCTGTATTATATTTTGCGTAACATATTTTTTACGTTTGGTGTAGCGAACAACACGGAGCACTGGGTGTGATGCTGTGGCTCTCCTGCTAATGCAAACACAGCAGAACCATTTTCAGGACAGAATGAGGTCGCACAGTGTCTGAATCTGTGCAGCCCCAATACACGTATGACCAAGACTTGATGACGTGATCGCCACAGACTTTAAACATAACAAATACTCTGGGTTAGCTGTCTGTGTTCTCAAAGCTGGAAGTCAGTGGAGCAGGACAGATTTCTGGCTCTACATTTGTTTTGTTTTATAGTTGAGCCAATGCCAGGACTATGACCTAAGTGTCCCCTCAAAATGAATATCAGTGCAGACTTACATAGACCTGACCAGCCTCCACTTCAACATCAGGAAGATAAAATACTCTTTCCTGCTCCAGGTGGCAAAGCAGTGGTACGACTTCGAGCGCTCATCCTTCGTCTTTGTGAGGAAACTGAGGGAAGGACAGACCTTCACCTTCAGACACCAACACGACTTTGACGAGAACGGCCTCATTTACTGGGTCGGAACCAACGCCAAGTAAGATCAGTGGCCACAGTCTCAATATTAATGTGAAGTCAGCTGAGAGCCCTCTTCAGCCGCGTGTTGAAGTTTTATAGTGTGTGAATCTGATGAGAGGCTCTTAATGATTCAGGGCGGCTCTAGAGTCGCATTTTATGCAGCAAGTAATCAAGTCTCATTTCTGTTCGCTTCAGGACGGCCTATGAGTGGGTCAATCCCGCCGCCTACGGCCTGGTAGTGGTGACATCATCAGAGGGGCGGAACCTCCCCTACGGCCGTTTGGAGGACATCCTGAGTCGGGATAGCTCCGCCCTCAACTGCCACACCAATGATGACAAGAACGCCTGGTTTGCCATTGACCTTGGCCTCTGGGTCATTCCCTCAGCGTACACCCTGAGACACGCCAGGTAATGAAATAAACTCCCACCCTGAGACACGCCAGGTAATGAAATAAACTCCCACCCTGAGACACGCCAGGTAATGAAATAAACTCCCACCCTGAGGCCTGTTCTTTAAACCTGGTTTGTGATTGGCTGGTCTGAAACGGTGGCTACAGAAAACACATTCACTTCTGTGTTTTGGTGACAAGTTTAACTAAAACAAACTTGTCAAGATGAAATTATGTCAAAATTTTTAGTTCAGTCTGTGCAGCTGCACCCACTGAATATCTGCAATGCTACATTTGATTAAATTTTATTTTCCTTGTTTTCTTATTGTAAAGATTGAATCTATGAACAGTTGGACCGAGTTTGTTCATTATGTCCTCACGTCAGTACAGGAGGAAAACATTAACGTTTTCAGTGTCTCTGTCTCCTCCGCCTGCAGGGGTTATGGCCGCTCTGCGCTCAGGAACTGGGTGTTCCAGGTGTCGAAGGATGGGCAGAACTGGACAACTCTTTACACTCATGTGGACGACTGCAGCCTCAACGAACCAGGGTACGACACCCCTCTTCTCTGAAACCAGCCTGATATGAAATTGACCCCATGAGTGGGTCCTGCTAATAAACGACCACTGGAGGCTGATGTGCAGGATTTACATCTCATATTTACAGACAATCAGACACGTGTGAACCTTTGTTCGCCGCAGGTGTTGGTGTCTACATTAATCACCTGTTCTCCATTTGTGGTGCGTGTGTGTGTGTTCAGGTCTACGGCCACGTGGCCCCTGGACCCGTCCAAAGATGAGAAGCAGGGCTGGAGACACATCAGGATCAAACAGATGGGAAAGAACGCCAGCGGTCAGACTCACTACCTGTCTCTGTCTGGACTCGAGCTGTACGGCACCGTGTCTGCCGTCTGCGAGGACCAGCTCGGTAAGGGCCCACTTCCACATTCAGCTCTTAAGGCTGGTGATTAGAAAACCATAGGAACCCATCAATGTCCAGCGCTGCACTGGGTGTCTAGTTCTTCATCATGGTGAACTCACGCTGTGGTTTCCTACAGTAATCAGCATTAAATCAATGAACGTGACTGCAGAGACTCCTTGTTTTGATTTTTTTTTTTCTCCTGTCATCTCCATGTTATTCCTCTACCTGCCCCTTTATCTCTGTCCCATGCAGGTAAAGCTGTGAAGGAGGCGGAGGCGAATCTTCGCCGCCAGCGGCGCCTGTTTCGTTCCCAGGTGATGAAGTACATTGTCCCGGGTGCGCGGGTCGTTCGCGGCATCGACTGGAAGTGGCGAGACCAGGACGGAAACCCGGCCGGAGAGGGCACCGTCACCGGAGAGGCTCACAACGGTAAGAAGCCTGAACTTGATGTTCTTCATCCTGCAGCTACAGAGCGCAGAGTCAACGTGCCAGGCTTATTGTTGGAAGTCTTACGATGTCTGAAATCTTTGTCAACACTGTCCAGCTTCCAGTTTCTGTTCAGAGGCTCAGCTGTGGACAGACAATGTGCCCAGCAGTTAAAATGCTGAGGTTCAGATTATATCTGTGAAATGAAACATGATCTGAGGTGATGAATCTGTGATTGTTTCATTACATGTAGTGTCATAAAAAACTGAATGTGAAGAGTTTAAAGCTTACATTTACAGTGTGTATGAATGATGCCAAGTTCAGTGTCTGAATTCTGAGAATCTAATTTTACTGCCTGTTAGTTCAAATGTCTGTCCACAGTGCTGCTGTGTAATTAGTGTCGCTGTGTTAAACAGATGTGAAGATCTGCAGGACCGTTTTCCCTGCACCCTGCTCTACATTAGAGTCGGACTCTGCTCTTTCTTTGTGTTGGTTCTACTTTCGCCCAACGCGCCGTAACCGACTGTATGATGTGCATCAAAATCACTCTCTCTATACAACACGGACAGAACAGGAAGCCAACATGTCATCAATACACGGGCAGCCATCTTGATGTTGTGACACATTTTGCAATCAGAAGTCACTACTGTGCAGAAATGCCGTCAGTCCCCTGAACCACAGCTCTTTAGGCTATATTAAAGTCAAACTGCTCCAAAAATGATAAAGATAATATCAGGGAATTCAGCTTTTGTACTTTTTAGTCATTTTTACTCTGCACATGTCCCATCCACTAACATGGAGGGGGCAGGGTTTGACCTGCAACCAGCCACCAGGGGGCGACCGACTTACGAAAGCTTCATTGATTGAAGCTGTCATGACGGCCATCTTTGTTTACCATCTGTGGTTGTTTCCTGATTAAGTCCTGCACATCAGCAGCTTCTGGGCTTAATTCTCTTATTTCATGCTTTACCACCTAACCCAAACCTCCCACTGGAACTGTTGTTGTAGATCAGGGTTTTTTAGTTCTACTACTGGTCTGTTGGTCCACCTCACTTATTCAAAAAGCATAGAATAGAAGTGGTGGCTTTAGTCCAGCACTACAAAGGTCTGTGCGACACACGTCGTCATCTGACCCGGCTGACCACACCAGACGTCTGAGCAGACGACTGGTGCATCAAAATCCTGTCCGATGACGTTGCAGCAGGAAGCAGAGCAGAGTTTAGTTGTTTGATGACACATGAATCCTGACACGTCCCATGGACAGGCAGCGTTACAGATCAGGTCTGAATCGCAGCTTAGACTGGAGCTCATGCAGGAAGTGGTCACCAGCAAACACCTTCCCTCCTCCTCCTCTTCTTCCTCTCCTCCTCCTCCTCTGTGCCTCCTGCTCCTCCTCCTCTCTCTCTCCTCCATGCCTCTTGCTCCTCTTGGTGTTTCTGTTTGATTCAGATGGGATGTTGTCAGTGAGCTGAGCCCACGGAGACGCCATCAGCAGCTCTGTTGATGATCATTTTAATCAATCATAAACCAGGACGATCGCTGTTGTTGTTGTTGCTGAGTGTAACTTCTTTCTTTGTGGCTTTGACGCTCTGCATTTGCCACAGATATTTTCTACTTTTGCTTTATTGTCATTTTCTGTGACTGTGTTCATATTTTTCTCTCATCGCTCCACCTGGACCTGGTTTAAAAACATGACAGTAATGGACACGTTGGTCTGTAAAGTCACGGTGAAACAGCTGTTCTGCAGTCATTCCTTTTTCTAAATCACACATTACGTTCATACACACAGCAGATTATTTTTACTTTACTTTATTTGTAGAAATGTGACATGATACTTTAAAAGCAGGTGAAAGGATGAAAGTAAAAGTAGTTTACAATTATTTTAGTTGAAATGAACTGGGCCCGTGTCGTAATTCAGTGGTTGCACAATGAAGAAAGCTTTACAAGTTGTTCTTGTATTGGTAATGGTTTTATACATAGAAATGAACCTTAGATACGTGTCAAAATCCTGATCAAGGACAAAATACAGTCCATATTTTTGTAAGTGGCTGTTGTGATAAATTTGTCATTTATTTTGCTTCACATAAACAAAAAGGGAAAAACATACTGAAGTCAAAACGATGTTACTAAACACTAATGGAGGACAACAAATTAAAAAACATTAAAACTTAAAATCTATTTTTCCTGCTACGAAAGGCAAAGACGTCCCACAGTTATGGAACCTCTCAGCATCGTTCCCTGTTTACTGAGGTTATTAGGATGTGATGCATATTGGAAACAAGCTGTTGGTGCTTTCACCGTGACTTTAACTGAACCTTTGACCCGAACTCTCGGTCCAGCGTGGACTGGAGCTGCTTCTGCTGTCTGTCTCCTCCCACTCTCTCTGTCTCTCTGCCGGGTCTCTGACATCCATCCGTCCGTCTCCCTCCTATCTCTCTGTCCATCCAGGCTGGATTGATGTAACCTGGGATGCTGGCGGCTCTAACTCTTACCGTATGGGCGCTGAAGGGAAGTTTGACCTCAAGCTTGCTCCAGGGTACGACCCTGAGTCGGCTGCCACAGCGCCGTCACCCAAACCTGTCTCATCCACTGTTTCAGGCCCCGCCTCCTCCACAGTGGGACTCTCTGCGACTCCGCTGGCCAGTGGCGGCACCACCACCATCTCCTCCACTTCGTTGTCCTCGCAGCAAC
Organism: Mastacembelus armatus; assembly: GCF_900324485.2. Lineage (NCBI taxonomy): Eukaryota > Metazoa > Chordata > Actinopteri > Synbranchiformes > Mastacembelidae > Mastacembelus > Mastacembelus armatus. The sequence continues at coordinate 102,465 of NC_046654.1, forward strand.
AGACCTGGACCAGCCTGGTGAAAAACAACTGTCCCGACAAGGGCGGGGCCACGTCGCTTGGCGGGGCCAGCTCGTCCAGCAGGAAGGGCAGCAGCAGCTCCGTCTGCAGCGTCGCCTCCTCCTCCGACATCAGCCTGAGCTCCTCTGTTGGGCTGCCAGGTGCGGGTGGTCTGCGGCTGGAGAGGAGGGCAGAGGGTCTGCTGCTCGACCAGGGCTCTGGGGTGGGAGGAGTATCGGGAAGCGGGATTGCCTCTGATGGACAGCAGCATGAGCCAATTGTCGTGCTGTCCTCCTCAGCGGAGGGCGGCTCTGGCTCAGCTTCCAGCTCTGGCACGCTCACTGCCGACACGCCTGCCCCTGGAGATGAAGCCAGGAACAAGGACTCGTCCACTGCGACCACTGACCCGGCAACGGCCATCTCCATGGGGCTGGTGAGCGTGAGCTCCCCCGATGTGAGCTCAGTGTCTGAGTCATCCAGCAAGGATGCGCCTTCCCAGAGGCCTCTGTGCTCGGCGACGAACTCCCGACTCTCGGTCAGCTCCCTGCTAGCCGCCGGCGCTCCCATGAGCTCCAGCGCCAGCGTCCCCAACCTGTCATCACGGGAGGCCAGCCTCATGGAGTCCTTCGTCCGCCGCGCACCCAACATGTCGCGCACCAACGCCACCAACAATATGAACCTGAGCCGCAGCAGCAGCGACAACAACACCAACACGCTGGGCAGGAACGTCATGAGTACTGCTAGTGAGTACTGCAGTGTTTCTACCATAATATTACACTAATAACTGCCAGCGACTATTGCAGTGTTTCTACTCTACTACTACACTGTAATTTTCAGTGACTACTTCAGTGTTTCCACTCTAATACTACACTGTAACTGCCAGTGACTACTGCAGTGTTTCTACTCTAATACTACACTATAACTGCCATATACTATTGCAGTGTTTCCACTCTAATACTACTGTCAGTGACTAATGCGGTGTTTCTATTCTACTACTACACTGTAACTGCCAGTGACTACTGCAGTGTTTCTACTCTAATACTACACTATAACTGCCATATACTATTGCAGTGTTTCCACTCTAATACTACTGTCAGTGACTAATGCGGTGTTTCTATTCTACTACTACACTGTAACTGCCAGTGACTACTGCAGTGTTTCCACTCTAATACTACACTATAACTGCCATATACTATTGCAGTGTTTCCACTCTAATACTACTGTCAGTGACTAATGCGGTTTCTACTCTAATACTACACTGTAACTGCCAGTGACTACTGCAGTGTTTCCACTCTAATATTACACTGTAATTTCCAGTGACTACTGCAGTTTCAACTCTAATACTACACAGTAATTTCCAGTGACTACGGCAGTGTTTCCACACTAATACTACACTGTAACTGCCAGTGACTACTGCAGTGTTTCTACTCTAATACTACACAGTAATTTCCAGTGACTACTGCAGTGTTTCCACACTAATACTACACTGTAACTGCCAGTGACTACTGCAGTGTTTCTACTCTAATACTACACAGTAATTTCCAGTGACTACTGCAGTGTTTCCACACTAATACTACACTGTAACTGCCAGTGACTACTGCAGTGTTTCTACTCTAATACTACACTGTAACTGCCAGTGACTACTGCAGTGCTTCCACTCTAATACTACACTGTAACTGCCAGTGACTACTGCAGTGTTTCCACTCTAATACTACACTGTAACTGCCAGTGACTACTGCAGTGTTTCCACTCTAATACTACACTGTAATTTCCAGTGACTACTGCAGTGTTTCCACTCTAATACTACACTGTAATTTCCAGTGACTACTGCAGTGTTTCTACTCTAATACTACACTATAACTGCCATATACTATTGCAGTGTTTCCACTCTAATACTACACTGTAATTTCCAGTGACTACTGCAGTGTTTCCACTCTAATACTACACTGTAATTTCCAGTGACTACTGCAGTGTTTCTACTCTAATACTACACTATAACTGCCATATACTATTGCAGTGTTTCCACTCTAATACTACTGTCAGTGACTAATGCGGTGTTTCTATTCTACTACTACACTGTAACTGCCAGTGACTACTGCAGTGTTTCTACTCTAATACTACACTATAACTGCCATATACTATTGCAGTGTTTCCACTCTAATACTACTGTCAGTGACTAATGCGGTGTTTCTTCACTAACACTGCACTGTAACTGCCAGGGACAAGTGCAGTACAGTTATTGGCTTGTACAGATGCTGATGATTAGTTTTGGGTGCTCAGTGGTGATCAGGTTCCTTGTTCGTACAGTTGAAGAGGCTCAGGAAGCTGCAGACAAAGGCTGCAACCTGCCCAGATCTGCCTGCAGTGACAGGAATGCTCTAACAGGACTGTGGTGTGTTTTGACTGGCTGACTAAAGATTCTGTAACAGTCGGACTTTACTGAGACCTGAGGCTGACCTGGGTCCTGAGTGGGTGAACAGTCAATCAACAGCTGTATCCGGTCAGCTGACTGGAGCTTAACGAGCTTCACCTGCTGCTTCGTCCCTTTGGTTTCTGACCAACTAACTGCCCTGTGTTTGTTTGTTTGTTTGTTTGCAGCTTCACCTCTCATGGGCGCTCAGAGCTTTCCTAACCTCACCACCACTGGCACCACCTCCACCGTTACCATGTCAACCTCCATAGTAACCAGCAGCAATAACGTAGCCACGGCCACCACGGGTCTGTCGGTGGGCCAGTTGCTAAGCAACACCCTGACGACCAGTCTGACGTCCACGTCCAGCGAGAGCGACACGGGCCAGGAGGCTGAGTTCTCTCTCTATGGTTGGTGACAGCACATGTTCACAACACACAGCTGGAGCTAACCCGCCGCCTAACTCCTCACACACCGGAGCACACAGCCACATCCGCTAACGCTCATTAGTCAATGTAGCACTGCTGTCCTGGGAGTAATGAAGCAACAACTCACTGCTCCACAGGGAATCTTTTCATCCAGCTCAGCCCTTTATGTGTCAAACAGAAAAACATGTTCTCGATGCCATGTGACTGGAGAAAATAAAAATAAAAAAATAAAAAACTACAACACCCAGGATGCATTGCACCCAGTGCATCCCAGTGTGTCGTCCATTGTAGTTCGGTTAACCCCAACTTCCTCTTGACGAGAGACGAGCTATAATGGATGAGCATTGGATTTTTGGACACACAGGAGGCTGGCTGGAGATCTTTTTTTTTTATAACTTGACTGACATTTTAGGAAACAAACATGTCAGATTCAGTTTATTCAGTGATAGGAACCAGTTTTTGGTTGGTTTCCTGTTTGGTTATCGACTGATCATTTCTCTAAACAAGGTGAAGTTTCAGCAGATACTAACTCAGATACTCTGTGTTCAGGTGCAGTTCAGGCTTTTCCTCCCAACACTGGACTATCTGACCATGTTACATTGGCACGCATCTCTTTTTGTCCTCTTCCTGTAGACTTCCTGGACAGCTGTCGTGCCAACACCTTATTGGCTGAGCTGGATGATGAGGAGGACCTGCCAGAACCAGACGACGACGACGATGAGAACGAAGACGACAATCAGGAGGATCAGGAGTACGAGGAGGTCCTGGTACAGAAACAGACTTTCCTTGTTTGTTTTGTGGGTTGTGAAATGACACCAACAGGAAGTGCGGGTGAATGTGACGGTTGTGTGGCTGCTGTCCTACAGGAGGAGGAGGAGTACGAGACCAAAGGGGGTCGCAGGAGGACGTGGGACGACGACTTTGTCCTGAAGAGGCAGTTCTCAGCTCTGGTCCCTGCCTTCGACCCCCGACCGGGAAGAACCAACGTTCAGCAGACCACTGACCTGGAGATCCCCCCGCCTGGTACAGCACGCACACACATCAGGACCATTAAACAGCTTTGAGTTAGAGCCGAGGCCAACACAAACAAAACTGGGTGACGGACTGAGCAAACGCTGGGGGGAGGGATGAGGAACGCTCTAAGAAATGGCCTTCACAGTGGACAGAGACTTTATATTTTGACTTCATATTTCATTCTGTAACTATTTCCTTTCTCTTGGGGCAGGAACTCCCCATTCGGAGGTTCAGGAGGAGGTGGAGTGTGCTCCGTCTCCTCACCTCGCTCTCACCCTGAAGGTAAAACTGGGGCCGTTTTATTGATGTACCTTCAAAATAAGTCAGACATGAAGATCCCAAACATCAACTGTGTGTGTGTTCAGGTGGCAGGTCTGGGCACGACGCGGGAGGTGGAGCTTCCTCTGACCAACTACAAGTCCACCATCTTCTACTACGTCCAGCGGCTGCTGCAGCTCTCCTGCAACGGAGCCGTGAAGACGGATAAACTGCGGCGCATCTGGGAGCCGACATATACGTAAGAGGACGGAGCCGAGTGGTCGACGCACAGACAGATGTTTTTAATGCTGGTTTCACAGATGTTTGAGTTTTCACTGCGGCTCTTTGTCCTGCAGGATCATGTACAGGGAGCTGAAGGACTCCGATAAAGAGAAGGAGAGCGGGAAGATGGTGAGTCGGCACTGACTGCTGCGTGCACTTATCACTCTCAGCCTGTTTTCACATTCCCCTGCTGAAGGCGCCGCAGGTCTGAGATCTGACACAGATCTCTCATTTTTATGGACGTGATCTTTAACACACACACACACACACTCAGTCCAAAGACCAGAACATCAGTGAAAACATGATGCTGTGTGACCCGAGGCCAGCGATTCTTTTTTCACAAATCAACTTATTTAATTGTGAATTAATAATTGTTGTAATTGTTTCTTATAAGCCGTATCCACACATTGTTTGTTTGTTTGTTTGTTTACTGACACACTGTGCAACAGAAGGTCATGTCAAGGACATCAGGAAAAACCTGAACCCTCATGTGTTTCCCTCCTCCAGGACTTCTGTGAGCACGGCGTCGGGGGTCGGTCAGGTGGGCTGAGCCCAAGCTCTGTTTTAGCCAATCAGAGCAGTGAGATTCTCGGCGGGGCCAGAGAGGCAGCACAGGCGAAGGCGGGTTGCAGCCAAAATGCCTGCGGGGTGGAGGACGTCCTGCAGCTGCTGCGCATCCTCTACATCATCGGAGGAGACTCTGCGTCCAACGCACGGACGCTACAGGAGGGTACGAACACGCCGCGTCTCACACACACTGAATTCTCGCGGCTGCTGCTGTGCGTTGGTGGTGTGTCAGTTCAGGGATGTTATTTGATCTCTGTGCAGATGTGGACGAGCTGCAGTTCAACGCGTCTCCAGAGGAGTTCACCAGTAAAAAGATCACCACAAAGATCCTGCAGCAGATTGAGGTCAGTTTTCACGGCTTGTTCCACAGCTTGTTGAGCTGATTGAAAAAGCCTCTGTTTTCTGACAGACGCTGCGACGCTGTGTGGAGGCGGCACGTCGTTGACCTCTGTGTCATTTTGTTTCCCAGGAGCCTCTGGCTCTGGCCAGCGGAGCGCTGCCTGACTGGTGTGAACAGCTCACCTCCAAGTGTCCTTTCCTCATCCCCTTTGAGACCCGGCAGCTCTACTTCACCTGCACCGCCTTCGGAGCATCCAGGTGAGTGGAAGGAAATCGCTGCAAACTAAAAAACTCACAATGACATGTTTTAGAAACGAACACAAATGAAAAGTCAGAATGAGTCAAAAACAGAAACACGTTCTGCTCCAGAGCTGAATATAGTCCTGAAACATCAAATTTAGGGGGGAGCCCTGAATTTTCAGCTAAAGCTTGTTGAAGTAGGATCAGTCTGAGGTTTAACTTCATCACATGCTTTAGTTTTTGTTGGACTGTTTGCTACCTGGTGCCTTGTGTTGACCTGCCAGTTTTTTCAGCTGTGTCTGTGTTTGTCTGTCACTGTGACCTTTGACCTCTGTATGTGCGTGTGTGCAGGGCAATCGTGTGGCTGCAGAACCGACGGGAGGCAACCATGGAGCGCTCTCGACCGTCCACCACGGTGCGGCGGGACGATCCTGGAGAGTTCAGGGTGGGTCGGCTCAAACACGAGCGGGTCAAAGTCCCCCGAGGAGAAGCCATGATGGAGTGGGCTGAGTCCGTCATGCAGGTCCACGCCGACAGGAAGTCCGTGCTGGAGGTGAGCGGTCATTTACCGTTTCTAAAACGACTTTGTAAGTTTAAAGCTGCAGCTGTGACCAAACAGAATCACGCTCTCTGAGTCCACGTTCATCTAGAGTTACACCAGCTGTATGCTCATTTTACAGGTGGAGTTTCAGGGTGAGGAGGGAACCGGTCTCGGCCCGACTCTGGAGTTTTACGCTCTGGTGGCTGCTGAGTTTCAGAGGACGTCTCTGGGAATCTGGTTGTGCGACGACGACTTTCCCGACGACGAGTCACGACAGGTCAGACACGCATCTTCATCAGCTGATCTGTTGCCGGTCAAATGTTTCATTCTTCTCACAGGACTTCCAGCATCACGCCCCTCTGTGTTTCAGGTGGACCTGGGCGGTGGTCTGAAGCCTCCTGGTTTTTACGTGCAGCGTTCCTGCGGCCTGTTCCCGGCTCCGTTCCCTCAGGACAGCGAGGAGCTGGAGCGAATCACCAAGCTCTTCCACTTCCTGGGCATCTTCCTGGCCAAGTGCATCCAGGACAACCGGCTGGTGGACCTACCCGTCTCGCAGCCCTTCTTCAAGCTGCTCTGCATGGGGGACATCAAGTCCAACATGAGCAAGCTGCTGTATCAGTCCCGCGGCTCGCCGCACGGCCACGACCCTGAGCGACCCCACCTGCAGCCCTTCCTGCTGCTGTCTGAGGTGCGGTCGGAGGCTTCCACCGAAGAGAGCCAGGAGACCTACTCCGTGGGCAGCTTTGACGAGGACTCCAAGTCTGAGTTCATCATGGACCCCCCGAAACCCAAACCACCCGCCTGGTACCATGGCATCCTCACCTGGGAAGACTTCCAGCTGGTCAACCCCCACAGGTTAGATGTGAACCTGCAGAAACTGAGACACATGAAGTGTGTGTGTGTGTGTGTGTGTGTTTAAAGTGTAATGAAACATGTCACTATTTAACTTCCTGTGTGCTGGATTAGTGAGAACACTCAGGTTAACTGTCTTCTCTCTGCTCCTTCTCCATCAGGGCGAGTTTCCTGAAGGAGGTGAAGGAGCTGGCGGTGAAGAGGAGGCAGATTCTGGCCAGTAAGAGTTTATCTGAAGATGAGAAGAACACCCGACTGCAGGACCTGATGCTGAGGAACCCGCTGGGCTCCGGACCCCCCCTCAGCATCGAGGACCTCGGGTAAAACACACAGATCAGTCCTTGATGTTTTTGTGGGGACTGTGTCCATTATGTGTCTGCAGACATTTACAGGCCTGTTTGTTTTGTGCCTTTAAAGATTTACAGACAAGTTTAAAAATGACCTGGACCTTCTCAGACCACACCCTACCTGGTTTGAGACCACTGCAGGTCTTTCTGAGATCAGTGTGCTCCTGGGTTTGGACTTTGTTCTGTTCTGCAGGGTCAGTTGCTTGGTTTTCTTCATGGTCAGAACAGGAATAACACGACTCCCTCTCTGCAGGTTAAACTTCCAGTTCTGTCCATCGTCCAAGGTCCACGGTTTCTCAGCTGTGGACCTTAAACCGAACGGAGACGACGAGGTAACAACACAAACAAGTTCTGTTGTGGTCACACCATCACAGACGGGTTCCTGTCTCAATGTTCTCTACAGAGAACCTCAGTTTAGTTGGTCCTGAAGCTCTTTGTGTGTGTGTGTCTGTGTGTGTAGATGGTGACCATGGAGAACGCAGAGGAGTATGTGGAGCTGATGTTTGATTTCTGCATGCACACTGGCATCCAGAAGCAGATGGAGGCATTCAGAGGTAAACACGCAGTAACACACACACACACACACACACAGTAACACACACACTCTCTCTCACTCTCACACTCGCTCTCCTCCTCAGAGGGATTTAATCGAGTGTTCCCGATGGAGAAGTTGAGCTCTTTCAGCCATAAGGAGGTTCAGATGATCCTCTGTGGTAACCAGTCACCTTCCTGGACTGCCGATGACATCATTAACTATACTGAACCAAAGCTGGGTTACACCAGAGACAGGTGAGTCGTCGCACACCTGAGCGTCCCCCAGCTGCTCGTCAACACTCACTAACCTTCCTCCTCCTCTTCCTCAGTCCCGGCTTCCTGCGCTTCGTTAGAGTTCTGTGTGGGATGTCGTCTGACGAGAGGAAAGCCTTCCTGCAGTTCACCACCGGCTGCTCCACGCTGCCCCCTGGAGGCCTGGCCAACCTGCACCCCCGCCTCACCATCGTCAGGAAGGTACAGGGTCCTCCTCCTGTCCCCCCCGTCTGCTCCTCCTGTCCCCCCCGTCTGCTCCTCCTGTCCCCCCCCGTCTGCTCCTCCTGTCCCCCCCGTCTGCTCCTCCTGTCCTGACTTTCCTCTGGCTCTGGTCAAACTCAGTATTTTGATGATGATGATCAGGCCGTCTGATTGGCTGCTGCTTGTCCTCAGGTCGACGCCACAGACTCCAGTTACCCATCAGTCAACACGTGCGTCCACTACCTGAAGCTTCCTGAATATTCGTCAGAGGACATCATGAGGGAGCGGCTCCTGGCCGCCACCATGGAGAAAGGCTTCCACCTCAACTGACCTGCAGCCGCCGCCGCGCTGAGCATGCTCCTCTCGTCTCGTCTGTCGCCGCCGCCGCGTGATGGACGGATCAGCCAGCCAATCCAAACCAGCCGACCGAAGGACTCGCCGCCCGCCTGCTGCAGGAGGAGAAGGGGAGGAAGAGGAGAGTAAATGAAAAAGAACGCTCCTCCTCACATCCTTAACATCTCCTTCGCTCGTCTCCTCTCTCCTTCATCCTCATCAGCAGCATCCTCCTCCTCATCCACCTGAGCTGCTGTTGGTTCCTGTTGCTGCAGGCTGTGTGCGTGTGTGTGTGTGTGGGGACCTTCCTCCTCTTCCTCCTCCTCAGTTTAGTGCCTGCTGTGACTCGTAGCGTTCAGTTCGTCCTTCCAACAATCATGCCCCTCCCACTTTAGTTTTTCTTTCACAGCTTTTTGTTTCCATGTGTGTGAGACAGTTTCCGGGTTGTTTCTGACCGCCTGTAAAGGTCAAAGGTCAGAGTGTGTCTGGTGTTTTCCAATGAAGCTATAGAGGCAGAAACACTGGTTGTGTGTGTGACACATCTACAGAGAAAAAGAAAGCAGCTCTGCTCTCCCTGTATTTTCTTTGTATATTATAAACATTTATTTAACTCAAGTTGCAGTTTGAGCTAAACAGATATTTTCAAATGTGTATGCTCCGAAAAATAATCATTAAAATGTTTGCAAAGTATGAAGTAAAGACGCTTCCTGTGCTTTGTGAAGGGAGGCTGCACAGCAGTGACTGTGGCTCAGAACCCGGTTTGAAAACCCAGCAGGGAGCCACACCGCTGACCTGGCTCATGGTTCTTCAGCTGATAAACTTAATTTACTGTAGTTCACCCAGTTACTGGTGTGTGTGAATTTTTAATGCTCCCAGCAGCTTCAGGGGACGACACCTGGCAGCTTTATTACAGGCATAGATGACAAACAGGACAAACCACAGTTTTTAAAAGTCAGTCAAAAGTCCGATTTGAGTCCGGGTCCTGTCGGTCTGTGACATCACTTCCTGGGAATGAAGCACTGTCCCGTGGGGAGTCAGCTGTCGGCCATCTTGTCGATGGCGGTGAGGGGAGCGAGGACTCTGCTCTTGTTGGTTTCCACGATGTGCCCATTCTGGATCATCTCGTCCAGGATGATGTGAACTCGGTCCAGGTTGAACATGATCTGGAGACGACGCAGCGTCAAGGAAACAAACAGAAGGTCCTGCTGCAAACACAAGCTCCACCCACTGTCTGTTGTGCTTCTCTATCATTTCACCACCAGACTGGGACTGTGCTGCAGATACAGTGACCAGTGAATTGAGATTAGTTTATATCTTAAACTAGTGATTAGTAAGGATGTCTTTCTTTGACACAGAGAGATGTTGTGGATCTCTAAACAGTAACTACAGGAGAGTGAGTGGACTGAACAGCAGCACGAATCACAGTTCAGGAAAAAAGTCTGATCTGAAACGATTCGTTTGTTCCAGCGAGATAAAACTGAAGAGCTTTTTAAAATGAGCCGTTCATTTATTACCTCAGCTGTCACTAAACATGTCGACACACTGCGACGCTTAAAACTGCACAAACATCTGTTCTTCTTTTTACTACACAACTTACACACATTCAGTGTCATGTTAGCATTAGCACCATGCCAACAGGGGGCAGTGTGTTAAAGGATACGTCCAGTTCACTCTGTGGGGAACAAACATACAGCTGGTTAAACAGGAAGCTCCTGATTATTAGTGAGTGTATTTATTCTGCTCTTCATTCAGCCTTTTTACAACACTGGAGAATAAATGCTGCTCATGTGACACGAGTCTGACAGTGAACTCACCACGCGGCTGAAGTATTTATCCAAAACCTCCACGAAGTTATGGACCAGCTCGTAGATGGACAGCTCATTCTGTGGGAGACAGAACATCACACAGCAGGTCAGGTTCAGCGCTTTCTCTCACATACTTTTCTGTATCCACATTCCAGAACATACTAGAACCCAGGCTCGGTTCCCATATGTTCCTTCCAGTTTGGCTCCATCAGAAGCTTCTCCATAAATGTCCAACCAATGTGAAGCGTCCTGGTCTCTCCACTGCCCCCCCTCCTCCATGTTGATGTTTCCCACACTGAATGATGACGACAGGCGACATGTGCAGAGGAGGGAGACGTTAAAACGACCACATGGATTCTGGTCTGACCTGAAAATTCACAACCTAGAAAGTGGATGATTTTTGTGGGATCTGGTTTGTTTACTGTGTTCCAGTAGGACCAGTGACGGACACTAACTGGGAGCTTCTGGATCTAGGGGTTAGTCATAAAATAAACTGAATCAATAAAAATAAAGTCTCACCTCAGTGTCTGTGACCCCGACCACGATGTACAGAGCAGCATACTGACGGTAAACCAGCTTAAAGTCTTTGTACTCCACAAACGAACACTGCAAGCAGAGAGGAGCAGGGTTAAAGGAGCATGCTGCTGTTTTTTAAAAGGATAACCACTGTGTGCACTTCAGGTACCTGGTCTTTCTTGCGGCTCAGGCAGCAGCGGACCACGTCTGCCTCCAATGCTGCTCTCCTATTCAACTCCACAGGCTGATAATACCGGGACAGTCGGGTCTGACCCTGTCGGTTCACCATCAGCACGAACTTTATCATCCTCCGACTGCAGCCTGGCAAATACGTGTTTCAGAGCTGAAAGAATCCATGAAGTCATCAGGAGATAATTCATTCATCTTTTTCCTTCTGCAGAGGACACTTTTGACTGAGGTTTCTTGACAATAATGAAAATTAAATCCTACAATTAACATAACCCTGAAATCTGGTTCAACTTCAGATGTTGAAAAAAATTAAAACTTGGGATTCCTCGGTGTCCGAGGAGCACTTGAATGCATCACACCACAGTGTAGTTATTCTCCTTTATTACCGGTAATAACGACGCTTTAAAATAAACAATAAAACTTCTATATAACCGTCGAACATACCGGCATCCTCCGGTTATTAACGAGGTTTATTATTGAACTTACCGCAGTTGTTAGCTTGGGTCTGGACTGAAGCTAAACGGCAAAAAACAACAGGCTAATTCCTGTTAGCTTGTTTTTAAAGGCGCATGTTTCTAACACGTCGTTCAGAGGCTGAAGTTCAATTATTTTATATATCATATATTATATAATTTACATTGTATCTTATATTATAAGTGACGTTCAAGTTTAAACTATGAAACAGACAAATTCCTGTTTCAGTCGATGTGAAGCTAACTAGCCTTTAGCATAACTAACGCATGCGCATTAGGACGCTCAACTGGTGCGTTCACCGATACTAGGTCAAATGGTAAATAAGAACTTTAGTGTTTATTCCGGAGTGTAATTTGCTTTATATAAAACTGGAAGACAATAAAACTGTATCAACAGAAACTATAAGATGTAAAGGACGATAAGCTGATGATTCTTTTGTGGTTTTTAAGATGAACTAGAAGATCGAGGAAATATTTCTACTACCACTGGGTGGCATTAAAGCTGCAAATTTCCAAATTCTCCTCATTATCTTCACTTCAAATGAAATGGCTTGAATTAGTCCTGATATACTATGGGATGGAACAAACGGGAGAGGCAGGCATTGGTGTTTTCACGGGTGATTTAAGTGAATACTGTGCAGCTGATATTTATATGCTGCAGTGTCCGTAACACTATCTGCACCTGTATTTTCAGGGTAAATGCAAATAAGCAGCAGTGAAAGGTCAATTCCAAGCCTTTATATAAGTTTATCACGTCAAACTAGACTCCTTCTCCCCAATTAAACCTCTCCGCTGTCTGTACTCTACGTCGCGTTTATAGTGTCGATCCAATTTCCTACGTTTTCCCTGAACCTGGAACGCAGCGCGGTGTGTTTGGATGACAGGGAAGAAACAGGATGGAAGTGTCCCGTCATGCAGCGCGGCTGGGTTCTCCCTCAGTGACCGTCGGATCCAGGGAGAGAGCAGTAATGGCGGCCGGTTAGACCCACACACCAACACCGAGTCCGCAGCCACCGCACTCACCGCAGCCCGGGGGCATCCACCGCACTCACCGCAGCCCGGGGGCAGCCACCGTACTCACCGCAGCCCGGGGGCACACGCCGCGCCGGAGCCACGGGCTTCAGGGGGACGGAGCGGAGCGTTGCTGCCCGGACTTGGCTTCTACTTTCCTGAAAAATGGACGAGCTCCCCGGCGGAGGAGGGGGAGGAGCGGCCGCCCCGCGACAGCCGCTGCCGCCTCAGCAGCAGGGCAGCAGCGGCTGCGCTAACCCGCCGGGCGGAGGCGGCGCGGTCATGGTGCCGCACCAGCCGGACGAGCTGCCCCGGCCGCAGCAGCAGTACACCATCCCCGGCATCCTGCACTACATCCAGCACGAGTGGGCCCGGTTCGAGATGGAGCGGGCGCACTGGGAGGTGGAGAGGGCCGAGCTCCAGGTTAGCACACTTAGCTTCTGTCGGCGGCTAGCCGAGCCAAGAGCAGCGACAGCCGGCTGGGGACAAAAAGCAGAGCGGGCGGTGTTTCCCGAAGTGTCGCCGCAGTTAATTTTTAATTAATATCAGTTTAGTAATATCCGCTTATTAATATCCGTCCCGACATTTTCTCCACGGACGTTCGCGGCTGTTCTACCGTCTCTAACCCAGCGGGTTAAGCTAAGCTAACGGGGCGCTGGGTTACCGTTAGCCGCAGCTAGCCGTTAGCTTCGCCATGATAACTCAGCAGGGAGCGCTAACGGAGCTGCTGTTGTCACAGTTTTGTTTTCTCTGCTCATCAACATCGACACTTTTTATCTGGGATTAAAGGTCAAATGTCGGTGAAGCAGAAACGAGTCCAGCTCTGTCAGATGTGTCTCCATGCAGCCATTTTGGTTTGTCACGCTAACAAAGTTAGCTGCGTGCTAGCAGCGGTGGAAGTAAGAGTTTTTTTAAGATGAGTACTAATACTAATAAAATGAGACTACTAATACCAGTAAAATGAGTATTAGTACAAATAAAATGAGGGTATTAATACTAAAAAAATTAAGTTAATACTAATAACACGAGAGTACTAATATTAATGACAGTAATACTACTAATAAAATGAGAGTACTAATGTTAATGAGAATAATAATACTAATAAAATGAGTACTAATGTTAATGAGAATAATAATAGCTACTAATAAAATGAGAGTACTAATGTTAATGAGAATAATAATACTAATAAAATGAGAGTACTAATGTTAATGAGAATAATAATACTAATATAAAATGAGAGTACTAACTAATACAACAGAGTGAGTTACTGCGGTAGAAGACAAACGTTAGTGTTAATCTGTTCCAGGTTAGAACATCAGCCTTATTAATGAAAAGTCTCATTGTAATTAGAGTAAAATTCATGTTTTACATTTAGGAGAACGACACTTCATAAATGTTTTTTGTAATATAAACAATATTGTGTTTATAAAAGAGAAGAGACTGATAATGATTTCTAAAAATGTGCACCCACAGACAGCAGTGGCTGACGTACTTAACTCCTTTACTACAAAAGTATAACGCGAGTAAAAGGGATGCATTCAGAATCCAACCTAAGAGTAAAATAGTGACATTTAAATACTTCTTAAAATTTTACAGTAAAAGTACTTACTCCTGAGTAGATATACTGTTATTTGATGATCACTGTTGAATGAATATGTGTAATTTTAGTTTGAATTACATTATTTATTTGCAGGATTGACTGTGTAGGAGCTTGATCTGTGTTCCCGTGATATTCCTTCACCAAAACAAACAAAAAAAAAAAAACCCCACAAGAAACAGGAAAAGTGAAAATAAAGAAAGGAAACTACAGTCAGGAACCGTCAAATTCAACCCTACAACCACAGCAACATGATGAGGTGCAGTGGATACACTTTGTGGTTCCATCATCTCAAATGGGAAAGTTTGCTGTTGTCTTTGTTGTATAGACTCTATTAGTAAGGTAAATATTTTGATATATTTGATTAAGTGAAAGATAATTATTTGTCTAAGGTTTAGTTGTGAACGTTTCAGAGGCTGGAATGTGTTGACGTGTTTGTTGTAACACAGTGTGTGTGTGTGTGTGTGTGTGTGAGTGAGAGAGAGAGAGACACACACACTGGATTCCTCTTGTATGACTCCGTCTGCTGATAAGGGACAAACCAACAAACGGGTGAAAGTGGCAGTGTTAACATTTCCTGTAAGAGAACGACTGTGGGAACGATTATCACCATAGAATATAATTCTGTTCATGAGTTATTGGACAGATTGTTCCAACAAGTATAGTTAATCATTTACAGTTTTTTTTGTTTTGTTTTGTTTTGTTTTTTTAGGAGTTTCAGTTTTGAAATTGAAGATATATCTGTCCTGAGTCTTTGCTATTCAAGTTTATGATGGTTGAAATTGACTGACTAAATTCACTGACTAAAGCTAACAGACAGTGTGTGCCACCATCAGCTGATGCTGGACAGCACTGACACCCCAGACACTCTCGGTTCAGGAGGATTGGATTTGTTTTGAGAAAATCGTCCTCAGGGCAGGAGCTTACAGTGTGAGGCCACTGTCACTGCTGCTGTCACATGTTCCTCTTTTGTTTCCACTCTCTGCCACTGTGGGCGAGTTCCTTGAACAAACCTGGAGCTCTGCTCAGGAGTTGATACTCTGTTTATCCTCCAGGTGTGTTCAGGTGTGAGAGCTGGGAGCTCTGCATGGATGTAAACACAGTCCGGTGTGTTCTCTCTTCTCTGCCTGGCTGAAGTTTCCAGAGATGATTGAAATCTGTTTGGTAATCACTGCTAATCACAGGTCCATCCATGTTTAGGCTGTGGGAGGCAAATGGAAACCCAGAGTAAAGGGTCGACTGGGGTTTGAGCCCAGAAGCTCCTTGTTGGTTTTGCCTTGCGTTCCTGACGTCCAGCAGAGGCGCTCGGTGTTTGGACAGAGCCACAGCATTGAAACACAAGCCGGTTGTGTCCTGAAGGTTGTCGTGTGAAAACAGTCGTGCGGTTCTTCTCCTGCTATGTTTTCCTTTGTGCTCGCTCTGACAGGCTCCTGAGGAGGTCAGAGGTCAACTTGTTTACCTGGAGAGTGGTGGCAGGTCAGTGAGTAGCACTGTGGTGACTGTGTTTTGGTAAAGAGGCCAGGGCTGTGGGACTCGAGCCTGTAATTAGGCGTCCTGGCCTACTAGGCCCTGCTCTGGCAGCCCAACCCCAGCTGGACGCTAAAAGTAGACTGACCCGAAATAACTGCAGCGTGCGCACACACACACATATATACACACACAGATATACACAACCATACAGACTGAAAGTTCAGCTGCCGTTCAGTCACACAACCAGGAGACGTTAAAAGCTGCGGGACAACTTTTCTATGTTGACAGGATTTCTCAAAGCAGCCAGGGCTTGTGTGTTTGTGTGTGTGTGTGTGTGTGTCTGTGTGTGTGTCTGTGTTATAATGACACAGTTGTTCAGAGGAATGACCCCACCCGTTTAGCCCGATCTGTCCTCCTGTTAAATCTGGGCCAGTGAGCTCACTTCTTCATACACGCACACCTTCGTCATCATCATCAGCCCGGTGCTCTGACCTCACTCTTCCTCAGTCCCCCAGGAGCGCTTGATTCATTCTCACCAGGTGCAGGGGGCAGAGGGGTGGTGTGGTAGCAGAAGCTCTTCGGGTCCAAATAAAGGCGCTGCATCACCAGCTGCTGCTCACGGCTCCACTAGTTCAGGCTGTAAAGTTCAACAGGTGTGAAGTCGTTTTGATGCCTCCAACTGGTCTGAGGGGCTCAAAACAAAACACATGTTGTATAAAAACTGGAGGTATTCTGCTATAGGTCAGAAGAGTTCAGTGTGGTGTCATGTTCACAGCAGGATGGTGAGGAAAATTTTCTGTCCTGTTTTCGGTCTTTGACACCGAGGTGCTCACACCGTTTACAGATGCAGTGGGTTGTGTTTGTGTGTTGAATCTGTCACACAAACTCTGGGTCCTGAGCCTGTTGTTTGGGGACAGTCCAACTGTGAAGGACACATGTTCTCAGCTCCTCTGCACAAACCAGTTCTCCAGGTGTGATGGAGGTTCAGTCCTCTGCGGGAGCCTCCTCCGTGTCCCACAGTGGGGCTGCTGTAAAGCTTCAGTTTTCCTCCTGTGACTATTGACCATGTGACCAAACAGCTTGATGTGGGTCCATGAGTCCAGAAACTCACTCAGTTTTTCTGCTTTTCTTTCCAAAGTGTCTCCTCCTGCTCTTCTTGTTTTATTCACAAAACCACCTGGACCCTGCTCGAGTTGGACCCTGCTGGACCAGCTTGTACCTGAAGTTTTTCTGGTTCTGTTTCACTCTGCTTGTTTTAAGTCTGGGCCCAGTGAATAATGTGGGCAGCTGTGGTCCCAGGACCATCCAGCTGCTGGGAGATGCTCTGCAGCCTCCTCCTGCTCTGCTCAGACTCTTCTTCTGTCTGCTCCGTGGTCCGGCTGGTCACACAGCAGTGACGCTTCAGGCTGAGTGATGGTTATCAGAGCGAGCACACACTTCACTGCAGCCGCTCATTTCTCTGCAGGTCTGAGGGACTTGAGCCCGTTCAGGCCACTTTAGTTGATCTGAGTAGAAGAAGAATTTTGTTTATTTGAACCTGAGGCTGCAGGTGTGACCACAGACCAGCTTTAGGTTCAGGAAGAACAGGGTGCTGCTTGAATGAAAGCTGCACTTTCAGCCTCGTGTGTGTCTGTCGATGTCTGTGAAATCAGTGATTGTGTTTTTATGAGGGATTTTCTCGCAGACACCATCTCAGTCCTTTTCCTGACACACTCCTACATCCTCTGGTATGTCTGGGGGATCTCGGGGGGGCTGGGGGTGAGTTTGGAGCTGTGGCTGTCAATCACAGAGCCAGCCAATCAGAGCACAGGTTGAATTCTGCGGCGTGTTATGTAATCCTCTTCCCAGACATCCCTGTTCTCGCTCCACCTCTCTGTCTCCCTCTTTTGGCAGCAGGGGGACCTGGAGTCCCCCGTCACCATGCAGACCTTCACTAGAGGAAGTCTCGACCCCGAGTTCGCCTCCGAATCCCCCCCCCCCGTTGCCATGGGGATGCTGGCAGAGACCACTGTGTGTGTTGGTATAAATAACTCTGAGCTCCATCAGTGTTGGGTTTCACAAGCAGCTGCTCTCAGACGGTCAGACAGGTGATGGAGGTGATGTGGAGGTTCTGGAGACCCTCTCTTTAGCTCACTGCTCGGCCAGATTAAAGGAGAAATCTGCTTGATTGCGACTTCCTGTTTTCGTCTTATCTCAGTTGATTGACAGTGACGTTTTACTGACCGACCACTGCAGCTTTAGTTTAATCTTTACTTTTCTTATTGGCACAGTTGGACTATATCCATGTGCCTTTACTTCTGGAACCACATGGCACATGGATATAGTCCAGAGTTAAAACCCTCAGGTACCAGCAGAGTGAAGAACACACACTAATCTTCACAGTGTTGCCGAAAACATCCAAACATGAAGTGTTTAAGGATTTTGGAGTAAGTTTCTGTCTGGTACCAGATGTCTTTGATGAATGACTGATGTTCCCCCATCTCTGTGTGTGTTCCTAGGCGAGGATAGCGTTCCTGCAGGGAGAGAGGAAGGGTCAGGAGAACCTGAAGAACGACTTGGTTAGAAGAATAAAAATGTTAGAGTACGCTTTGAAGCAGGAAAGGTAAGAAAAGGCTTGGACGTCTGCTCATTAAGAACATGCTGCTAATTTTCTTTACTTTCCATCACTCTGTTCTTTTTCCCCTCAGTTTTTAGATCCACCTCAGTTTCTGTTTTCACTTTAGTTCATCTCATCTCTG
The DNA here is from genome assembly GCF_900324485.2 of Mastacembelus armatus. NCBI lineage: Eukaryota > Metazoa > Chordata > Actinopteri > Synbranchiformes > Mastacembelidae > Mastacembelus > Mastacembelus armatus. The sequence goes on from NC_046654.1 coordinate 120,881, forward strand.
AATAACCTGCTGTGTCCTTCACATCTTCATTCCTTCTAAAAACCTTTCATAGCAACGATATTATCCATGTGACACGTCTGCAGGTGTGTTCATGTGTCACATGCCAGCCAGTGTTGTTTCCAAAAGTTAAAAGCTCCTCTCAAACACATGAACCAAAGGCCTGAGGTTGTTTGTTCAGCTGTTGTTTCCATGTTTTTTTTTCTCCATCTCAGTTTGGTTTTCAGGTGTAATGAGTGAGTTTTTCAACCTGAGACTCCAGACTTTAGACTAAAACCTCCAGGGAAACATGTTGAACTCACCTTTCTGCTTTTTTGTCGTTTATCAAATCTTAAATGTACTTTGTGTTTCCCCCTCAGAGCAAAATATCACAAGTTAAAATATGGGACAGAGCTGAACCAGGGGGAGATGAAGATGCCCAGCTTTGAATCAGGTGAGTGTTCACAGTCACAGAGCAGGTTTCTACAGGTTCATTCATTAACCTGCAGTTTGAAAGAAAACCAGCTTCTTGTTCTGCTCTCGCTGTTTGAAATAAAGGCACATCAGCTCGACCTGGCCTGGCCAGTACTGGCCCACTGTGCTGGATCCTCTGCACCTGCACAAACCCTCTCTAACTAGAAATGCACATGTTCATCCACCAGTCGTCTTCTTGTGAACGATATAATTCTGGTTTTCTGGAAATGATTACAGTATTTCTAGCAGCAGAGCTTTACAGAAAGAAAAGTGGGTCAGTCACATCAGGACCAGTTGGATCTGTGTTCAGTTCTCCTGGTCCCACCATAAGCTCCTCCTTCCCACTCTTTGCCCCTCCCATCCTGTCCTGTTTCCTGAAGCTGCGTCGTGAACTACAGATGCCTGGTTGGGACAAACTGTCCAGTCCAAAGTGCCTGAATCGTTGCAGAAGCTAATTCAGCTTCTTGGTGGCATTGGGGACTTCGGACACCTGACCAGAACTGAGCCGATGAAAGATTCAGTTCAACTGAGCCGCAGATCATGATGTAGTGTGTGTGTTGTGTTTTTGTGGGTGAAGCCAGTCGGACTTTTAGCTGCAGAGAAAACCATGGGCTCGTCCTTTAATGTGAAGAGGTTGTATCTGCTGGTAGCGGGTCTGTGTTGTTGCTGATGAAGGACTTGGGCTCCTGGTGCTAATACTGGTCTGAAAGCTTCCAGCAGGAGGTCGAGTGTGTGTCAGTGTTGTCTCATTGTGTCCACTGTGTGTGTTTGTCCTGCAGATGCCAAAGACTCAGAGGTCTCTGCTGTTCCTGCCAACAGTCAGCTCACCTGGAAACAAGGACGACAGCTGCTCCGACAGTAAGAGCGCACACACGGCCTCGGTGTTTGTGCATCAGATCACAGCACCCAGATCCCAGAATGTGTTAGGAACTGAAAGTGCAGTTCCAGTTCCCACCACAGCAGAGTCGAAACAGGCCGAGTGTCTGATCCTGCCACAGTTGAAAGTTTTCTGTAGAGTTTGAAGGAAAACCCCTCCTGGTCAACCTTCAGCTACCTGATTACATTGTTCATCAACCCGCGCAGTGTTGTTCTTTAATATAGACACATAGTAGTGACAGTGGCCATCACAGTAGAACCAAGATCGGATCAGTCCATGGACTGTTACACTGAGCAGATTTTCTTTGACTGGAGCTAGTTTGAGAAAACTCCTGCATTAATGTTCCTGTGTGTTTCAGGTACCTGCAGGAAGTGGGATACACAGACACCATCCTGGACGTTCGAACTCAGAGGGTTCGCTCTCTGCTCGGCCTGTCAGCCTCCGAGCAGAACGGGTCTGTGGAGAACAAGAACCTGCAACACCTGATCAACGGGACAGAGCGCCGCAAAGACAGCAAGAGGTTCACACACAGTATATACACATCACACACACACACAGAGTCAAGTTAGCGAGGGTCAGAGGTCACATGGAGGTTGTGTGTGTCCAGGAGTCCAGGTGACGTTCTGGAGACCTTCAACTTCCTGGAGAACCCAGAGGACAGTGATGAAGATGAGGATGAGGAGGGTGACCTGATGGACGACATCAGCACAGACAAACACCACCGAACCAGGAAACACAAGACCAAGGTATGTACACACACACACACACACTCACAAAACTGTGAATACAACAAACGTTTCCTTTAATTCCATCATTCCTGCCTCTCATGTTCGGACTTCTCTTCTGGTCTCTCCTGCTCCAGGTTGGGAATGAGGGCTTGGCGTCAGAGGACGATGCCGACACAGAGGAGGCTCTGAAGGAGTTTGACTTCCTGGTGACGGCTGAGGACGGAGAGGGAGCAGGCGAGGCTCGAAGTTCTGGAGACGGGACTGAGTGGGGTGAGGGGCCTGGACCTGAACAACCGCAGATCCTCGAACTGACAAATTCACACACTGAAACAGAAAAAATGGCCTGTTCATGTGTCATGAGCTAAAACGTGTCATTAATCTTAGTGACATTGGATGTGTTTGATTTCATTTGCTTATTTTTCTGCTCATTTTGTTCTGGTTCATAGTCTAAGTGATGTTTGCGACTGATGAAGCTTTTTCTACCTTGTTCTATGAGCAGAGGTTCAGAGTTGTCCTTCATTTGTTCTTCGTTTATTTTCCACATTTTTGAGTGGGCTGGCACCAGGAACCCCTGTGTCAGACCCAGTGGGTTTATCAGGAACCCCTGTGTCAGACCCAGTGGGTTTATCAGGAACCCCTGTGTCAGACCCAGTGGGTTTATCAGGAACCCCTGTGTCAGACCCAGTGGGTTTATCAGGAACCCCTGTGTCAGACCCAGTGGGTTTATCAGGAACCCCTGTGTCAGACCCAGTGGGTTTATCAGGAACCCCTGTGTCTCTGACTGAAAGTTACTCTTTCACTTCTCTCTGTAGCGGAGCCTTTGCCGTTTCCTACCGGTGGGGGGAAGTCCTTCCTGTTGGGGGGGCCGGATGACGTGTTGGAGAGCGTGCTGGGATTGGGTGACCTTGCTGACCTCACCGTCACCAACGACGAAACGGACTACAGCTACGATGTGAGACAGACAGACCCACGTTACTTTGCTACAGATGTTTATGATGAATTTCACCATGTGACTTATTGTTTGTTTACCTCAGCTACCGTCCAATAAGGAGTCCTCGTTCAGGAAGACGTGGAACCCGAAGTACACGCTACGGAGCCACTTTGACGGTGTCCGAGCTCTGGCCTTCCACCCAGTTGAGCCGTGCCTGGTCACCGTGTCCGAGGACCACACCCTCAAACTGTGGAACCTCACCAAGACCGTTCCTGCCAAAAAGTACCTGCCACTTCCTCTGCACATTCATCCCATCCTGGGCCAGTACATCAGACAAACACACTTACAAATCTGAATATTCAACTTTTACTGTATGACGTTTGTAAAATCAGCCTCAGTGTAATAATTCACTGCTGATAACAGATGAATAAAACTCAGCCCTGAAGCAGATACTTCAGAACGCGTTCTGAAGTATCTGCTCCCCACAGGATTTCCTGCATCAGAACAGAGCTCAGCTGTAAAACGATGTGTTCAGTAACGTTTTTTATTTGCTCTGCTTTGCAGAAGTGCCTCTTTTGATGTGGAACCCATCTACACGTTCAGAGCCCACGTGTACGTCTGTGCACTCACACACTGTAGTTTCAGCTTGTTTAGTGTAGATGGTGGTGAAGCAGTGGATCAGTAAAATGCTGCGTCTGTTTCAGTGGTCCGGTGTTGTCGTTGGCGATGACCTCCAGTGGCGAGCAGTGTTTCAGCGGGGGCATCGACGCGACGATCCAGTGGTGGAACATCCCCAGCTCTAACGTCGACCCCTACGACACCTACGGTAAATAAATAATCAGCCCTTTAGAGTGTAAACTGACAGTTGTCCCAAAGTTCTCATACAGAATCCTTCTTACAGAAACAAGTGCAAGTGTTTTAGTTTTATTAACACAGTGTCCTTGTCCAATCAGATCCTACTGTCCTGGCAGGCTCGTGGGTGGGGCATACGGACGCCGTGTGGGGGTTGGCTTACAGCGGCATCAAGAACCGCCTCCTGTCCTGCTCGGCCGACGGAACGGTGAAACTATGGAACCCAACGGAGAAGAACCCCTGCATCAGCACTTTCAACACAAACAAAGGTGAGACCAAGGGGATGGAGGAGGAAGAGTCCCCTGCTGTATAGCTGCACACGTGCACGCCACGGCTGCACACACCCTCCACTGATTGACATTTCTCTGTCTGCAGAGCACGGGGTCCCCACGTCAGTGGACTTTAATGGTTGTGACCCCGCCCACATGGTGGCGTCCTTTAACAGTGGAGATGTGGTAGTGTACGACCTGGAGACATCCCAGCATGCACTGGTGCTGAAGGGGCAGGGAGACAGCAGTAAGCACACACACAAACACACACAGACTCAACGGTGATGTGAGGTGCTGTGTGTAATGGGATCCTCTCTCTTTGTGCCCCCCCCAGGCCTCCCGGGGTCGAATCACATCAACAAGGTGGTCAGTCACCCCACGCTGCCCGTCACCATCACCGCTCACGAAGACCGACACATCAAATTCTACGACAACAAGTCAGGTCAGTCTGCCTCAGCGTGTCCGCCTGTGTCTGCTGCAGACTGAGGTTTGTCCAGACCCCGTCCAGACGCTGCAGCAACAATGAACGTGGTGGACTAACGTGTGCTGATCCATGAACGCTGGTCGGTTTAGTGTTGGCCGAGAAAGGTGTGACCTGTTCTCTTTGTCTGCAGGTAAAGTCATCCACGCCATGGTGGCTCACCTGGACGCAGTCACCAGTCTGGCTGTGGATCCTAACGGGATCTACCTGATGTCCGGCAGTAAGTTTCTTCAGAACACAGAACCAGTCGACCAGCAGAGTCTGTGACGCTGTTATTTTTCACCACAATGTACAACCTGTTGCAGCCGATTGATCGGGCCGTCTCCTCTTCCTCAGGTCACGACTGTTCTCTGCGTCTGTGGAACCTCGACAGTAAAACGTGCGTCCAGGAGATCACAGCTCACCGGAAGAAGAGCGAAGAGGCCATCTACGACGTGGCCTTCCACCCCTCCAAGGCCTACATCGCCTCCGCTGGAGCCGACGCCCTCGCCAGGGTCTACGTCTAAACGGGCAGCAGAAGAAGCAGCAGACGACCGCCGGGCGAGAGAGACAGTGAAAGCCAGAGAGAGATAGAGAGAGGCTAGACTGTTGACAAACACAGGATTCAGGTCTGTTCAGGTCTCTGAACACAGATTCTATTTTGCTGAAAGACTGGAGGTGAGGGGGGTCTCCACTGTAGCGCTGTGGGTCCCCCCACTGCCTCAGAGACTGGGAAACACACAAATGTGGAGACGTTTAAACGTGCAGGTCGACACAGAGCGGCTCACCTGTCCTGTGATGTCACTCACCCCTGATGACACTACATGAAGCCCCGCCCTCTTGTTAACACTAGTTTGACCTCAGACAGGAGCAAAGGAAGTTAAAGGAAAAATCCCTCCCAGCTCACAAACACCACATCCAGATGTTTCTGTGTTCGAGTCCGTCGGCCTGTCAGACAGGGAACAGCAGCTGACGGGTGGTCAGTGGAGAACAGGTCCTCCTCCACAAAGCACTAGGCCCCTGAAACGTGAACATTATTTATTTTTACTTTTTATCATTTTTATTTAGTCGAGTGAAAACACGTTCCCTCTTCCTTGTGCTTGTCCCGGCTGTTTGTGGGATGAGGAGGAAACTAATCCTGCTGTGAAAACACCAACCAGGAAACAGATAGGCCACAGCAGCGTTGCAAGGTGTTGGAAACTGTTTTTAGTGTTATTCCACCAACAAAGCCCAGATTTGACTGAGCACTGCTGAAAGGCATTGTGGGAAAGCAGCAGACGTTACCACTGACAGGAGAATCCACGACTGTGTGAGCTGAAAGCATCTGAGGGGGATTTTTCCTTTAAAGCGTCGCGCTCCGGCTGGTCCGTCACAGGGGCAGAATGTTTGACGGTTTTAACCCAACGTGGTTTGTCTCTTTTTTTAAAGAATGAAATCAGAACCAAAGCTTCAGAACAAAAACCTTTTTTAGCGTTTTTAAGGACAGCAATGAAGCAGCTGCTGATTAGTTTCTAAACATTTCATGAGCGATCACGTCCGGTTAACACTCAGATTTTCTGTTCGTCTCTGCTGAGGGTTGAGCTGATAGAGGATTGGTTAACTTCAGCCCCTGGTGGGCCAATCAGAGGCCTGCGTTTAAACCCCAGCGACGCACCGAGCGGAGGAGTCAGACCTTTAGCGTTACTGTAGTTCCACGTGGAAGATTTGTTTGTGTAAAATAAATCTAGTTTTTATAATCCTTTTTATAAGCGTTTCCACACTGAGGAGGATTCTCCTTCCTCTTTCCCGTCCAGTCCTTCCGCCTCCACACCCACAGCCCCGCCCATCATCCAACTCTGGTTGTTGTTTCCTGTCACGTGATGAACCTCAAACCTCCATCTGATTCATCACGATGGCGTCTGGTTCTTGTGAGAAACTCTGGGTTCAGTGTTGCAGAGGAGAGGGAGGAGTGTTGAGACCCGGCTGAGGAGGAGAGGAGCATGCTGGTCCTGGTTCTGGTTCCAGTGCCAGACAGAGAGGGGCTTCAGAATCAGTTTCCTCCTGGATCTAAAATTTACTCATAATTATTTTTTATGTTTGTGGTTCCACAAACTAAAACAGACAGCAAAGCGTCAACCCAAAGTAACAACGTCTTTCTCTGATGCTGATACTGCAGGAAGTCCTCTGGAGTCCCTCTCTGCCGATCCAGGTCTCGTACAGGATCCTGGAAGCCCTTCTGACCTCAGTCGGGTCTTTATCGTTCCTCATCGTCCTCGTCATCTTCATATCTTCACTTTCCTCACGTTTGGCTTTTCTTCGTCACAGGAGTCATGAGACGGTTTTTTGCCTGAGCTCCAGGAGAAACGGTCCAATCAGAGGCCTCCTGGAGCTGCCACCTGATTGGCTGTGATGTGTGGGGAGCTGGATTTTATGTTTGTTCTGATCCAGTTTGGTTTGTTTCTAATTTAATTTTTTAACGTGGGCGGCTCCTGATCGATGACAACTCCAAACAAATCTTTGTATTTTTTTTTTTGTTTGTTTTTCACTTTCACCCACGCTACAACTTTACTGTGTACCTAAAGACTTTGGTTTGTGTAATGCATGATTAATACAATTAAAGTATTTTTTCTAGTCTTCCAAAACGGAAAAAAAAATCTGATCAGTTTGCAAGTTTTGATGAGTTTTGTAAGTTTTTTTTTTTTTTTTTTTTTGATTTACAAACTATGAAACAGCAGATTTTAAAGATTGTACCGCATAGAAAACAACTGTTGAAATGTATATAAAATGTCTATAATAACTATTAAATGTGTACCTGTACACAGGCGACTGCTTCTCATTCTGTAGGAAATCAGACTGTAACAGGTAGAAAGAGGTTGGAACAGAAAATGATCCTTTACGTGAAGATCAGCACCGACTGTTTGATTCTTCTCTAAAGATAAATCACTAAATCGCCCACAGGAGCACATGTACTGCAGCTCAGTACTAATGGTACTGATACAAAATACTAACGAACATTTCTGCCTTTAATTTATAGGATTTATCCTCAGTGTTCAGTTTCCAGCTGCAGCTCTGTGAACTACGTTTAAACGCTGTCGGACCAAAGTTGTGCTTTTTAAACTTTGAGGGATTATGACTGAACTAGTTTCACTTGTTTTAATTGATAACAGAAATGGAAAATGATCTGATGAGATTAGAGAAAAGTCCAGGAACTGAAGACACGTTTGTGTTTCTGAACGTCACCGTCAGGGCCCGGGATGTTTGTCCAGGTGGGACCAGAGGCCACAGATTTTATTTCACCCTGAGCCAAAGACCTTGGGCTCGGCTGCAGCTCAACCTGGGACAGACAGGAAACGGGTTTTGTCTGGGAAACGGGTTTACAGAGATTTAATTAAAACTGGAGCCAGTCTGGGACATCGGCCGTTGACCAGCAGGTGGCGCACAGCAATAACCCAGACGAAGAGCAGAGAAATCGGACGAAGAAGAGCGAGCGGAAGCGGAAATGGGTATTTTGTTTTGAAGAGGGAAATTTAAAACTCGACGGCGTTAGCCAGAAATAAACACAAACAAGCGGATTAAAGTCAAGAAAAACAACTCGGCCATGGCCGCAAACTGACGCTGATCATCCTGAATGTGAAGTAGGTTTGTCCGGTCGACGCCGGGTCGCGTTTCTGTCCGTTTCACACGAATTTAACGATTTTCAGCTTTAAACTCCGTGTTTGCACATTTTGTTTCTGCTTTTCACTCGGTGAAGACACGAAACTAGTTTTATTTGACTAACTTTATATAACTGACAATATATTACTAACTATTTATAATTTACCTTTTATGTAACTAACTTGTCTTAAAGACAGCAGTTCTAGTTCAGATCATAGTTAGACTGTTAGCACGTTAGCTTATTATAAAGTTAGCATCGCAGCCATTTATTTTCTCATCTTTAATATTGAATTAATGTCGTTTCTCTGACACTTTGTCCTTCAGACCTTTATTATAATAAAAACTTTACTAAAGTTAAATCTGTTTACAAAAAATCACGTTAATACTCCATTTAACAGTTTTATAGAGACATCGATAAGTTTATTGATCAGGACAATAACCGACACATGATAATGATAAATATGGGAATTTCCTGATCAGCCCTTTTAGTTTGGGATCATGTTTATCAATTATCCAGGAATCATGAAATCTTGAATTACTCACCTGTTTATCCTCAGAATGTGACACACTCCCATCGTTCAGGTAATAAAACTGTCATGTGTTTATGACGTCATTCACATCAGCCAACAGTCGGGACACTAAAGAACAATATGACCTTCGCTCCGACTAGTCATTAGCTTTAATGTGCATTTTACATGATGTTTGGAGCCGAAATGAAGTTCTGTGGGTGAGAACACAGGTGGTTTCTACAGACGGAGCTGTGTTTGGTGATGGAGCTGTTTGGTAAAGCGATTGACCTCTGACCCCGTGTTGTGCTGCCGCAGGGTCTCTCACACAAACATGAAGAAGGTGAGGTCAGACTCCGGCAGGATCCAGGAGGATTGTAAGTGATCTGCTCTCACATAAATCAGACTGAGTTTTACACCACACTCCTCTCTGATTTATTTTTTTAAACCTCTTAATGTTTTTGGTTGTTGTCGTGTTTTCAAAATAACAGCTACATCATGACAGTTTGTATAGTGTGTTTGTTTTCAGTCAGGTAACTGACGAATGAGTTTTTCTTCGTGTGAATGAGATGTCTTATCTAGCCCAGTTAAAGTAAGGACTGAAATCTAGTGTGTGTGTGTGTGTGTGTGTGTTCAGGCTGTGTTCTGTGCAGACTCAGTGATGATGACCCGGTAATGTTTGGGGAAAAGGTCACACTCAAAGAGCACAAACTCTCAGTCCACTACTTCTGCTTGGTAAGTCTGTGTCAGGGGTTTCTGGAGTTTGTTGGTCTGAGAATCTGAAAGCTTCTTATTTTTGTTCTTCTACAGAGATTGATATTTATCAGCTAATGTTTGATGTCTGTCAATAACCCTGATGGGCTGTCACAGGCTGATACTCTGATGTGTGTTATTTCTGTGTGCTGTGTTTCAGCTGACGTCTTGTGGAGTTTACCAGCGTGGAGAAGAGAACGAGGGGGTGTTTGGTTTCTTGGTAGACGACATCAAGCAGGAGATCCGCCGGTCAGGCCGACTGGTGAGAGGCTTTTTTTTTTTTTGTCTTAAACACAGAACTAAGATTCTTTACCCAGTCTGGTCCCTGCAGCTACCCAGATCCAGGCCCTGGTGTGTCTCAGCTATACTACCCCCCCCAGGACTCTCTGCTACCTACAGCCCTTCTGTTGTTATTCCAGCTTCTCTACCCTGTGTTGGCAAAGTCTGCTCCGTCAATGAGCCCCCCCCCGCCACCTGGCCAAGGTCAGAAGAAGCCAGTAGTGGTTTCCAACAGCAGCCATGGAGGAGTCTCTGCAGCTCAAAGTGGGAACCAGTGCCAGCATTAGCCACCTAGCATGGTCCTGATTGGACCTTTGGTTTGAATAGATCTGATGTGAGTTTGGGAGGAAGTGGAGCTTTGGGTAACGTTAGTGCTTTGGGTCACATTAGCAGGAACCAGAGCGTCTACTGGACTGACACATTTACTCCTCAGTCAGCTAACGCTAGCTTTGGACTGAACACTTTGACCCAACCAGGCATCCGTAGTTCACGATGTAGCTTCAGGAAACAGGACGGGATGGGAGGGGCAAAGAGCGGGAGGAGGGGCTTATGGTGGGAGTTAGTTTGGACTCACTGGACCCTCTAGAGGCCGAGGAGACATGAGGCAGGGTAGCTTTAAGCTGAATGCTACAGACCATGAGTTTGTCTGTCTGACGTTTCCCTTAGATAGTGTGTTTACTCTGTGTGTTTACTCTGTGTGTATTCACCGTGTGTTTACTCTGTGTGTATTCACCGTGTGTTTACTCTGTGTGTATTCACCGTGTGTTTACTCTGTGTGTATTCACCGTGTGTTTACTCTGTGTGTTTACTCTGTGTGTTTACTCTGTGTGTTTACTCTGTGTGTATTCACCGTGTGTTTACTCTGTGTGTATTCACCGTGTGTTTACTCTGTGTGTATTCACCGTGTGTTTACTCTGTGTGTATTCACCGTGTGTTTACTCTGTGTGTATTCACCGTGTGTTTACTCTGTGTGTATTCACCGTGTGTGTTTACTCTGTGTGTTTACTCTGTGTGTATTCACCGTGTGTTTACTCTGTGTGTATTCACCGTGTGTTTACTCTGTGTGTATTCACCGTGTGTTTACTCTGTGTGTTTACTCTGTGTGTTTACTCTGTGTGTATTCACCGTGTGTTTACTCTGTGTGTTTACTCTGTGTGTTTACTCTGTGTGTTTACTCTGTGTGTTTACTCTGTGTGTTTACTCTGTGTGTTTACTCTGTGTGTATTCACCGTGTGTTTACTCTGTGTGTTTACTCTGTGTGTTTACTCTGTGTGTTTACTCTGTGTGTATTCACCGTGTGTTTACTCTGTGTGTTTACTCTGTGTGTTTACTCTGTGTGTTTACTCTGTGTGTATTCACCGTGTGTTTACTCTGTGTGTATTCACCGTGTGTTTACTCTGTGTGTTTACTCTGTGTGTTTACTCTGTGTGTTTACTCTGTGTTTACTCTGTGTGTATTCACCGTGTGTTTACTCTGTGTGTATTCACCGTGTTTACTCTGTGTGTTTACTCTGTGTGTATTCACCGTGTTTACTCTGTGTGTTTACTCTGTGTGTATTCACCGTGTGTTTACTCTGTGTGTATTCACCGTGTTTACTCTGTGTGTTTACTCTGTGTGTATTCACCGTGTTTACTCTGTGTGTTTACTCTGTGTGTTTACTCTGTGTGTTTACTCTGTGTGTTTACTCTGTGTGTATTCACCGTGTGTTTACTCTGTGTGTTTACTCTGTGTGTTTACTCTGTGTGTTTACTCTGTGTGTTTACTCTGTGTGTATTCACCGTGTGTTTACTCTGTGTGTATTCACCGTGTGTTTACTCTGTGTGTATTCACCGTGTGTTTACTCTGTGTGTATTCACCGTGTGTTTACTCTGTGTGTATTCACCGTGTGTTTACTCTGTGTGTATTCACCGTGTGTTTACTCTGTGTGTATTCACCGTGTGTTTACTCTGTGTGTTTACTCTGTGTGTTTACTCTGTGTGTTTACTCTGTGTGTATTCACCGTGTGTTTACTCTGTGTGTATTCACCGTGTGTTTACTCTGTGTGTATTCACCGTGTGTTTACTCTGTGTGTTTACTCTGTGTGTTTACTCTGTGTGTTTACTCTGTGTGTATTCACCGTGTGTTTACTCTGTGTGTATTCACCGTGTGTTTACTCTGTGTGTATTCACCGTGTGTTTACTCTGTGTGTTTACTCTGTGTGTTTACTCTGTGTGTATTCACCGTGTGTTTACTCTGTGTGTTTACTCTGTGTGTATTCACCGTGTGTTTACTCTGTGTGTTTACTCTGTGTGTATTCACCGTGTGTTTACTCTGTGTGTTTACTCTGTGTGTTTACTCTGTGTGTTTACTCTGTGTTTACTCTGTGTGTATTCACCGTGTGTTTACTCTGTGTGTATTCACCGTGTGTTTACTCTGTGTGTTTACTCTGTGTGTTTACTCTGTGTGTTTACTCTGTGTGTATTCACCGTGTATTCACCGTGTGTTTACTCTGTGTGTTTACTCTGTGTGTATTCACCGTGTGTTTACTGTGTCTCAGGTGTGTTGCTACTGTAAGAAGAAGGGGGCGTGTGTCGGCTGTAACGTCAGAAGCTGCAGGAAGACAGTTCACTTCCCCTGTGGGAGGAAACTGGAGTTTGTCTCCCAGTTTACAGGACTCTTCCCGTGAGTGTTGAGCAAACCTTTCAAGAAAGTTGCATCACTGACCTCTGACCTCCCTGATGACCAGTCGTAAATCCTCCTTCTTAGTTATTGGTTCTTACATCACAGCTCACCTTTTTACTGTTTAATGAGCAGTAATGTTAATTTCAGACATAGGTGCATCATCCTTATTTGCACCAGCACGGACATGGAGTCACTGAACACATGTTGAAAAGATAAAGATTTTTCAGTTTGGGGGAAAACTCCAGGGACAACGGTGGAAATGAGCCCAGGACTTTATTATTCTGTCCCCGAAAAAATCTGATACATTGGAGTTTAAACTACTGGAGTGTTGTTAATAAGCCTCGGAAATGATCATCCAGCTGAATGAACAGCTGATGAATGTGAAACATTATCATTACACTATCATGAGGGAGGATTTACTGCAGGACTGTTGGATTAGACTGACTGGGTCAGACACAGGGGTTCCTAATAAACTGACTGGATCAGACAGGGGTTCCTAATAAACTGACTGGGTCTGACACAGGGGTTCCTAATAAACTGACAACTGGGTGTTAAACAGACAGAATCTGAGAAGTTGTGTGTGTGTGTGTGCAGGTCCTACTGTCCAGACCACAGCCCCACTCAGTCTGTGTGTGTGGGCTCAGACCTCAGTCTGCCTCAGTCCTGCTCCATCTGTCTGGACTCCATCGAGCCCGTCCTGTCGTACAGCATCCTCAAATGTCCGTCCTGCCACGCCAGCTGGTTCCACAGAGACTGTGTGCAGGTGATGTGTTGTTCATTGTGTTGCTCACATGGTTCTTCCTCACCAACAATGGGAGGCCCCTCTGTTTCCAGAAACCAGCTCCAGACGCTGCTGAGAGCAGAGAGAAGCTGGACACAGAATAGAGACCAGTCAACTGTAAAAAGTGATGGCCATTCTCTGGCTCTTTGGAGGATTTAGATTTTGCTGCTGTGTCACTGCCGACAGTGTGTGAATGTTTCCTTTGCTCTGTCTGTTTCAGCGTCAGGCCCAAAATGCCGGCCTCTTCTTCTTCAGATGTACTCTCTGCAACAACAAGGAGAACTTCCAGGAGGAGATGCTGAGGATGGGAGTTTACATCCCTGAGAGGTAACTCAGGCCCCTCTCTTCTCGTCTCGTCTTAGGGCGAAGAGTGTACATGTGTTTATTTCCCTCTCTATGTCCGTGCTTCCTGCAGAGATGCCTCATGGGAGTTGGAGGAAAATGCGTATTCAGAGCTGCTGGAGGTTTACAGTCGCTGTGATGCCCTCACCTGCCTCTGCCACAGCGGGCGCACACACTCAGCCAAGACTGGGTACGGTGTGTCATGATGTGACACAAACTGTGTCACAATACCGGGCATAGCAGCAGTGGAGCTGAGGGGGGAGCAGGACGACATTTTCAGTCTCAGCTTCTGTGTGTTTCAGGTGGTATGAGGTGATTCGCTGCCGCCTGTGTGGCTCCACAGGGACTCACAGGAAATGTTCGGGGCTCAGGTTGGACACCAGAGACTGGGCCTGCTCCGACTGCACGCAGGCCACTGACGGGAAAGGTCTGAGTGACGGCTGCTTGGGAAAACTAGGCTTTGATCATGTTGTGCTGACTTTTTACAAGCAGATAAAATGTTGTGTTTTGTCTCGTCCAGCCTCCCTGGTTGCATCTCCGCAGGGAGTCCAGAGGAGGTCTCTGCTGTCAAAACGCCACCTGTCCCCCAGCCGCTCATCCATCAGCTGTAAGAGGTAGTCAGACCTCACTGTCAGTTCTTCTCTGCTCAGAGACCTCAGTGAAATGATGACAGTTTGCAGGATGTGTTGTTTATGGTCTCTGTCCTCCTCTGTGTAAGACCATCATTACCTGTCGGACCTGGTTCACCTGAGGAGCTCCTGCAGGCTTTGGCCCCTCAGCTCCGTCCTGTCAGTGTTCAGGTGGAGGTGAGCGGGGATCAGGCTTTGGCAGCCGGTCTGGACCTGGTCAGGAGGTCTGACTTCGACCCCACACACACGCTGTCAGTCAGGTCAGTGATTCACACCTGAGCTCCCAAATCTCAGCGCTGGACCTTTGCCTTCATCTCCATTTGGGTTCTGGTGAAAAGTGTTTGGACTCCAGGCTCACATTTTCATTTGTCTCTCTGTCATCTGAGTCCAGGTTCAAAGACCAGCAGGCTGCATTTTCCAGCAGCCCCCAAGACAGTGACACAGCCAGGCAACGCTTCTTTCAGCTGCTGGTGAAGCAGATCCAGGACTCTGTGGTCTTCGAGGGTCCAGAGGGGTTCAAAAACCTGGCGCTGGACTCCCAGGGTACAGATCAACTTTCATTCTTTCTTCATGCCACAGACGCCTGAGTAAAAACTTAGTTTACTCACAAACCAAATCAAGCTGAGCCATTTTCTGAAAGAGCAGCAGCTGATTTTCACGGTGACCATTCAGATTTCTTCAGACTTTCTTCACAGTAACATCAGAGCGGAGGGTTTTAGTCTGAAGTCAAGACGCTAACGTCAGGGTTTTGCTGAGGCTGCAGGGACAAACTAAATTATTGATCGTGTCATCTGTCAGCTGAGCTGATCGCAGGACAGGAACAGCGCAGCATGTGGCCCCGACCACAGGGAGTACGGAGGCAGGAATAATAAAAATATGATTAAAGCTCTGAGCAACAAGAGCTTATCGTCATATCAGAGGGCAATCTATTACTGTAGTTAACTCTTTGCAGCACTTTTCCTTTTTGTGTCTAGTTATTGTCACGTGTCTAGTTATTGTCTAGTTATTGTCACGTGTCTAGTTATTGTCTAGTTATTGTCACGTGTCTAGTTATTGTCACGTGTCTAGTTATTGTCTAGTTATTGTCACGTGTCTAGTTATTGTCTAGTTATTGTCACGTGTCTAGTTATTGTCTAGTTATTGTCACGTGTCTAGTTATTGTCTAGTTATTGTCACGTGTCTAGTTATTGTCTAGTTATTGTCACGTGTCTAGTTATTGTCTAGTTATTGTCTAGTTATTGTCTAGTTATTGTCACGTGTCTAGTTATTGTCTAGTTATTGTCACGTGTCTAGTTATTGTCTAGTTATTGTCACGTGTCTAGTTATTGTCACGTGTCTAGTTATTGTCACGTGTCTAGTTATTGTCTAGTTATTGTCACGTGTCTAGTTATTGTCTAGTTATTGTCACGTGTCTAGTTATTGTCTAGTTATTGTCTAGTTATTGTCTAGTTATTGTCACGTGTCTAGTTATTGTCACGTGTCTAGTTATTGTCACGTGTCTAGTTATTGTCTAGTTATTGTCACGTGTCTAGTTATTGTCTAGTTATTGTCACGTGTCTAGTTATTGTCTAGTTATTGTCTAGTTATTGTCTAGTTATTGTCTAGTTATTGTCACGTGTCTAGTTATTGTCTAGTTATTGTCACGTGTCTAGTTATTGTCTAGTTATTGTCTAGTTATTGTCACGTGTCTAGTTATTGTCTAGTTATTGTCACGTGTCTAGTTATTGTGTAGTTATTGTCACATGTCTAGTTATTGTCTAGTTATTGTCACGTGTCTAGTTATTGTCTAGTTATTGTCACGTGTCTAGTTATTGTCTAGTTATTGTCACGTGTCTAGTTATTGTCTAGTTATTGTCACGTGTCTAGTTATTGTCACGTGTCTAGTTATTGTCTAGTTATTGTCACATGTCTAGTTATTGTCTAGTTATTGTCACATGTCTAGTTATTGTCTAGTTATTGTCACGTGTCTAGTTATTGTCTAGTTATTGTCACGTGTCTAGTTATTGTCTAGTTATTGTCACGTGTCTAGTTATTGTGTAGTTATTGTCACGTCTAGTTATTGTCTAGTTATTGTCACGTGTCTAGTTATTGTCTAGTTATTGTCACGTGTCTAGTTATTGTCTAGTTATTGTCACGTGTCTAGTTATTGTCTAGTTATTGTCACGTGTCTAGTTATTGTCTAGTTATTGTCACGTGTCTAGTTATTGTCTAGTTATTGTCACGTGTCTAGTTATTGTCACGTGTCTAGTTATTGTGTAGTTATTGTCACGTCTAGTTATTGTCTAGTTATTGTCACGTGTCTAGTTATTGTCTAGTTATTGTCACGTGTCTAGTTATTGTCTAGTTATTGTCACGTGTCTAGTTATTGTCTAGTTATTGTCACGTGTCTAGTTATTGTCTAGTTATTGTCACGTGTCTAGTTCCTTTATGCTGAAGCCTCAGCGTTAAAGCCGGTTGTGTGTGTGAACTGACTACCTGACCGTTAGCTGTTAACCCTTCCTGCTCAGCTCTGCGTGCTGACCTGTACTTTGACGTGGGTTGTCTGTTGGCGCTCTCCCTGGTCCACGGAGGTCCACCTATCGGCTTCTTCTCCAACGCCCTCTACCAGTGTCTCTTCAACTACCCCCCCAATCGCCCGCTCACCTTCGCACACATGACCCCTGACACACACTTCACACGCCAAGTCAGCCAGGTACGACCTCATCACCGCTTCCAGCCAATAATCACGCTGTAAAGACTTCCTGTTATCAAAGGTATTGATTGGCCCCTTTCAGATTATGCAGGCGGAGTCTCTAGACCAAGTGAAGGAAGCCATGACAGCAAACTGGGAGTACATAGAGCTGGCCGGCTGCAAGCGAGCAGTCAGCAGCCTGGAGGACAGGGATGCTCTGGTGGAGGATCTGGTCAGCTTCACTATGATCACCAGGATGCAGCTGCCCCTGCAGAGGTAGATCCTCGAACACTTCAGAAGCATTTCAGCATCTCTGTGAAAGAAAGGAAGTATGATCCGTTTACTTCCTGTTTTCAGCTGTAGTCGGACTGGTTCTCAGTGTGCCTGTCTCACACTTTCACGGTGTCTGCTGTTTTTGAGTTTCTTACAGTTGTCCCAACATGTTTAAATACTTGTGAAGCAGCACTTGCACCTGAGTGTTAACTTGTAATGTGTCCTGTTTCTGTCCTTCTCCAGGCTTCGGGGGGGTCTACAAACCCTGGGTGTCTTTGATCAGGTGACTTACATTTGTCTTTACTGTTTAAAGGCAGATTGTGTGTGTGTTTGTGTTTGAGTCCAAATCTCTACGGCACAGACCAATAAGCTAAACCACATTCATAGTTTCTGTGAGTCTCTGGATGGGCCTCAGTAAAAACAGAAGATCAGTAACTTTATGCTTCGTCACAGATTTACAGTCTGTGGAAACAGTTGAGCTGAACTCAGTGTGATGTGATGCAGGTGCAGCTCTTCCCGTCCGTCTTCTTCAGCGTTTTCTGTGAAACAGCCGAACGTCTCACAGCTCAGACGCTCGGTCGACTCTTTGCCGTCAACTTCTCGGAACAGGAGGACAGACTGAACCGAGAGACGCCCGTCATCACCTTCTGGAGACACTTCCTGCTGGAGTGCGAAGGTACAGACTGACCTGGCATCGGCAGCAGATTCATGACGGGAAACTCAAATCACATTTTAAAATCATTACAAATGTTAAAACTCCTCTCCTGTTTCCTCCTCTCTTCCTATGTCTCCTCATCTCCTGTGCTCAGTTGGACGGACCTCCATCTCCCTCAAGGACCTCCTTCACTTCGCCACAGGAGCCGATGAGCTCCCAGCAGCAGGCCTCCTCCCTCCTCCCTCCATCTCCTTCCTCCATCCCCTCAGCTCCCCTCCACCAAATGTCGAGGAGAAGGAGACGGGCAGACCGGGGAGTGAGGAGTGGAGGGATGAGGGGCTCTTCCCTCAGAGAGAGCCCAGCTCCAGACACCTCCTCCTGCCCGTGACCTCCTCCTACCAGGCCTTTAAAAGCTCCATGGAGCAGGCCATCAGCCACCACGTGCACCTCCTCCCCATGGAGAGTTGGAAGAGCAGAGAGGAGGACTGTTTCTGATCAGAACATCTGCAGGATGTTTTTCTGATCAATTTTCAAACCATGTTTCCAGATCTGGTTGGAAAAACTGAGCTCAGAGCAGAAACCAGATCATTTTTACCTTCAACATGAGAAACTGTTCAGGCTCCTCTTTTAGGCCTGTTCCGCTCGGGCAGTGAAACAGTCACTGCAGTGTATTTTCTACACATCTTTGCAAACTATGGTGCTGTTTTTTTACGTTTCAGTCCAGTTTTTACTGTACAGATTTTAAACTTTGACGAGAACCTTCTGTTTGTTCCTGTTGCTTTTGTTTGTTGTGTCATGTATGAAAAAATGTGAAAACAAGTTTCTCCCAGTTTTAAAGAATAAGATGATTTTGATTATTATTTTTTTCTCCATTTGATCCAGCTCCACTTTTGTTTGTGCTACTTTATTCTTCTATCTCACTACATTTAAGAGGCACCTTTCATTTTTAGTGCTCTGCAGTTATGTGACAGTTGTTTATCAATACAAACCATGACCAGTAAATAATCATGTATTATTTTTATTAATCTCTGGGAGAAATTTAAAGTAGTTCAAACAAAATCCATCTTCTCCAGCAGCAGCATTAATTACAGGATTATTAATTATTGATGAATGTGCCAATCACTAATAATCCTGTCTATCTCTGATTCTACCTAATAAGTACTTTTACCTTTCTACTGCAGTAGAAAAATAACTAGTATACTTCAGAAAACCTCAGTATACAGAGCTTCTAATAGTATCTGTACTTTTACCTTAGTATAAGGTCTGAGTATTTTTCATGTGTTTTATTTAGCGAATTGATTTTATCACTATAAACCCTAAAACAGTGCAGAGAATAATGAACATTAATATGTTAAACTGCAATAAATTGGTCATTACAGACACAAGGTTGTTTTAAATAACTGAACACTATCATATATGTGTTTGGCAGCTCAGCTTCTTTATTCTCCTGACAAATCTCTGTCTGCCTGAAAAACCAAAAACAAATCACTGGTTTTGAGAGGGAAACCAAGAAATTCGCTATATTTTTATTTCCATTGTACACTGAGTGTCAGAGCTGCCGCATTTAGGACAAAGCATCTGACTGAAGATAGAAATGTACTGAAACAGTCATGTCAGTGACAACTAAATGTGCCTTTAACAGGATGATATAGTGTTGGATAATGAAGACTTTTAACTTCAGGTTTTATTTACAGAAAATGTTACAGAATAAAACCTTTTCATCTTGTTCCCCAACACAGTTCAGTTTATTTGTAAAGGACCAAATCACATAGAAACAACCGAACAAATCCATCTGAGCAGCACTTTGACAGTGGAGAGGAAAAGCTCCCTTTAACGGAGGAACCTCCACCAGAACCAGACTCAGTTCTGGCGACCACCTGCCTCGACTGTTAATCATATTTAATAGTAACATGAGTTTAATTATTTTCCTTTTAACAATCAATGTTCAAGGTGTGAGCATCTAACTTACTCCTCAGTAGAACATCCCTTATTAAATATATTCAGCACTGTTTTGAAATGTTATTTCGGTCTCTGTAAACAGCAGCAGAGTGAGACCTCGTCACTCCCCTTCCTATCTGACGCACAGCTGACGTCGAGTTGCTGCCACGTCATCACACGCTCCGTCACCACCAACAACATCAAACATGGCGGCGTCTGTCCGGGAGAAGCAGACAGGTCTGTCAAACAGCTTTTTATTCCGTTAACGGGTATTTTACCGGCAGGCAGCGCCATTAACGGGTAGCGGAGACTTTAACCGATCCCGAGTTTGGCCGGAGAGTTTCAGCCCGGACTGTCAGGCCTTTAACCGCTGACTAAGCTCTGAACTAGCTGGTTTAACTAACTAATGTTTCAGTTTCACTGCGGGAGCTCGCTAACTAACCTCCTCTTCACAGTTAACTAGTTAACCCGACTGTTAACCAGGTCGCTAACTAGTTCACTCGAGAGCTAACCAGCTGTTTAGCCTCAAAGCTAACACGGCTAGCTAGATGAAGCTAACATGCTAACGGAGAAAACCCGTTAATGTTAAAGGTTAAAAGTAATTTGCGCCTTTTCAGGTCAAAGGGCAGAAACTGAGTTTAAACTGTAGACGCGTTAAATCGTCAGAAAATAACACGGTCCACATTTATTTCGTGCACACAGCAGTTTTAGCTTTGCCTGCTGTGATCAGTCAATACAGGCTGATCAGTTTTATCGATCCGGCATCAGTCACGTGTGTCAGTGCAGAGGAAATACACAAAAACCTGAAAAACATCCGATAAAATTCACAGAATAATCACAGCCCTTTTTATACGTGATATGGCCTGTAGTTTTAATTTTACTGAGCTCAGTATTTCATGAGGACGAAACATGTTTTTAGAAACAAAGTTTTTGCAAACTAATAAAAAATCAAAAACTGCAGTCCCTCCTTTGTGAAAGTCCTGAGACTCTTCCCTGTGGATCCAGACTGGACTCAGATGATTCCTGTTTGTTTTCCTTCTCCTGAGAAGTTTCCAGACCCTGACTGGAGTCTGTGTATATAAGGCCCCACAGTTCACTCTGCAGGTCAGGACAGAAACCAGGACCTGAAGTCCAACATACACCAGTCACATGGGCCCAGGGTCCAGAGTGACACTATCACATGTTGTTAGGTTTGATAAAACTGTTCTGCTCGCTGCCATCAAAGTTCAGGAGAACCAGGAATTTCACCTCTGAGGCTGGATTTTGGCTTTTTTGTCAAACAATGTAAAGACTCAGCATATTCAGTTCGGACCGTCCTGCTCCGACAAGCAGCTGATCCTCCCGCTGACGCTCGGTGACGGTTTTGGTCGATAAAGATGAACTGATTTCTCTGTGTTTGTACCTGCAGTCGCCCTGAAGCGGATGCTGAACTTCAACGCTCCTCCTCTGAAGAACACAGCGGCCGAGCCAGTATGGAAGGTAACACACACGACTTTGTCTGCATTCAAGTAGATAATAGTGTTTACTGTGTGACAGGCCTTTTTAGTGAGTTAGTCTCTGCTAAACTGCTGGATATTTAACTCTAAGGTATTTCTCTGTTCCTGGACTCTAACGACGTCGACAGCTGAACATGATGCTGTTTGCTGCTGTGTCTGGTTTCCATCTTTGTGTTGACAAGTGAGAGCAGTTTGAAAGACGTTTGTGGTATTTCCAGTTTCCAGCAGGTGGTGCAGACTCTCCATGTCTACCAGCGGGTTGACGACTGTGTGTGTGTGTGTGTGTGTGTAGGTGCTGATATACGACCGGTTTGGCCAAGACATCATCTCCCCGCTGCTGTCTGTCAAGGAGCTGAGAGACATGGGCATCACCCTGCACCTGTAAGAGACACACACACCTTTATACATATTTTTGAACAAACCAAAACAACAACATTTTATCGTGTCAGCGATAAATGACACGATAAATGTACGCCCCTTCTCCACTGAGGCAGTTCCAGAGCTGGTTCAGAGCCAGTGTCCAGTTCCTTAGGTTCCAACAGTCAAATAACTGGCTCTGGACCACGAAAACTGGTTCTAACTTGGGAACCAGCTCTCTGCTGCTCTGAAGTAAGAAGCACTTACATCAAGAGCTGAATGTGGGATTATTGTGACCACCAAGACCAGGTTTGACCCTGTTTGGATGCCAGTATTAGAGCGCTGAATCTAAATACTGTGTTTGTCCAAACACAAATAGTGAAGAAATAATGTTAAAATGATTTGTTTTCAGGAAGATGAATCAAGAAGCAGCTAGTGTGTTTGTGCAGGGGAAGAGAGCAGCACCTAAAAATGTGACGTTGGGTAAAACAGACTATGCTGCTATGGCAGCTCATTGCTCCTGTCCTGTGCAGTTTTTACTGTTACCGTTGGATCACTGTGCTCAGCCTGTGTCCCATGGCTGCAGGTCTCACGCTGGAGAAACGGAGCAGTTTCTATTCTAACCAAACTGCTGCACAACTGTTTTAACTGGTCTGACTGGGACGTGGATAGTGACGTAGTTACCTGGTTCTGTGGTGGCTCTGTAGCCCGTAGAAAAGCAAAGCAGTTCTTAGAAGGTTCACAAGCTGAAGCAGGTCTGACCTGGCTCTAGCACCAGCTCTGAGCTAGCAACTAGTTTGTGTTGGTGGAAAAGGGGGTAACGGTGATCGTCCAGTGGGTTGGGTCAACAGAAAAACAACTTAAATGTCTGTGTGTTTGTTTAGTCTGCTGCACTCAGACAGAGATCCTATCCCAGATGTACCAGCCATCTACTTTGTCATGCCCACAGAGGAGAACATCGACAGGATATGTCAGGTACTGTGTCTGTTTTCATTCCAAGTGTCTCATCACTGGCAGCAGAACTGAACCCCTGGATCTAGACAACTGTCCCTGCATCACTGTGACACTGTCGGAAACTTAAAAACAGCAGGACCCTCAGGCAGGTTCTGCTGTGTGTCTTTTTAAGATTTCTGAGTGGATATTTAGATCTTCACTGACGTTCTGAGAGCCAGCTGCTCCTGTGAGAGCACAGCTGCTTTAAATCCTGATCATCTTCCTCGTGTTCTGCTCGTTACCTGCTCCTCTGTGTGTGCAGGACCTGAGGAACCAGCTCTATGAGTCGTACTACCTGAACTTCATCTCTGCCATCAGCAGAAGTAAACTGGAGGACATTGCCAGCGCTGCTCTGGCTGCGAACGCTGTCAGCCAAGTCACTAAGGTTTGCTCAGGTTACACTCAGCTTATATAGACGTTGTTGTTCTCATCACTATAACACTGACTGTTCTAACGTGCTAATCACTGTGGGACTGAAGCTACGCTCCTTAAATATTCAGCACTTCCTGTGTCAAAGAGCTGCTGTGCTGTTTGTTTCCAAAGATTGATGTTTTAAATTCAGCACAAACTGCAGTTTTTAATCTACAGGAGAGTGTTGCTCTGTTTTAACTGGAGTGAAGGTGTTCATGTTATTTTGTCCACGGTTTGATCACTGACAGATCACTTATTATCTGTGTGTGTCAGGTGTTTGACCAGTACCTGAACTTCATCACCCTGGAAGACGACATGTTCATCCTCTGCCACCAGAACAAAGAGCTCATCTCCTACCACGGTAACACACGCACACACACACACACTGTACACACACACTCCACATGCACAGTGTATGGATTCAGCTCTCTAATACTGGCATCCAAACAGGGTCAGACCTGGTCTTGGTGGTGACAATAATCCCACATTCAGCTCCTGATGTAAGTGCTTCTTACCTCAGAGCAGCAGAGAGCTGGTGCCAAGTCAGAACCGGTTTTCGTGCCTCAGTGGAGAAGGGGTACCGGTGCAGCAGTGTGTCTGATGGCGCAAATGTAATTCAGATGTTCGTGTGTGTGTCACCTGTGCAGCCATCAACAGAGCAGACATCCAGGACACAGACATGGAGGCCATCATGGACACCATCGTGGACAGTCTCTTCTGTTTCTTCGTCACTCTGGGTCAGTCTGACAGTACATCTGTTTTTTACCTTCCTGTTTCAGCAGTTCCAGGTTCACTGGTTCTGTTCCAGTGCTCACTTTAGTTTCTAAAGGATTTATCAGGATTAAATCTGTAGATTTACAGATTTTATTCATGGGTTAAAAGCAGATGTGTCTTAGTTCATTTTCCATGTTCAATGAAAAATGTGCTCGTGTCCAATAAGCTGCAACTTGTGTTGTTGTGGATCAGGCGCTGTGCCGATCATCCGCTGCCCTCGAGGAAACGCAGCAGAGATGGTCGCTGTGGTGAGTTCAGTGAAATCACATTAACCTGTTTTTTTTTTTCTTTAAAATAAAAGTCAAGTGATGTTTTCAGCTGTGGCTGCACGTGTCATAGGTAAATTAACAACAGTTTGTTTATTAAAAATAAAAAGACACATATAAATGAAAACTTGTGTGTTTTGTAGAAATTGGATAAGAAGCTCCGTGAAAACCTGCGAGACGCCAGGAACAGTCTGTTCACTGGAGACAACATGGCCGCTGGACAGTTCAGGTAAATCAGCGCGTGTGAAACTCTACTTCCCATCATGCAATGCATTGTCACTAGCAGCTCAGAGTTTATTTCTGACAGTAATGTTTTATTCTCCCAGTTTCCAGAGGCCTCTGTTCATCCTCGCAGATCGTAATGTGGACATGGCCACGCCCCTCCACCACACCTGGACCTATCAGGCTCTGATCCACGATGTCCTGGTGAGCTGACTAACAAGTTAATGTGTCAGTCCAGTAGACGCTCTGGTTCCTGCTAATGTGACCCAAAGCACTAACGTTACCCAAAGCTCCACTTCCTCCCAAACTCACAGATCCATTCAGTCCAAAGGTCCAGTCAGGACCATGCTAGGTGGCTAATGCTACCAAACCAACAGGTTAGCTTTAGATGCTAACACATCCAGAAGGAAGAAGGCCCCATGTGGATCCAATGTGAGTCCTTTGGCTGCTTTGAACACTCTCCGTGTGTGTGTGTGTGTGTGTGTGTGTGTGTGTGTGTGTGTGTGTGTGTGTGTGTGTGTGTGTGTGTGTGTGTGTGTGTGTGTGTGTGTGTGTGTGTGTGTGTGTGTGTGTGTGTGTGTGTGTGTGTGAGAGAGCCAGAATGCTGTCGCTGCTGAGGTGAATAGTGGCAGCTCTGGAATGCAGACACACATGGAGGTGTTATGTAACACGTCATCAGCGCACACACTTTCTAGAAAAAAACAACCAGACCAGAATTTGGCAAATGCAGATCTTAAGATCGCTGTGAACAAAACCTCGAGTCTGAGTTTCCTCCAGCAACCTGTAGGGACCGTCTGTGGACCAGCTCCTGCGACATGTCAGACCCTTTACTGCAGTAATACAATACAAGGAGTAAAAATCCTCCGTTCCTGCATCCAAAGTCTTACTGCACTGAAAGTTTGAAGATTTTATTGTATTTTGTTTATTTCATGTGGTTCTGAGTAAGAGCTAAAGTTATCAGATACATCATGAGGTTGAGACATTAAAACTCAACCACTCAGACTCAGAGACTCTTTGTTTTCTTCCTTATTGGAGCCATAGAGGTCTAGAAAATTCTAAAATACTTCTAATAGTCATTCTTAGCGTCCCGGGCCTGACATGTCTGGTAATTAATCAGTTCCTGGTGTCTGAAACATCCGAGCCCCAGCCTGAGCTCAGATTCCAGCAGGTTTCCTTCACTTATTCCCAGCACAGAGTCTGAGACTTGTCGGCTCACCAGAGACACGACAGCGACTCTTCAAACATGTTGTTCTGTTTTAGAAACAGGTGAAATAACATCTGGTAAAAAGCCTGATCTGTTATTTGTCAGGATCTGGATTCGCCAGCTCCCACTGTCTCGTCGCTCCAGTTGATGGCAGCAGCGCCGCTCGCTGGCTGCACACCCTCCACATCTCTCTTCTCTTTCCTATAAACATGTCAGGGTCTGATCGTGGCCGTCTACTCCGAGATTGGCTCCAAACGCTAAAATCTCCCCCTGCTGTTACCATGGCAACAGATATTATGATCTGCTGTTGGTTTCTGGGGATATTTTCCCCCGTTGGCTCCTGTCCGGATCCTCCGTGGTGTGATGAGTGGTGATGTGCTGTCATCACTCTGGAGTTCATCCCAGATGTGTCTGACACAGCCGCGCTCTCAGGGCTTGGCGTGCTGGCCTCAGACCAGCTTGTATTTTCGTGGAGTGTCTCCAAATCACTTTTCAGATTTTAGGACACAGAACCGTGAAGTCAGATGATGACAGCGTGGTGGTTTCAGTCTGGGTTCAATACGTTTAAAAGACATGATTTAGGAAGAACCATTAATAATGTGGAACATCTGGTTTTATGATGAGCTGCTAACAGCTGTTACCTGCCGACACGACCAGTCACAGCTGAGTTCAGGCATCACACGGCACCTGGTCATTAGATCCCACAATGAAAGTCTGCTCTTTGTTTTTTTGTGTCCCCCAGGACTTCCATCTGAACAGGGTGATGATGGAGGAGGGCGCGGGGGCGGAGCCATCACCTGCCGGCGCTAGACCGAAGAAGAAGAGCAGGAAGACCTATGACCTGACGGCCGCCGACAAGTTCTGGCAGAAACACAAGGGCAGGTCGGTTCCTGGAGACAAAAGGTTTCATCTCATGGTCAGAGCTGATATGGGTCTGGACCTGTTGCTGTTTATATCTGGAGCCCACTCTCTGGGTTGATTTAGCTCCAGTACACAGGAAGCTGATTGGTTAGAAGCTGACTATACCCTGTTGTGATTGGCTGTGTGTTCCAGTCCGTTCCCAGAGGTGGCGGAGTCGGTTCAGGAGGAGCTGGACGCGTACAGAGCTCAGGAGGACGAGGTCAAACGCCTGAAGAGCATCATGGTGAGACACACGGCAGCGAACTCTGTGACTTTAGCTGATTAAACTCTGCGTTAAAAACAGGAAATTTTATCCACACAACAGGAACATCAACAAACATGGAGGGAAACTTAAATTAGTACAAATAAAACCAGGACCTTCACATATGTGGTTTGTTTGCTTTGTCTGAAGTGTCTGCCTGAGGGGCTGGAGTGTTTTATCACAGCATTACAAGTCACGTCCACAACACACACACTGCACAACATACACACACACACACACAACACTGATGTGTGGTTCACGTCCATGAGCTCAGGTCTCATTCCTGGGTTTTATCCAAAGCTCAGTGATTCCCCGAATTCCCAGTGTCACATTTGAGTCTCCAAAATACCATCCAGGTTTGGTGCTGGAACAGTGCAGCATTGTTTTTCATATATGTGTGTGTGTGTGTGTCTGCAGGGTTTAGAGGGAGAGGATGAAGGAGCCATCAGCATGTTGTCAGACAACACAGCCAAGCTCACCTCTGCTGTCAGGTACTGAACACGGGGGAACTCCGGGGCCTGTATCTGAAGCTGAGGCACTGTCCTTATGTGATCGGGGGGCGGATGCTGTGCAGAGGTTTTATAACAAAAAGGAGGAATCATATCTTCTTGTTTGAACATCAAACTGAATGTCAGTGTTAAGAAGAAACACGTGGGACCGTAACTGTCATGAACTTGTGCTTTAACTGTCGGCCTTCACAAATAAAGGATGATGTGTTACTGATTTTACTATAGTCCTGAAACAGACCCTGTCAGGTTAAATGTCAGGTTCAACCAGAAATGTCCCAGATTCAGAATGAGAAGGAGACAAAGCGGAGGGTCTACTTGTGTGTCTGGGCAGATTTCTCAGTGACCTCTGAGGAATGGTGGACAGCTCCGAGCCAGGGAACATCTGATTAGATTTCTGGGATTTCCACTGTTACAAACACTGCTGTTCTTTCTCGCTAACCATGAAACTCTGTCAGAGACTCGGTTCCCAGTCAACCCAGACCACCTGCTGTCTCTGTCAAGAATTTAATTTAAGAGTAAATTCGAACCGGCGGGGATGTTGTTTTTGGGCGTCACAGCCAGGTGGTGAGGTTGGTGTTGGAAGAGCTTTATCCTCGTTTCTAATGATCATCCTTTTTCACTGAAGTGTGATATTAATATCTGTTAATAAGGAGCAGATCGAGATGGTTTTTTCTTTTTGCTGAAGGTTCTGAAATGTTTTGTCTGTTTGCTGCAGCTCTCTGCCTGAGCTGCTGGAGAAGAAAAGGCTGATTGACCTGCACACAAACGTCGCCACGGCCGTGCTCGACCACATCAAGGTACAAACCGAACAGCGTCGAACCAGTGGACTGGTTTGTCTTCTGTAAAACATGACACCTGTACAGGAACATGGCCTCTGTATAATCCTTATATAATCTGTATCAAACCTGTGGAGGATTTCCAGTTTACTTACAGTCAGTACTCAAGAATCGGACTCAGTGTGGCTGCGGGTCAGACTCAGGTCAGTTCTGAAATCAGTGCGTAGCTTGTTGACCTCTGGCTCTGGCCTGACCATAAAGTTATTTTCTGATGGACCAGGGCTCCATCACACTCAAAGGTCAAAGCTGCTCTGCTGAATGTCTTTTCAGCCTCTACAGGGTCTAATGAGACTCAAACTCAGTCCATAAACCAGAATGGGTTAGCTTCAGATGCTAACACATCTAGAAGGAAACATGAGCATGTCAAATTTTATCACCCTAGGTTTTGTAACACTGTAATTGCTGACGAGTCAGAATGTTAGTTGTTCTTGTTCCCCATGTGGAAGCTAATAATAATCGTGTGTGTGTGTGTTGCTGACTAACCTGTTTCCTCAGAGTCGTAAACTGGACGTTTATTTTGAGTACGAAGAGAAACTGATGAGCAAGTCGACTTTAGACAAATCACTGCTGGACATCATCAGTGACCCAGATGGTACGGACACACACACACAAACATATGTTCTTCAGGGTCATGTAAAAGCATTTTGGGAAATGTAGGAAGTCAGTAGCTGCAGTAGCCTTATAAGAGACAGGAGTTTCACTGCTAATGATGTGGATTTAGCAAACAGGAATAGAGATAACTGACCAAACTGTGGAAATGTTTTTGTCAGCGGGGACGCCAGAAGACAAAATGAGACTTTTCCTCATCTTCTACATCACCGCTCAACAGGCTCCTTCAGAGGTAACACAGCACACAAACAACAACAACCTCACCAACCAGCATTACAAACAAACACAAGGCAGGAGACTGTCAGGAGCAGGAAACGCAGGAAGGATTCATGGGTGAAGGGGTGGAGTGCTTTTATTTTGAAAGTCAAGGTTTGAAATTACAGACCATTTTCACTTTTTGTTCTTGGGAGAGATGTGGGGCAAGATTCTCACTTTTTGTGAAAACACTGCAGATTGTAAGCTGCAAACCCTTTTCCCAGTAACTGCTTCCTGCCTGTGGCCAAAACACCATGAGCTCTTTTATCACTGTAAAATAAAAAGACTTTTAATCTTTAAACTGAGCAATACATTATCACTGCAGTTTGTTTTCTTTCAACTTTTCACTTCATCTTAGCAGCTCCATGTGGTATAATTTCTATACAGTCTTTAACTTTCTGTTTCCAGTTCCAGCTGCATTAACAGACCGTCAGTGGACTCTTTGGAACCTTAGGGCCTGTCTAAGGTTTTAGCCCATGTGGCGTTACACCTGAGCACGGCCTTCCTAACAAATCACTGAACACCTGGAACCTTTGAAATCCTGAAGAGCTAGAATAACGAATTTGCATGTGTGCTGGACCTGACGTCACCGCGACAGTATTTAGGGAATATTTTTGTGTGGCCGTAACAGCGAGTCCTTTGTCAACAAACTGAGTGGAGCTAATAATATCCATGAGTCCAGTGAGGAAACAGGTTATTGCTTCCAAATATTTTCCATGTAAGACAAGATGTTTCCACTTTAAGGTCGCACCGGACCAATTTATAGTCCCCAAAAACTCGCCAATATCTGTGTCTCCAAACCGCCGCTCTGATGGATGTGGACGAGCTGAGACAATGGCCCAGTGTGAGGCACCAGCTCTGCACCGGTTTAACCAGAACTGCCTGAGCAGGCCTGATGTTGGCTTCTGCATCATGACACACACGTGTGGAAAATAGTTCCCCCTTTTAATGTGGAAGAGTAGCAGCGGGACGTTTGATAACGGAGCTGTGGCGCAGCTGAAGGGCAGTTTAGTGACAAGTGACTGAAATACGTCATGATTGACTGGGAATTGGAGGGTTTTGGACCTGAACTGCAATGGAAAACATGCCTGAACCAGATGTGCATGAGACCTGAGCACCGCCAAACCCGACCTGAACGGAGAGAACCCAAACACAGGCAGCAGAACCATGATCGATCAGTTAGTTTAATTAAAGAGCATAAATATGTTGAACAATCATAAAAAAGGTCCTAAGAACAAATATTAACTCAGAAATTCATCACAGCTCAGTTTAATGACAGACTGAAGTGTCACGTAATAAAATGTTTGGAGTGTGATGTTTGTGTGTGAGACCGGGGAGGCGGTTAAACACCATCCTCTGCTCACAGTAAAGTCGGACAAACAGCCCAGTGAACGTGTCTGTGCCTGTAATGGGAGCACTGGAAGAGCACTGGCAGTCGAAGGTGCTTTCGCACTGTGAGAGTTGAGAGGGTGATGTGAGGGTCTGTGGTTCTTTCCTGGCAAAATAAGAAGAAAAGTGGGACTCTTGGGGGATCTGGAACGTTCTGTGATCCTCCTGCGGTTCATTGTTTACTCCAAGAAACAAAACAGGGACGCCGAGGAAACCTGAGGATCTGGGGTCTGGAAATGAAAAACACACCCTGACAATGCTCCTCATTCTTCTCTGGATCCCTCTGAACAAACCTGTGGGTCACAGCTCAGGATGTTGTGTTCACTTTATTGTGTGTTTCGTTATGTTGTTACACCGAGGTTCTTCAGGGACTTCTAATATAACTCTAAAGGAGAAAACATGAGCAAAAAAGGCTGGACAAGAGCAAAACCAATCAATTTGATTGATTTTACTGTCAGCCAAACTCAGTCTGAACTTGTTCCCTGGTGAATCAACCCACTGAAACAACACGTCGGCCATGTTGCTTCACCGTCAGTTTGTGGGATCTGGAGAGAACAACAGCGATGTTTTCAAAGTCCTGTCTGAGGTCAGAGCCACATCATACCACCTCCCAAGGCCCCAGGGGGCTGGGCCTGCTGTCCCAGGTTGCTGAGCCTGGAGAACACAGGATGAGACCCTGGTGTGAAAGGCTCACACTTCGGTGGTTTCTTTTCAGCGGGTGTCAGGTTGTGTTTGAAACTCCCGGAGAGATTTGTGTCGATGAATCGAACGTTCACTTGATGTCTGTGATGACAGTCCGCAGGGTCCTGGGCTTCTTCTCTCACAGGAGACGCTTCCATCACTGTGGACTGGCTCAGGGTAGAAATGGTTTAGACAGATGGTTTGAAGTCAGCTGCGCCCTCATGTCCTCAGAACCACATAGTTCTGATCAACAGCCACATTCTGGATGAGCAGTATGAGAAATGTCTCTGGTCCTGCCATATTTATGACTTCATTATGGGCCAAAGCACCAAGTTCCCCTCAGAAAACCTGGTTAGAGTCACGGTTGATGGAACAGGGCTGGACCAGGATCAGTTTGGCAGAGTGACTCTCATCCTTTATGAAGTGACAGGGACTGGGATTGTTATTAGTCTGTCTTGGTTTAATTAGCACACAGTGGTGATATTTGTGGTGTTTCCGTCAGTCCGAGATCATCAGAAAACACCTGCTGAACCTTTTCTGTCCCTGACATGTCCTCAGACCTGCAGGGGGATGGACGGTTCAGTCCAGGCCTCCAGCTGCTGCAGTTCTGCTCATCCACATGCAGCCTGTGGATCCAGTCTGTTGGAGAGTTAGTGTTATGTGTGGTCAGTGCTGTCCACAGGTTACTTCTCTCGAGTCCTGTGACTCTCAGCGTCTTTTAAAGTCTCCAGCTTCCTCTGCTGACGGATGGTGTGACAGTTCTCTGCCAGGACATGAGCCTCATTCTTCCTTTCATGTCCCATCCACCGGGGAGATGGATCACCACCCACTCTTCCTGTCACGGTGCTCATCCCCGTCCCTGTGCGACCACCTCCTGGCCTCCTCTCTGCTTTGATCTCAGGCCTCTCCTTCCTCTCTGCTGTGGGCACGTCTGGTCTGCAAACACACCCGTTCTCACAGACACACACTCTCACGTGGCTCTGCAGTTGTGTAATCCTTCGGTGGCTCGGGCTGAGCTGCCCGTCACTCGCTGAAAGAGAAACCGTACGACGTCGTTTTCATTGGGGGAATGTTTTCGTCCTGCTGTTCATATCCTGTGAAATTTCCTAGAGCCGAGGCTCCTGAAACACCAGCTCAAATCAGATAAAGCTGTGACTGAAACCTTTGTGGTGGCCCGGCTGCTGTTGAACCGCCGCCACGAAAACAAAAAGCTGGAAAGCTGCTGTTGTCTGCAAACGCCTCTAATGTTGTTCTGCGTGAATGTGTGTGTGTTGCAGTCGGACTTGGAGCAGTATAAAAAGGCTTTAGTGGACGCGAGCTGTGACCTTTCACCTCTCACCTACATCAAACAGTGGAAGTAAGTTTGTCTGCAGTTTTATTGGAATCACCAGCTGCTCACTGCCTTGGTTTATTTTTAATCTTCTATAGATTATAGATCAGATTATAGATCAGATCTCATAGATTTCACTGTATATAACATATTTACTGCATTGGATTGTATCAAACACTCATCTTCACCATTTGGTTGGAGCTGGAACCAATATAAAGGTGAATAAGGTCTGATCTTTTCCAGGGCCTTCACCAAGATGGCCGCCACCCCGGCCAACTACGGCAACAGTGGAGTCAAACCCATGGGGTAAGTTCAAAATAACAATAATAATCAATGTGACACTTTACACATCACATTCATATAAAAGATGATGGGGTTCTGGGTGGACACTGGGTTTCTGACGTAGATTCTTTCAACGGAGAAGTTTCCTGTGAGGCAGGTTTTAGAAAATGATTGAAATCTTTGAGTTTGTGATAAACTGTTGTGGATTTTTTTGGTGTGTAAGAGAACATGCAGAGATGGGAGTTGTGTTGTGTTTGTGTAGAAAACAAACCAGTCCCCCACAGTGCCCCGCAGTCCCCCACAGTGCCCCGCAGTCCCCCGCAGTGCCCCACAGTGCCCCGCAGTCCCCCACAGTGCCCCACAGTGCCCCGCAGTCCCCGCAGTGCCCCGCAGTCCCCCACAGTGCCCCACAGTGCCCCGCAGTCCCCCACAGTGCCCCGCAGTCCCCGCAGTGCCCCGCAGTCCCCCACAGTGCCCCACAGTGCCCCGCAGTCCCCCACAGTGCCCCGCAGTCCCCCACAGTGCCCCGCAGTCCCCGCAGTCCCCCACAGTGCCCCGCAGTCCCCCACAGTGCCCCGCAGTCCCCCACAGTGCCCCGCAGTGCCCCGCAGTGCCCCGCAGTGCCCCGCAGTCCCCCACAGTGCCCCACAGTGCCCCGCAGTCCCCCACAGTGCCCCACAGTGCCCCGCAGTCCCCCACAGTGCCCCGCAGTCCCCCACAGTGCCCCGCAGTCCCCGCAGTCCCCCACAGTGCCCCACAGTGCCCCGCAGTCCCCCACAGTGCCCCGCAGTCCCCCACAGTGCCCCGCAGTGCCCCGCAGTGCCCCGCAGTGCCCCGCAGTCCCCCACAGTGCCCCACAGTGCCCCGCAGTCCCCCACAGTGCCCCGCAGTCCCCGCAGTGCCCCGCAGTCCCCCACAGTGCCCCACAGTGCCCCACAGTGCCCCGCAGTCCCCCACAGTGCCCCGCAGTCCCCCACAGTGCCCCGCAGTGCCCCGCAGTGCCCCGCAGTCCCCCACAGTGCCCCGCAGTCCCCCACAGTGCCCCACAGTGCCCCACAGTGCCCCACAGTGCCCCACAGTGCCCCGCAGTGCGTGGAGCTGAGGGGGTATTGATGATAGAATGTGTTTTATTGGCTTTGATAACAGATGAATGTTTCAGGAACCTCACTCAGCTCCAACATTAACACAAACAGTTAAAACCAGGTTAGTGCTCAGACTCCCGGCCGAACCCTGTCCTCCTCCTCTTCCTCCCTCTCATCCTCCCTGCCTCTGTCTCCCCTCCTGCCCAGGTTGTTTTCCAGAGTGATGAATACCGGCTCCCAGTTCGTCATGGAGGGGGTGAAGCACCTGGTGCTCAAACAGCATGTGAGTATTCGTGTTTCTGCTGCCAAACTGCTTTCAACAAGCACTTTCAGAGTGGGAGGGGCCTCAATCGTCACTGGATAAACAAACAAATACATTCACGTTCTTTACCTTTAAATTCCTTAAAGCCCGTCACATTAGGTGCGACCATGCCAGGTGTTGGAGCTGCGTCACTAAACCAATTACACGCTGAACATCAAACATTAGAAACGATTGTCTGCTGAAAGCTTCTGATTGGTTAGTGCACTGAAGCCCAGCCGCCATGATGGCGGGCCCTGATCTTTCCTTCTGTTGTCAGTCGTCCAACATGGCGGCTCTTCTCCAAACTGCGCTGGATTCAGCTGCACGTGTTTGTCTCATTCTGAGCCGCGTTATTTAAACCTGCTCCACCCGCCTGTGTCTGGCAGGAGATGAAATCAAGCAAACCTAATGTTGCAGATGTTCCTGGACAGCTGTGATGATGAAACTGGCACCAGCATGATCATTTATAATCATCCCTCTGGTTTCTGCATATGGAGCGGAGCTCAGCTGGGGACGATAGGTCCACACATCTTCCACAGTCACGTCTCCAGAATATCTGGCAGCAGGGGCCAAAGGAAACCAGACCTCCAGTCGGTCTGACCTTTGACCTGCAGCAGAGGAGAGCGACTGGTGGACCTGAGCTAATGACATTCTGAACTGTGCTGTTGAAATACTCAGACCTCCACTCGCAATCTGAAGACGTTTCAAAATAAGAGCTGCTGTGTCTCATGAGCTTTACCACCACGTTTAGGTGAAAATACCTCGGTGCTGTTTCTGCTCTCAGTACAAGAAGCTTTGTGTGTGACTTTAAAATATTTTATAACTTTTCTCTTGTAGAACCTTCCAGTCACTCGGATCCTCGACAACCTGATGGAGATGAAGTCGCACCCGGTGAGTTTCTCTGTTACCTGCTGGAATCACAGAGGACTCGGCTGATCTCCGTCCAGCCTCCTGTGTGTTTGTCTCAGTGAAAACCAGGCAGCTTCCTCTGTCTTTGGAAACGCTTCCAAAAACAATGGAAAAAGCAGAAATCCCAGTCCAGCCTGGACACCATGACGACTAAAACCTTCCTCAATGATCAGCAGCGTCTAGAAAAAAGAAAATTCATTGTTGTGCGTGGACTGTAATCCTCACAGAGGAGAACATCAGAAGCTTCATACAGCCTCAGTTATTGATCCCTGAGGACAATTCATTACAAGTCTCAATTACGCCACAGCTGGGAAATATTAACAAAATGTGACAGGACCCTCAGTAAATTTATGTCCTCAGTAAATAGTTCCAGGCCTTTTCACTCTTTTCCATTCTGCACTGTGCTGAAAGACACAACTGGGTTAAAGGTAAAACCCGATGATGATGATGATGAAGGTGAAATGTCTTCATGCAGTCGATTGACTGTCTACACACACAGTACAACAGGAACCCCACACACACACACACACACACACACACACTGTGCAGGTTCCCAACGTCTAGAGTTACAGTCGACCAACAAAGATCCAGTTGTTGTGAATCTTCGGGGGGATGAAAGAAATAAAAGAGCACATTCCCCCCCTATCAGATGGTTGTGTGTGTGTGTGTGTGTGTGTGTGTGTGTGTGTGTGTGTGTGTGTGTGTGTGTGTGTGTGTGTGTGTGTGTGTGTGTGTGTGTGTGTGTGTGTGTGTGTGTGAGAGAGAGAGAGAGAGGGAGGGAGGGAGGGGCCGGCATCCTTTCATTTTTATTTCCAGTAACCAGCTGAGGTCCTGACACTGTTTTTCTCTGTCTTTCAGGAAACAGACGATTATCGATACTTTGACCCAAAGATGCTGCGAGGCAGCGAGAGGTAAATCAATAATCAATAATCAGTGTTAGCAAAGCTGCTCAGGAATGTCTCATCTTCACTCTTCTTCTTCCTCAGCTCCATTCCCAGGAACAAGAACCCGTTTCAGGAGGTGAGTTCCTGCTCCTGCAGCTCAGTTCGTTTTCATTGGTCAGATTCAGTCCCAGGTGTTTCCGGGTCAGACTAAAGCCTCAGTGGGTTCTGTCTGTTTCAGGCCATCGTGTTTGTGGTCGGAGGAGGAAACTACATCGAGTACCAGAACCTGGTGGACTACGCCAAGGTACCTTTACTCAGGCTGTACTGCCAGGACTCCTGGTGGACATAAAAGTGTTGGACAGCGTAGGACAGAACATGTCATGTAACGTTCTCCTCTTAGTTTCCTTGTTGTGAGCTGGACATTGGTAAGACAGTAGTTGTACCTGTAGGACACAGGAAGTAGCAGTAACACCCTCAGGTTGATGGAGTGTGTGTCTGATTGGAAGTGGACAAAGGTACAAAGTGTCACCATCATCATCATCATCATCAGTATCAGCCCTGACGCAGCTCTGTCTTGTGTTTTCAGTCCAAACAGGGCAAGAAGGTTGTTTACGGCTGCAGTGAACTCTTCAACGCTGCTCAGTTCATCAAACAGGTGAGACACACCTGAGCGCATTAAAGGAAGAGTGCACCATTTTCTGAAGTAGTTGTGCCTGTAGTGACGTCCTGTTCTCTCCACAGCTGTCCCAGCTCGGCCAGAAGTGACGTGGACACCGCCGACACGTGACCCTGTCTCTCTTCATTCCGCCTGTTTTATAGAAACCGCTCTGTGAATGAAAGTCTTCTGTCGTTTCTGTTTCTCCCTCTCAGCTCTAATAAAGTCCCACAGCGTCAGGTCTCTGCAGCCTCCTGCCTCTTCTTTAACGCCGCTCGTCTGTTTCGCTCTGAAATGCTCTGATGAAGTTTGGCGTCACATTTTGAGGTCAGGTGCGGCGTTCGTGCCGACGTGCTGCTCAGTCGGCCGATGACTCGGAGACTTCACGGAGGTTCAGGTTCAGGAAGCTGCAGATTCTAATTTAAATGAACACAACAGGTTTACAGTGTCCTGGTGTCAGGTTTGTCCTGATGGAGGAAGGTCCAAGGCCCTGCAGCCGCAACATTCACTCCTTAATGGCTGTGAATCTGCAGCTCACACTAAAGTGTTTTTGTGCCCACAGAGCAACATGTGACCAGTGACCCTGGCAAAGGCCACGAGTTGAACCACGCTGGTCTTTATAAAACACAAGGTGTAGGGGTTTTGAGCTGTACACACACACACACACATCGTTCGTCGCAGCCTGGTACAGCCCTGCCGTGTCCCTGCTGCAGCTCAGGATTTTGTCATGGTGGCATTTTAATCTGCGAGCTGACTGAGTGGAGACCAGTCTGAGCAACTGACCAACTCACACCATCAGCAACGTCTGAAGTCACTCACTGTGCTGCTCAGGGTCCTTAAGGCCGAATCCCATGAACCTGGTGTCAGTGTTTGAGTTGTCCTGTGGTGAAACAGTCCGTCATGATGTAATAACACATCAGCTTCTTAGAGACATGGCCTGGACCCTGCTGGACCTGGAGCCCAGCTTGTACCTGACGTTTTCCTGGTTCTGTTTCACTCTGCTTGTTTTAAGTCTGGGCCCAGTGAATAATGTGGGCAGCCGTGGTCCCAGGACCATCCAGCTGCTGGGAGAAGCTCTGCAGCCTCCTGCTCCTCCTGCTCTGCTCAGACTCTTCTTCTGTCTGCTCCGTGGTTCGGCTGGTCACACAGCAGTGATGGTTATCAGAGCGAGCACACACTTCACTGCAGCCGCTCATTTCTCTGCAGGTCTGAGGGACCTGAGCCCATTCAGGCCACTTTACTTGATCTGGATAGAAGAAGAATTTTGTTTATTTGAACCTGAGGCTGCAGGTGCGACCACAGACCAGCTTTAGGTTCAGGAAGAACAGGGTGCTGTTTCGGTCATTTCAGCCACGTTTGTGTATATTTTAACACACGAGGTTAAATGTGGGAGGAAGAAGGAAAAGAAAACTGTTTTTTATGAAGAGGAAGAAACGAAAGAGAAAAGAGGACGAAGAGGAGAAGATGGTGAACATCTCAGGGTCCTGGTCCAAAGTCCTGCTCTGCCCAGGATCAACCCAAGTGAAAGTGCAAAAGGTGCATTAGAAGAGAAAAAGCTGAAGGTTTTCCTGAATTAGTTCTGCTGTTGTTTTCATTAGTCGGTAAATTAATTTAATCAGATTTCACAAACTGTTTTTCATTTCAGCAGGAAATGTTTTCTGTGTGTGTGTGTGTGTGTGTGTGTGTGTGTGCGCAGACTGACGGAGCTGTGTGTGACCCCCTGTGGACACCTGACTCCTCCCCATCTGTCCTGACCTGATGCTTTCACGTCAGAGCCACGTCGTCTTACAGGAGACAGTGCAGCCTGGGTCTGCTCCAATGGAGGTTCAGACAAAGACCTGTTTGTTGTGAGGAGACACACAGATCGAGTGTCTGCAGCTGAAACACCGGCGGCTTCTTTATACGGGGGGAGTTTTTGGAGCATGTACCGTGATCCAGGTGTTCAGACTTGTTGGGCCCAGACGAAGGAG
This sequence comes from Mastacembelus armatus, assembly GCF_900324485.2. Classification (NCBI taxonomy): domain Eukaryota; kingdom Metazoa; phylum Chordata; class Actinopteri; order Synbranchiformes; family Mastacembelidae; genus Mastacembelus; species Mastacembelus armatus. The sequence continues at coordinate 159,146 of NC_046654.1, forward strand.
AGTCTAAAAGTCTAAAGTCTGTGTGTCACTGAACCTGGTCTCAGATTAGCTGGTTCGGCCGTTTGTTTCAAGAGAATTAAACCAGTGAAGAGAATCTAAGGTCCCCCTTTCCAATTCTAACGACTTCTGGTGCTTTGAATAAAAGCTGCTGTGAGTGGAACTTTGAACTTTGGTTCCCTTTAACATTCACTGTCCCCACAGGATGAAGATGCACAGACACACTGGAAATGCCTCTGTGGGAGCTCAGCGTCTGTTCATGGATCACATTCCTGTTCCAGACTCCTCACACAGGACGCCCATCTGATAAAAGACTAACAAAGAGACCCAGAACCCCAGGGACCGGGAACAGGTTATATAAAAGTCCTAACATGTCGGTCCATGAAAACACGGCCTCAGTCAGTTCTGATGTGAAGATTCGTTTTTACATTTGAGCTACACAGAAATATTGTGACTTACAACATCAGACTGAGACACGTAAGACAAGTCACAGCTGTGGCAGGTAACGACTGGACACGCTGTGACTCGTGACATGTCTGATTTCACCCCGGTCAGAAACGATAATCATCAGTTTTCCACTGAACCAGCAGCTCATTCCCTGAAAAAATAACCCGAGATCCTTTCAGTCCCAACATTTAGTTGATTTTCCATCCAAACCAGTTCACCAGTGAGTTTCACCCAGAGATCTGGTTCCAAACTGGTGTTTCATATCTGTCAGTGTCTGTGTGTGTCGCTCCGGTCACATTCCTCCCTGTGACGTTTTTCTGCAGCCTTTTCATTTCACCAGCTGCATGCTGGGAGCTGGCCGAGCTGAATTCCTGGCGGCTGCTGTGCCTGTGCACCTGTACGCAGGTACATTGCTCTCTGTGAGGGCCGGGGTCACCGAGCCTCCGCAACCCCCAGACAGAACGAGGTCTCCATCTCCTCAAATATCAGCCGGAACTAAAACGTCACGTTTGTTGTGTCGGTGCTGAGTCAAACAGCTGCAACCACAGACTGCAGATAAAGATGGACGACATCTCCACTTCCTGTCACTGTGCAAATACTGCAACCAGCCACCAGGGGGGCGATGGACTACAGTGGCCATCTTTGTTTACAGCCTGTGGTTTTCTGTGTTTGACGCCGCACTCTGAACTGATCTCCTGCATGTTTTTTCTTTGTTCAAAAACCAGCTCCAGAGACTGGTCCCTGCTGTGTCCAGCTTCTCTCTGCTCTCAGCAGGTTCTGGAGCTAATTTCTGGAGAAAGACGGGTTCCCCATTGTTGGTGAGGAAGAACCATGTGAGCCAGGTCAGTGGTGTGGCTCCCTGCTGTGTTCTTAATAGTTTTTGGACAACAATGGAGGTCTACGGCCCAGACCCATAAGCTGAACGAGGTTCTGGATTCACACATTCATTTGTGCTGTCGGTCTCTGGATGGGATCTGGACTCACACTGTCAAAGATGAATTAATTTGATTGTAAAATCTTGAGCCTCATAGGAAACGAAGAGTTTTCAGTTCTCACTGTTCCTGCTGTTCCCCCTGAAGCCCCGCCCACCTCATCTCTAGGTGTGTGTGCGTGTGTGTGTGTGCATGTGTGTGTGAGAGCTTATTTAAAGGCCGCCTCTCTCTCGCTGGGCGATCGACACCGACTCAGTATCATCAGCTTACCGCCTGCTGCTGCTGCTTCCAGGGAACAAACAGTCTGAGCATTTCTCCTCTGAAGCGTGGACTGGAGAAACAGTCAGTAAGGCTGACTTTACTGATTTCTTTTTGCTCTGGCATGACTGGCTGTTTCAAATCCAAACAGGACAGAAAGTAAATTTACTGACTGTTTATTTTTTTATTTATGTACTGGCTGGTTCAATAACTGACCAATTAGTTTACTGACTGACCAGTATTGCGTTACCTGTTTACAGATTGTTTACTGGTTGTCTTGGTGTCATTAGTACTTTACTGGCTGTTTTGGAACAGTATGACCACATGTTCATTTACTGACTATTTTGTTGACTGATTTTTTTTTAAAACTTGTTTTAAAGAATCGTATTAAACAAGGTCTTTTGCTGGCTGGTTTACAGACTAGTTAACCTTCAGACTGATGATTTGCTGGCTGATTGATTTATTGACTTTAAGTGACTGTTTGTGGCTGGCTGGGTCATTGAGCTGCCTGTTTACTGGTCTACGTCTTTACCAGTTCACTGGATTTGCTGCCATTTACAGATCGAGTGACTTGTTTACTGACTGTATACTGATTTAACTTACTGCCTGGAATTCACAGTATAGTCATGTTTTATGTAAACAGACAGATGTATTGGCTCATTTTCTGACTGTTTCTGAACATATTTACTGACTGTTTTTCTGCAGTAAAGTGAGGTCAGCCTGGTTCAGGAACAGAAATGTCTTTGCTGACTGTCCCGCTGCCTCTGACAGGTACACTGTTCTGTTCGATCCTGATCGTTTACCGTCCTTGTTGACCGATTGTCAGTTTTCTGAACCGTGTCCCTGATGAGAAACGTGATCTTGTTCTTCCTCTGCAGCTGTTTTCTTCCTGATCTCCTCAGCGTCTCTTTCAGAACCGACCGGTGAGTCTTTTTCTTGTCACAGAAAATGTGAAGGTCAAACTGCAGTTTGAAATTAGAGCTTGTGGTTTATTAAAGCTGCTCTGCCTCATGTCTCCTCGGCCTCTAGAGGATCCAATGAGTCCAAACTAACTCCCACCATAAGCCCCTCCTCCCCGCTCTTTGCCCCTCCCATCCCGTCCTGTTTCCTGAAGCTACATCGTGAACTAGGGATGCCTGGTTGGGACAAAGTGTCCAGTCCAAAGCTAGCGTTAGCTGACTGAGGAGTAAATGTGTCAGTCCAGCAGACGCTCTGGTTCCTGCTAATGTGACCCAAAGCACTAACGTTACCCAAAGATCCACTTCCTCCCAAATTCACATCAGACTCATTCAGTCCAAAGGTCCAATCAGGACCATGCTAGGTGGCTAATGCTACCAAAACCAACAGGTTAGCTTTAGATGCTAACACATCTAGAAGGAAGAAGGCCTCATGTGGATCCAATGTGAGTCCTTTGGCTGCTTTGAACTCTCTCCATGTGAAAAAGCCAAAGCCATGTTAACCCTGGTTGTTGGTCTTTCTTTGTCCCACTCTCTCTGGGCTAAAGAACGCCGCCTCTTGGCTCTGGCAGCCACTGGTTCCCACTTTGAGCTGCAGAGACTCCTCCATGGCTGCTGTTGGAAACCACTACTGGCTTCTTCTGACCTTGGCCAGGTGGCAGGGGGGGCTCATTGACGGAGCGGACTTTGCCAACACAGGGTAGAGGAGCTGAACTAACAACAGAAGGGCTGTAGGTAGCAGAGAGTCCTGGGGGGGTAGTATAGCTGAGAGACACCAGGGCCTGGATCTGGGCACCTGCACTAACACTTGTGGGTGTAAAAATGCACAGTCTGTCCTGAAGGTGGCGCTGCAGGATGAGTCAATGTGATGTTGCTGTGACAGTGAGAGGAAAATATGTTTCCTTCTTCCTGGCGTCGTTGCCTCTTCGTCATTGTGATTAATTATTTCAGTGTTTTCCACAGCAGCCCCTCGGTGTAACTCTAACCCTCCCTGTTATTGATCCTCTCTTCTGTGTTCATGTTGATCCTGAATCATATAAATGTCAGACTTAAAGCAACCACCCGCCTGTTTTCTCTAATGGAGGAAACAGATGAAAAGCTCCTTTTATCCTCTGTCAGTCTTTTTTTATTCTGACTGCGTTTCAGTGAATTACTGAGCCTCATGGATCCTGTTGTGTAACAGGAAACACTTTTCATGCTGCAGTTTTTCAGTCATTTTTAAAGACCTGTGTGTGATGTTATAAATTACAGGTGCTAAAACCAGGTGACGAGCACATTTTGAATGTGAAGTCTAGCTCTCCTGGTTCTGCACCTGTTTGTTCTGTGTGTTGACCTGTTCCTGCTCTTGCTGTCGGATCAGTTCCTGTTCCTGTGACCTGTGCGACTCGTGGAGTTGACCTGGTGCAGGACGGCGTGGTGGTGTTATGTCCTCCTGACTGCTCTCACTGGACCGGGTCAGTGTTTGGGACGGGGGTCTACGCCTCCATCTCGTCCGTCTGTGGAGCTGCTGTGCACAGGTACGGTCGGACCGGTCTCTGTCTGTGCTCCGTCTTTTACTTTGGGTCAGATTTCATGTTTAAGCAGGAACGAAGCAGCTGGTCTGAGTCAGTGCGTCAGAAATGAGGATAAACCTCCAACAACTGATCTGGTCTGATAATCTCTGATCTGATGTGTGTCCACACCACGTGACAGGTGCTGCAGTGAGGCCACGATAATCAGAACAAGTCTCTTCTCTTTGTTTTTAGGTGTTTTGAACGTTTATAGCTGAAAGACAAAAGGTTGAAACAGGTTGAAGCAGTTTTTATGTTTGTGAAACACATGAATCATCACGTGTGTGTGGAGCGATGAGGAGGCTGGGACCTTCCTCACATCGACACATGAAACTAACACTTCAGCTGCAGCTCCTTTAATCACATCCCGTCTTATTTCGCTCAGTCTCAGAAACCAGTTTGAAAAGGTCTTGAAGTTTGGGTTAAAGGCCGTGGGAAGGTTGTTGATGTCTCTCCAGCAGACGGAGCTGGGTGGAGGTTCACCCACACATGGACCCGGGTTCTGCTACCGGCAGCAGATGTGACATAATGAAGCAGCGTGAGTCCTGCTGTTTGCTGGACCTCAACAAACCACCACGAAGGAATGTGCAGGAATGAAGGATTAAGCTCTGCACCCTGGACGACCTCCTTCCTCTGCGCAGGGGCCCCGAGAGGAAATGCTGTGGATGACTCCAGCTCTGCTCCCTCAGATCCTGCGGTTCTGCTTTTATTTATATTTCTCACTTCCTGTTGTCCGGCTGCTTTTACACTTTGCTATAGTGAGCGAGCAGGAGGAAGAATAAATGCAGATGCCTCAGTGCAGTCAGCCTGCTGGGGGAGGAAGTGATGAATGTATAATAGTAATAATTATTATTAATGTTATTCATTGCATTGGTTTGAAGTGACTGAGCTTTCTGATCTACAGCGGCGTCCTGGGGCCGACCGGGGGCCACGTCAGGGTCCACAAGCTGCAGGGACGACACAACTACATGAGCTCCTACGCCCACGGCCTCCAGTCACAGCCGCTCCACAGCTGGACCGCCTCCTTTAAACTGACCAGTAGGCGGAGCAATCAGTTGTTGATTGATTAGTTGATTATTGTCGTCACAGTGAAAGAGCCTGAGTCTAAAATAACGAATAAATAAAATATAAATTATAAAATCAATATAATTATTTTGATGATTTAAATCACTTAACTAACACCCACTCCCCCTCCTGTGTGTGTGTGTGTGTGTGTGTGTGTGTGTGTGTGTGTGTGTGTGTGTGTGTGTGTGTGTGTGTGTGTGTGTGTGTGTGTGTGTGTGTGTGTGTGTGTGAGTGTGACCAGAACCTGTGAACATCCCATTAGAACTGACCAGTGAAACCAGTACAACAGCTCTGCCTGCAGCTGCACAGTCAGGTACCTGATCTCAGCCTGTACTGGTCTCTGGTCTCGACTGTCGGCGTCAGCTGTTTGATTTATACTGAAGATCTGAAGCTTCACCTCAGCTCAGTGTGTGTGTGTGTGTGTGTGTGTGTGTGTGTGTTACAGCAAAGAAACCAGTGAAGAAGCCCTCAGTGAAGAAAGCTCTGACAGGTGGAAACAAAGGTACAAATGTCACTAAATAAAAACAATCAGTGGTTTTAATTATATTTGTATGACTCTATTTTATTTGACTAGACTCTTATTGTATTTACTTTGTAAACACCTTCATGGTTTTTAGTTTTCTTCTGTTTATGTTGTTTATTGGGTTAAACCCTGATTTAAAAGCCTGATCATGGTCGGGAGCTGCAGATTAGACTCAGCACAACACACAGAGCAGACGGGAACATTGAAACTACTGATCTGAAGCTGAAGTTGTTTGTTTGTTTCTTTGTTTGTTTCTTTGTTTGTTTGTTTGTTTGTTTTTGTGCAGACTGTCAGATGGACATCGCCGTGGTCATCGACAGCAGCAGCAACATCGGGCAGCGGAGGTTCAACCTGCAGAAGAACTTTGTCACCAAACTGGCCGCCATGTTGAGGGTCGGACCCACGGGACCACATGTCGGCCTGATCCAGGCCAGGTCTCTCACACACACACACAGACACACACAGACACACAGACATTAGCTAGCAGATCAGCAGGGATCAATAACGTTTGATGATTAGATTATTTTGTTTGGCTCTGACAGATATTAGAGTAAACTGAGCTGACACAGTGTGTGTGTGTGTGTGTGCGTGTGTGCGTGTGTGTGTGTGCGTGCGTCTGTGTGTGTGTGTAGTGACTCTCCCAGGACCGAGTTCCTCCTGACCAACTACACTCAGCCTAAGGAGCTGCTGTTTGCCATCAGGGAAGTGGCGTACCTGGGCGGAGACACCAACACAGGTAACACGTGCACACTTTCTCCCAGACACGTGCACGGAGCTGACCTGAAGTGTCACCCACCTCCTCGTTAGCTTCTGTTCCGTTCAGGTGACAGCTCACCTGCTCGTCCTGTTGGTCTGAAAACAGCCCAGATATAGTGTCGACCATCAGGCCGAGTTTCTGTCCCTCAGCTGATGTTTCAGCTCGTATTTCCTGCTGCCCTCAGGTAAGGCCATCATGCACACAGCAGAGACCTTCTTCACGCAGGAGAACGGGGGCAGGCGGGGCCACCCGCGGGTGATGATGGTGCTGGTCGACGGCTGGCCTTCGGACGACCTGGAGCAGGCGGCCATGTTGGCCCGAGAGTCAGGCATCAACGTCTTCCTGGTGTCTGTGGCCAAACCGGCGCCAGAGGAGCTCGCCACGGTGCGAGACAAGGACTTCATGAAGAAGGTTTGACATTTACAGTCTGTTGGCTTTATTTCTGATGGGACGTCTGTCCAGTGGTTGTACCTGGGGTTTCCATGACAACAGAGCACATCCTCCTCTCTCTGCAGGCGGTGTGCAAGGACAACGGCTTCTTCAGTTACCTGATCCCCACCTGGTTCAGCACCACCAAACACGTCAAACCTCTCGCTCAGAGACTGTGTTCTCTGGACAGCCTGCTCTGCAGTAAGTCGGTTTATTAGGAACCCCTGTGTCAGACCCAGTCGGTTTATTAGGAACCCCTGTGTCAGACCCAGTCGGTTTATTAGGAACCCCTGTGTCAGACCCAGTCGGTTTATTAGGAACCCCTGAATCAGACCCAGTCGGTTTATTAGGGTCCCCTGAGTCATGCTAACGTGTAAAATGAATGTGTGTTTTTAGGTAGAACCTGCTACAACTCAGTCAATATCGGCTTCCTCATCGATGGGTCATCCAGCATCGGCGAGGGAAACTTCCAGCTGCAACTGGACTTCCTGGCAGGAATCGCCAGAAACTTCGACATCTCAGACGTGGGCGCTCGCATCGGTCAGCTTCACAGGACGGAAACAGTTAATCCACTGATTTATTGATGAGCTGATTTACTGACTGGTTGTGTGCTGGTGGTGCAGGTGCGGTGCAGTTCACCTACGAACAGAGGCTGGAGTTCGGCCTGTTTGACCACTCCAACAAAGAGGACGCCATCGCCGCTCTGCGGAGGGTCCCCTACATGAGCGGAGGAACGGCCACGGGAGCAGCCATTAGCTACACCACACAGAACCTGTTCAGGTGACCCCACACCTGAGAGGTCCGCTGATGCTGTGCTTTTCTTTTTTCTCAATAAATCCCTTAAACAGTAACTGCACATAGTGCTTCCTCAAATGTCAAACAAATGTGGATCGGTCCGCCACTGAAAGTAGTCCCAGCAACGCTCCTGTCTGAGCAGCTGGTTTGAGCTTTTTTAAAAAGCAGCAGCTTCACTCAGGAGGAAAATGTCAGGGTACGACCTTAAACTAAATTTGTCGCGTTCTTCACCAGGAGAACAGCACGAGGGCGCAACTTCCTGATTGTGGTGACAGACGGCCAATCGTACGACAACGTGAGAGGCCCAGCACTGGCTGCACAGCAACAAGGTATCCTGATCACCAACCTTCAAATCTGTTTCAGGATCAGTTTTCAGCCTCATTATTTCAGTCCAGCTACAGCGAAGTTATGTTTTTTTTATGTCACATCACATTTTAGAGGATGTTCTTGTAAGTCCGTTATATTTTTCTTGTTAAGCCGCATGAACTCAGATGTTCTTCCCAGTCTGGTACCTGCAGGTAACCAGAGCCAGGCTGTGCGGTCTCTCAGGTCTCAGGCTTTGTGGTCTCTCAGGTCTCAGGCTTTGTGGTCTCTCAGGTCTCAGGCTTTGTGGTCTCTCAGGTCTCAGGCTTTGTGGTCTCTCAGGTCTCAGGCTTTGCGGTCTCTCAGGTCTCTACCCCCCATGACTCTCTGTTGTTATTCCAGCTTCTATGCTGTTGTCGTTAAAGGACAGTGTGCAGGAGTTTAGTCTTTGGTTCTTTAAGGTACTTTAATTCGTGGGAGAATATTTTGGTATCACCATATAAGTCACCTGTTCCTCCTGTCCACCAATCAACAGGTATCATCATTTATGCGGTGGGTGTGGCCTGGGCACCCCTGGAAGACCTCAAGGCGATGTCATCCGAGCCAAAGGAAAGCCACACCTTCTTTACCAGAGAGTTTACCGGCCTCGCCGAGTTCATCCCGCCGCTGGTCCGGGGCATCTGCCGGGACTTCACCGAGAACAACTGAGGATGCATGAGGATACATGTCAGTCCCCTGAGCTCACATACACGCAGCCTCCCCGCTTTGAAGGTTCAAATTATTGGTCATAAGTAAGACAGAAGACAGGTTTTACTTCTGTACTTCTGTGTAAGTTACCTAGTCCCCCAGCTTAAGCCCCAGACAGCCTCTAAAGAAGGAACACCAGACTCGTCACAGCGCCCTCACTCTGAAGGTGGAGTAACAGGTCCTCTGTAAAACTGAACTACATGTTGGTGAGGGACCTCACAAATATAGAAGTACTCACATGCAGTGTATTACCTGGTCTCTAACCTTAAAACCAAATCTTAGTCCTGCAGCAGTTTAACTGAGGAAATGTCCCCATTTTCCAAAATGCCTTTGTTTTTTAATGCAAAAGTCCTCACAAAGATAGAAGCTCAACACAGCACAGACACACACACTGTATATAAACACACACACCATAAAAACTATTTTTCTGTTTAACAAAAGAGACATTAAGAAATCACCATTAAATATTGATCAGAAACCAGAATCATTCAGGCTGTTCAAAGGAACCAGCTTCTGATTCACTGAGTCCAGATCCCATCCAGAGACTGGCAGCACCAATGAATGTGTGTGAATCCAGAACCTGGTTCAGCTTATGGGTCTGAGCCGTAGACCTCCATTGTTGTCCAAAAACTATTAAAAACCCAGCAGGGAGCCACACCGCTGACCTGGCTCACATGGTTCTTCCTCACCAACAATGGGAGGCCCGTCTGTTTCCAAAAACCAGCTCCAGAACCTGAGAACGGCCGTCACTGTTTACAGGCTCTGAAGGACCAGAGAGTCCACTGGGCTCTGGTGTTATCTGTAGCGCTAACAGAGCAGCGATCACACATGTTCAGCGGCTGTAAAAAGTGATTTTTATTATTTCATTTTATTTCATTTCACTTTGTTTCACGATTCTCCTGAGACAAAAAACTTAAACCGGACCAGGGAGGTTTTCTTGGCCTTGAGAAAACTGACCTGTAGTAGAAGTCAAAGTAAACCTGCTGACTCTAGAACAGTCATGTGACACCAGGTGTTTTTTAGCTTTAACAAACGTATTAAAGACGTGTGAAATAAACAAAAACACACAGACGACTCTCAGATCATCTCTTTCTGTTTGTATATCATTTTAAAATATGTTTAATCATGAAAAACCGAATCAAATGACTGTTAACACAAACACAGTATATCTGCTCTGCCTTTGTCACTTCAGCTGTAATTATTGCCAGACCTGCTCTGTCCTCTGTGTTTGTTATGAGGAAACAGCCTGACAGGGACAAGTATCAGTAACTATTTCTGCTCGGACATGAATGAAAAGCACGAACACTTAAATATTTCTTTTTCCAGGGGAAACCAAGCAGTGAAATATGGTGGAGTTGTGTAGTTACGTTAGAACAAGATGATACGGCTCATTGAATGAAGGAATGTAGCACCGACACAAACAAAACAAACCCTGTTTAACTGGTAAAGTCCAAACTGTACCCACGTCCAGAGGCAGCCGCTTGAATTTACTCCATGGTGTTTGGATTCTGGAGCAGGATGTGAGGGCGTATTTCTGCTAATCTTTAAACAACAGCCTCTGGACTGAAACCAGATTCAGTCTAAACACTGATGGATGGTTTGGATATGCAGACATATGGAAAGGAAAAGAGTCAAAACGCCCAAATTAGCAGTATAGTCCTTTAAACCCGGTCCTGCATCCAGGTGTCAGGTTGTCAGATCAGGATTGGATTTGGGATTAAGTAATAATTCTGTCCTTGTCTGTATTTATTACCTGTTTCCTAATAAAGAGCAGTTATTTTTACAGCGTGTCCTTTGACCTGTGTTCATCCAACTGAAGCTCAAACCATCAGAGCTGTGGCGCCATCTGGTGCCCATATCTTCTGATTTTATAAAGTGCACATGAATGCAGCATGGCACACGGTTAGTACTCCTTATTATTACTGGAAAACCTTAAGTTTATAATATGGACATTTCCTTTTACGCCTGCAGACTGTAGTCAGCCAATCAGAGCCCAGTATTCTGACACCAGGAGCCACGTGACTAATTAACCTGCGTGTGTTAGTAAATAAACAAAAACAATAATGTTAGTAAATGACAGGTTCAGTGTTGGATTTTTAATTAATGTGCAAATATTTCACCTATTCTGGGTCATTGAGTGGAAAACAACGTTATGACAAATTTTAATTTAAAGTGACGGAATAAATAAAGTAAAAAGTGCAATATCTGACATGTGCAGTAACGACGGAAGTATAAAAATACGGAGGAATTCAAGTACAAATACCTCAAACTGTACTTATACACGAATCTAATCAAATGTGTTTGTTCATTTTGATGTACATTATGATTATTATTATTATTATACATTTAATGTCATTTTATTTGTTTATTTTTTACTAATAGTTAAATAAACAGTTGTCTCGTACCGGACATGGCGGATCGTCGCTATGGCTGTTGCTATGGAGACAGAGCACAAACACACAACTGGTGCAGCCTGAAAAACGGTCCGACGTAACTGAGGTTATTTTTCTCGAAGGTAAGATCAAGTAGAAAAAGTCAGCGGTGCGTTAAATGTCGTTAAATGTTTCAGGTGAAGTTTCTTATCCAGCTTTATCAGGGGTCCGTGTAACAGCGTGTACAGCTGACACGGGTCTGGGGCCACTTATTGATCAACCCTTTGATCAGGAAATAAGAGGCTGGTGCTTGGAGGCAACAGCTATTTGGTTTATTTTACTGACCTGCTGCATGTACTAAAACCTTCCTGCATGACCTGATCTTTCTTTTACTGGACTTTCTCTCTGACCTTTATTTGACCAGGAAAACCTCAATGAGATTAAAAGTCTCAAGGCTCAAGACGTTTCAGACAAACAGCTTTAGTCCAAGTAACAGGTAGGGAGGAGGGATCATGCCGAAGAAAGCGAAGAAAGGTGGAGGAGGTAAAGGCGGGGGAAAGACGGAGGAGGAGAGACTTGTGTACCTGCAGCAGAGAGCTCAGGCCGAGGAGGAGATGGCCAAGAAGAAAGAGGAGATCCTCACTCTGTTCCTGAAGGTGACACTTTGTTTTCAGATTCATCAGATTATTTGAGGCTAAAACGCTACAACAAACCTTCCTGTAATGATTTATGGGCTGAGATGATTAGACGTTATTTTAATCAAGACCCTGAAGCTTTTTGTTCCTTCTTGCTAATGTCAAATAATAAACTGAATATTAACGTGTTGACTTGAGATTCAGAAACATTAGAAACATTAGAAACAACAGATGTTAGTGCTGTTACAACAGGATCAGTTACGATAAATTGGTACGTAAATGTTCTGTGATGTGTTTGTGTTCTGCAGATTTCAGATTAAGACTTTAGACCAACTGGTCTTTTATATATACATTTCACAAACAGTTCATCTACCCACTAAACTATTCCAGAAGCTTCTGTGGACGTTAAGATTCAATTTTCCATCAGACTCAACCTGAGCACAAAATCAACACGTTGGACGTAGTGGTTCTCACTTTTCAGCAGCAGCTCTGACAATGTCCTGTTTTCTCTCTTGGACTCAGGACAAGTTGCAGAAGGAGCAGAAAAACACTGCGTTGAACCAGCTGAAGCTGAACGAAGGCTGGAGGACGATTCTCCGTCAGACTCGAGCCGCCGAGCTGCGTAAAGACATCTCTGTCGTCAGTCAGACGTTCGAGAGGCAGCTGGACGGCCTGTGCAGCGTCGTCAAGGTGAAGTGATGCTGCAGACGTGGATGGTTTCACTGAGCAGGCACTCAGCAGCACAGGGAGACACAAAGGAAACAGACACAAAATGACTAGACCACAACACAATAGCCCCATTAAATGTCCACAGAGCAAAGTAAAAGGCCTGTAGGTGAAACTAATGCAGCATTAGATGCATCATGAACCAGCCACAGACGATGTTTTGTGTCTCCTTCAGTCTGGGGGCCTCATTGTTATGTTGGCAGGTGGGGGCCGTACACGTTTCTGTGCTTAGAGACCCTTTGTCCATAATCTGTCCATTGCTGCAGGAGACTCAGCCTGTCCCTCATCCTGTTTTGTTGTCTCTCTGTTGTCACTCCCTGTTTTCGGGGCAGACCCTGGAGGGTGACCTGCAGGAGGCGGAGCGGCAGTCGGCTCAGGTGCGACGTGTCCACCTGCAGCACCTGGAGCGTCTGTGGGCTCAGCAGGAGAAACGACTGAAGTTTCTGCTGCAGCAGTGGGAGAACGGCCTCCAGCACCTGAGCTCCAGGTTCAGCTGTGAGAGGTCAGTGTGAGGAGCCACAGCGCCCCCTGGGACTGCAGTGTTCATTACAGAGCTGCAACGGTTCACAGGCTGAGAAAAAGACCAAGAGACACAAAATGACCACAAAGACACAAAGTAACTTCTGACAGATGCAGAGATGCTACAAACACACTATCCACAATTTATCCATAGGACGGGGGGGGGGGGTGGCCTTTTGGGTTCAGGTTTAGATATTGATATTATTGATCAATACGAAGAAGGGGTCCTCAGGGTCCGGGTCTGTGTTTTGACAATCTGTGTTTTCCAGGCAACAGATGTTGGCCCGATCCCAGCAGCTCCGAGCCGATCTGGACGACTCCATGTTCTCTGTGGCCCAGCAGCAGGAAGTACTGATGACAGAAATCAGCAGACTGTACAATAAAAGCATCAGGCTGTACCAGAGCGCTCATGAAGACAGGGTATCCTTCCTAGCAGTTCTCTTTGGGTCAGAGATTATAGATGTGCTAAGTGTCTGAGGTCGGTCCTGGTTCAGTTTTTTGTCCTGTCTCTGTGGACAGAGGGCCATGCTGGTACTGAAGAGCAAAGAAAAGCTGAAAGCGAAGACCCTTCAAAAAAACGAGGCTCAGCAGATCTGCCATCAAAGCACCAAAGACCTGGACACACTGGTCGGCAAAAACCAAAACAACATGCGAATTGAAGACAAAACAGTGAAGGGCATTAATGAGATGCAGGTCAGTGCAGAGATGGAATTAAAGCAAAGGTTCAGTCCCTCATCTGTTCATATGCTGTGCCCACAGATTCATCGGACTCAGTTTGTTTCAATCTGGCTTCCTTTCTCTCTCAGGACTACATCGTGAAGACGAGGGCAAAGATGAACTCCAGTAAGATTGAAAACAAGGCGGTGGAACAAGATATGACAGCTGCCAAAAACCAGGTGAGGGAAAAGACTCAGCAGCTTCGTCATCGGTTGACTCAGGAGGAGGCGGCGGCGAGGAAACGGCTGACCGAACTCACCATCCAAAGCGACAGCGCCTCTAAGAAACTGCAGGCCACCATCAGCAAGGTGAAGCTTCTCGTACCCCTTGGTCCACTGTCTGTTTGGTTCATTTCTGATCCTGATCTGATTCCTCCTCACTGTGGTCTCACTGTGTCCCTCCTGTGCTGTTTCAGGGGGAGAGGGTTTTACGTGTCGCAGAAATGTGCCAAAAGCTGGAGAGTGAGCATGAAAACATCTTCACATCATCATCAACTCAAGATAATCCAAGACAGGAAGGATCTGCGGCTGAGACGGAGCAACCAGAACAAGTAGGTTGTGATTCTGGGCCTCAGTTCTTCCTTTTGTAGGTGACACTGGTGACCTGTCCAGGGTGTACCCCTGCCTTTCACCCAAAGAGAGCTGGGATAGGCTCCAGCAGATCCCTTAGACCCTGTACAGATGAGGGATGGATGGACCAACAGGTTAGCTTTAGATGCTAACGCATCCAAAAGGAAGAAGGCCCCATGTGGATCCAATGTGAGTCCTTTGGCTGCTTTGAACTCTCTCCATGTGAAAAAGCCAAAGCCATGTTAACTCTGGTTGTTGGTCTTTCTTTGTCCCACTCTCTCTGGGCTAAAGAACGCCGCCTCTTGGCTCTGGCAGCCACTGGTTCCCACTTTGAGCTGCAGAGACTCCTCCATGGTGAAACCGTCCCACAGTGACCTCTGTCTCTATCTGCAGGAGACACCAGAGTTCCCAGAGCTGCAGCCGTTGATGTGGCGCCTAAACGTTGCTCTTCTGCACCGAGGAGCTCTGAAGAAACACAGAGCGGATCTGAGCCAAGAGAACCAGCAGCTGAGGCTGCTGCTGCGTCAGCACCTGGACGCCATGACGGTCAGCGACGCCCACCTGGACGCACGCCACGCTCTGCTCTCAGTGTACCAGGCCCCGATCAGGACCACAGCAGTCCCACCAGACACCGAGAGACGGCACACGGTTATCGAGGCTGTTCACGTCGTCAAACACTCCCTGTAACAGGCAGTTCAACATTAAAGTCTGATTCTAGAATAGAAATAGTCATGTTTTATTGTGAAACATTTTAACTCAAGGGCCACTTCCTTTTTTCTGGAGCTTTCAACCACTTCCTAGAGCTGTGTACTGGGACTCACTCAGATCTCTCTATAGTTGTCAGTTGATCAAACAGCCTCATTTGGTATTTCAGGTGATCCTGCAGCTGTCGGGGGTCGTGGACAGATTCTGAGACAAAGGGCCCTGAACACAGGCAGGTAAAAGGCCACCCAGACCCCCAGACCGAAGGAGACACAAGTCAGTTCATTCTTGTGTCTTTGCAGCTCTGTTCTGTCTTTTTGTCATTTCCTGTTTATGTCTCCATGTGAGGGTTTCATTGACAGTCACCTGAAAGGTCCATGGACCAGTGCAGACCAGTCATGTAGTTCTGCAACAAACTGGGAAAACCACCATCTTTACTCTGAGAAATAAATGAAGTAAAGTAGTTTTCATTTTTTTCCTTTTGTTATTTCCATGGAAAATATACGTAAATACACACGAAACCAAAATCAGGTGAACTCACCTGAAATAACCTTTTCACCAATAATTTCAGTGTTTTCTGCAGCTAAAACAGATTCAAGGGTTCTTCAGGTCCTGAGTGTTGTGGTGTCTGGGCCCAGCCTGCAGGGGGCGCTACAGGACACAACACTTTATTGATTTCAACAAGCAAAACACAAGACATCCATCTATTGCACAGTTCTGAGGTATTTGTACTTTACCTGAGTATTTACATGTTGTACTACTTCATCCTTGGACTTCACTACATGTCAGAGTCAAACCTTGGACTTTTTCCTGCTCTACATTTATCTGAGCAGGATCAGATGGATCCAACAAAATACAGACTGATCATCAAACTTTATTGATCCCTGGTGGGAAATTCCCAAGATACCCAGCAGTATATAAAGTACTTCAAATTAGAAGTATATAAGGTAGTTAACGTCAGCTACCCAGCAGTATTTAAAGTACTTCAAATTAGAAGTATATAAGGTAGTTAACGTCAGCTACCCAGCGGTATATAAAGTACTTCAAATTAACCAGAGGTATATAAAGTACTTCAACTTAGAAGTATATAAGGTAGTCAACGTCAGCTACCCAGCGGTATATAAAGTACTTCAAATTAGAAGTATATAAGGTAGTTAACGTCAGCTACCCAGCGGTATATAAAGTACTTCAAATTAGAAGTATATAAGGTAGTCAACGTCAGCTACCCAGCGGTATATGAAGTACTTCAAATCAGAAGTATATGAGGTAGTTAACGTCAGCTACCCAGCAGTATATAAAGTACTTCAAATTAACCAGAGGTATATAAAGTACTTCAACTTAGAAGTATATGAGGTAGTCAACGTCAGCTACCCAGCGGTATATAAAGTACTTCAAATCAGAAGTATATGAGGTAGTCAACGTCAGCTACCCAGCGGTATATAAAGTACTTCAAATTAACCAGAGGTATATAAAGTACTTCAACTTAGAAGTATATAAGGTAGTTAACGTCAGCTACCCAGCGGTATATAAAGTACTTCAAATTAGAAGTATATAAGGTAGTTAACGTCAGCTACCCAGCGGTATATAAAGTACTTCAAATTAGAAGTATATAAGGTAGTTAACGTCAGCTACCCAGCGGTATATAAAGTACTTCAAATTAGAAGTATTTAAGGTAGTCAACGTCAGCTACCCAGCGGTATATAAAGTACTTCAAATTAGAAGTATATAAGGTAGTTAACGTCAGCTACCCAGCGGTATATAAAGTACTTCAAATTAGAAGTATATAAGGTAGTTAACGTCAGCTACCCAGCGGTATATAAAGTACTTCAAATTAGAAGTATTTAAGGTAGTCAACGTCAGCTACCCAGCGGTATATAAAGTACTTCAAATTAGAAGTATATAAGGTAGTCAACGTCAGCTACCCAGCGGTATATAAAGTACTTCAAATTAGAAGTATATAAGGTAGTCAACGTCAGCTACCCAGCGGTATATAAAGTACTTCAAATTAGAAGTATATGAGGTAGTCAACGTCAGCTACCCAGCGGTATATAAAGTACTTCAAATTAGAAGTATATGAGGTAGTCAACGTCAGCTACCCAGCGGTATATAAAGTACTTCAAATTAGAAGTATATGAGGTAGTCAACGTCAGCTACCCAGCGGTATATAAAGTACTTCAAATTAGAAGTATATAAGGTAGTTAACATTAGTACATTTGGATGATAGTACTTTTGGACTTTTACTGCAGTAACTTCTGGAACAGAGGATTTTACTCTGTGGTAATTCTACTGTTACTGCAGTAAAACACAAAAGTACTTCTATAGAGGAGCGGAGTACTTCATTCCACTGCTGGGAAATGATCTAATTACATACAATGAATGTGCACGTTTGTGCACGTTTGTGCGTGTTCGTGCACGTTTGTGCGTGTTCATGCTGCGTCACGGCGGAAGGGCGGTGCCCGCAGGTGGGCGCACCCGCAGCGGTCCCACGCGCACAGAGGCGGCAGTGTGTGCAGAGCGGCGGAGACTCCCTGGTGTCGGACTCACGGACACGCTTCGCTCGGCCTGGGGGAAGGACTGCGCGGCGTCAGCAAACATCGAAACGGGGAAGTTGGACGGAGCGGGTCAGTCGGCATGTTCAGCTGGGTGAGGCAGGAGCAAGGTGGACGCAACAAGGAAGGAGAGATGTACCAGACGGTGACGGAGGGACTGCAGAGCCTCTACACCAAGAAGCTGCTGCCGCTGGAGGAGACCTACCTCTTCCATGACTTCCACTCACCGGCGCTGGAGGCCGCAGACTTCCAGAGCAAACCCATGGTGCTGCTGGTCGGCCAGTACTCCACCGGGAAGACCACCTTCATCAGGTACCGACGGCAGCACCACGTGTGTGGCATAATCCACCATTACCAGGTGTTCGGTCCGTTTACACGCCGTGCGCTTTAACTTTAAAGTCCGTCTGAGAGGCTGCGGGTTTAGGACTCAGTATAAATTCCACCGAGGCCAAAGCGGATTTAGGAAAAGTAAAGTTTTCCTGTGGTTCTCAGTTCTGTGGGGGGTGGCAGAGGAAAGTTCATTGAAACTTTAAATGTCTTCAAAACGTGCAGTTGGAAATTTATACCAGACTTCATATTAAAATCTGCCTATTTAAGCTTCAAATGTGAAGAGAATAATCTGAAGAGTCACAGAAACGTGTCGGGTCCTACAGTAAATAGAGGGGTCATGAAATCCACCAGAGCTAAACCCTGTTTAGGAAGGTTTTGGATGTCAGGGGGTCTGTGTCCTGGAGCGTTTTGGAGGCGACAGAACATGTGAAATGTCATAAAAACAGATTTTTCTGACTGAGCTCAGGGCTGAAGTGGATCCTGATCCCTGTGCTGGAACAAGATCATTCATCCTAATGAGAGTTTGTGTTTCACTCAGACCCTGAGCTGAATTATTAAAGCCACAAACCCTGAGGATGAACGTTTGTGTGCACGTACCAGCTATAGTTTTTAGCCTGCAGCTCCGTCCTCATCCTTGATACTGAAGTCCACCGTGACAACACCGGCACCAGCCGAGGCTCATGGGTACTGTAGTACTATTAACGTAAAGGGCAGTGAGGAGGTTTGTGTGTCGCTGTCAGCTTCTGTCTGGATCAGCGCTTCTGTCTGGATCAGCACTTCTGTGTAAGTGATGCTCTATTGTTCTGTCTGTTCTCTCTCTCCTGATATTTCCTGTCCTTCTGGGGTTGAGTCAGACCTGAGGACAAAGTGGACTGATGCAGGGAGACGTCGGCACTTTTGCTAAAACGAAGAGTTTCGGTCGTCAGTGTTAAATGTGAATTTTGTTGTGACGGTCACACAGACGGGGGGGGGGGGGGTCTCTGGTCTCTGGTCTCTGGTCTCTGGTCTCTTCCTCAGGGACCCAGCTGCTGCTGTGGACACTGGTCATGTATCAGCTTTAACTGTGAATCAGGTGAAAACAGGATGATCTTTGATGTATAATCTGATATTTCAGAGTCACATGATCCCAGTGATGGTTGTCTCTGTGTCCATGTGGTCTCTGCAGACAGCAGCTGATCTCAGCTGACACTGCAACACACACACACACACACACACACAGTCAGACCTGTGCAGTGATGTAAACAGCTCACACACGTTGAAATACTCAGTCTTCAGTTTAACAGATTCTGGTAGAATGACTGTTCTCGCCTCATCACCCTGTTGTGATTAAAGGTGACATAGTGACCTAAATCCAACCTGTGACATCACATCCTGTTTTGATGCAGGATAATTTTATTAGACTGGAGCATCTGAGTGAGGATTTAATGAGGAAGCTGCAGCAGAAAGTGAAAAATGAAATGAAGCCTGTGTCTTGTCAGGTGTGTGTCTGTGTGTCTGTGTGTCTGTCTGTCTGTCTGTCTGTCTGTCTGTCTGTCTGTCTGTCTGTCTGTCTGTCTATGTGTGTCTATGTGTGTCTATGTGTGTCTATGTGTGTCTATGTGTGTGCGCGCGCGTGTGTTGGTAGTGGTGCATGTTGCTCCTCCATCAGGTCTCTGGTCGTTTACAAGAAAGTTAATGTCAGACTCCATCTGAAAATCTGCCTATTTAAATCTCCTCCTTGGTAAAACATGCACCTGGTCTCATGGTCCCATCAGAAACCAGAACTGTAGTTGAGAGCAGGCCACTTTTAGATGTGGTTATCGGTGCAGCTCTATCTATCTTTGTTTTCTGACACTCAGTCTTCTGAATCTGCTGACATGTTTGACACACTAGGACATTTTGCATCAGATTCTAGTTGTTTACTTTACTCTGAGCAAATATTTCCTCATCTAAATCAGGACCTGCCAAGTTCAGATTGTGATTTACGATGCAGCCAAAGTTTTGTTTGGCGACTTGTTTCAACATTTTCCACAGGAAGCTCGGTGTGTTTGGTAAAGTCAGTCACCGGGGTCGGCAGAGTTTGGAAACGATGTTCAGATTCGTTTCAAAGCCAGAGGTTTAGTCTTGAAGAGCGGTGTCACAGGTCCATGTCTGACTTCAGGGCTTATCAGCGTGTCCTTGAGCGCAGCAGCAGTTGTTTCCCTGTGGTCTCTGCTGCATGACCACGTGTTGATACCGGCCTGAGGTCATCACACTGGAGTCACGCCTGACTGAGCTTATCTCACGCCTGCATGCTGTGTGTGTGTGTGTGTGTGTGTGTGTGTGTGTGTGTGTGTGTGTGTGTGTGTGTGTGTGTGTGTGTGTGTCCAACACAAACTGCAGGCAGGTCTTAGCGGCTGTTGGTGTGTGTGTGTACTTATGTCTCTACTACACCATGTGGACTCATTTTAGTTTGATGCCATCATTATGGGGACATGTGGTCTGGTCCTCAGTTCTTCACAGACCTGTTTGAGGGTCCAGGTTAGAACCAGGTACAGGTCTGGGTTAGTGTTAAGGGGCTGGGGGATGTGTTATGTCAGTGAGGGTCCTCACAAACATAGCTGTACAAAAGTGTATTTGTGCAGGAGCACTACTGATGTTCTGTCCAGAGGAATGCTATGAATCATGGGAACTGAGAGGAATGCTATGAATCATGGGAAGTAATTGCCAGTAAACTGCAGACTCGACACATTTCATTTACTCCTGCGTCTCTGACGTTGTTGAAGTAAAACGACATCACGAGCCCAGTGGTCTTCTTGGTGGTCACGTTCGTTTCTCAGGGAAACCTCTGAAGACACAACACACTCCAGAGAAATCGCAGGGGACAGCTGAGCTCAACCAGCTGAAGATGATCCGTTAACGGTTCTGTTCTAATGTCCGTGAGGTCTGGGGGAAGTGTCTCGTCGCTGCAGCTTCCTGCAGCTGTTTATTTCAGGGAAATCGGTTGGATTTTGGACAGAATTCCTGGAAAAGTAGCAGCTCTTCCTCCGAGTGTCGATCACTGTAGATCCGCAGCTCGGTGAAAACATGACGACTGACAAAACAACAAAAAAAAATTCTTTCTCTGGTAGTTTTCCACCGCTGGCTGTCCTCTCGCCGATGTCCACGAGGACATCACGGGAAGTGGTCGCCCAGAGGCTCAGTGCTGCCATCTTTCACCGCTTCCTTCCTCTCTCACTTTTCTTTAACGAGGAAAGTCGTGCCCGAGGTCGGGGAGGTGGACGTCCAGATGAAAGGAGAGGAAAAAACAGCTCCTCTCTGGCAGATCCACTCTGAGCTGCCTCAGGGAGGCTGGTTCCAGCTCAGAGCGTTTCCATGAGCACAGCAGTAAACAAACATGGCGTCCACGGAGGACCAGCTGTTTACCGAAAGACAAGAAGAGGATGTGGTAACGGATGATGCTGAGGCCCAACAGGTGTCACTGCCGCGTGATGCAGACCTTCTTACACCTCTGAGCAATGTGGTGTTAGACTTTTACACCTGTTCAGAATGTCAGGCCTCTTTATCAGTGCTCAGGTAACAACAGAACCTGTGCCAGTTCAACAATAAAGAGAACCAGCATGAATAAAAATACATGGTCTCTGTGGATGCAGTGACTGACAGCAGCTGCACTGTGTGTAATTCAGTTTAGTTAATTCAGTTTAATTAATGGTTTAATTAATTCAGTTTAATTAATTCAGTTTAATGTTCAGGACTGTTTCTGCTTTTGTACTGCTTTTGCCTGTTGTATTGGACTCTGTGGGGTTTTATGAATGTGATGTTGAAGGACCAGATTGGATTCATGGACTCTCCTGTGACTTCAGGTGATCTCAGGTGACCTGTGAACTTTAGCGAAAGCTTTGAAAACAAGTTAGTCTGTTGATCAGACTGAAGCCTTGATGCGTCCTCTGTCTCGTCCTCCATAGGTACCTGCTGGAGCAGGATTTCCCAGGGATGAGGATCGGTCCTGAGCCGACCACCGACGGCTTCATTGCAGTGATGTACGGCGAGAACGAGGGTGTCGTCCCCGGCAACGCTCTGGTGGTCGACCCCAAGAAACCTTTCAGGAAACTCAATGCGTTCGGGAACGCCTTCCTCAACAGGTAAACACACACCTGGTACAGCAGGTATGACTCTGCTGAATATCCAGCTGAGGCACCTGTCGCCCTCATCACACTCATGTTTGGTCGTCACTGTTTCTGCAGCTTCACCTGTGCAGTTGAAAGGACATGATGTGTTTTTTTTTTGTTGGTCTGAAACACAACCTGTCTCCTATTTTAGCCACGAACACACACACACACACACACACACTCACTCACTCACTCCCCTAATCGTGGCGCCCCATCACACGCCTGTCACTGCGTTCCTCAAAACACTCTCAACCTGGGAAGTGACCTCCTTCACCCCAGGCTGACATGTAAACACACACACACACTCCATCGGCCGTCAGTCCTCAGACCGCCGAGTTGGTGTCAGGAGCTAAAAGTGGGTTTCCTCTTTCTGTCCAGAAATATTTCTTAGAGCGGCAGCGAGGAAGTGGACAGACATTTGACCCTGACACTGTGTGTGTGTGTGTGTGTGTGTGTGTGTGTGTGTGTGTGTGTTGACGCATACCTGAAACATTCCTGTAACCAGGAATCTCTTCTGAACCCGGTTGGTGCGATGGAGGAACCTTCCACAATTAGTTATTGTTTCCCAGGGGAAGTGTGTGTGCGTCACCTTGTGTCCGAGAGATGGTTTTGTTTTTTCCCACTGCCAGCCTGCAGCCGTGCCGCACCGAGACGACCTGGAGGTCGTGCTAAATTTAACTTCTGTGTCTGTACACACACACACACACACACACTTTCGAACAGCGATGGTCGTATTAAGACTCAGGAATCTTGAGTGTCCCTGAAGCCCAGATAAAGGCCATTTAAATACACGTATGATTTTAACTTCTGTCTGGGCAGAAATCTGGAGCTGGAGGAGAAACAGTCAATAATGTGTGTGTGACGGAGCTGAAGGGATTATATCAGACGTTTGTTCAGTTTATGCCATGGAGACTAAATCTGAGAGTGGAGATTTGAACTAAAAAGTGTGTGTGTGTGTGTGTGTGTGTGTGTGTGTGTGTGTGTGTGTGTGTGTGTGTGTGTGTGTGTGTGTGTGTGTGTGTGTGTGTGTGTCTCTCTCTCTCTCTCTCTCCAGGTTTATCTGCTCTCAGATGCCCAATCAGGTTCTTCAGAGCATCAGCATCATTGACACTCCAGGTATCCTGTCAGGAGAGAAGCAGCGGATCAGCAGAGGTATGACCCGTGTGTGTGTGTGTGTGTGTGTGTGTGTGCGCGCGCGCTCGCTCCATGTTTTCACTACATTGTGTGGACTGTATATATAGTGACATGCGGGGACAAAATCCAGGTCCCCATCATGTAAATCACTGTAACTGAATTCTAAGGAAGTGACTTGGTAAAGTTAAAGTTAGGCTGAGGGTCAGGGGTTGGGGTCAGGGGTTGGGGTCATGCAGGTAGTGGGTTATGGTTAATGTTAGAGCAAGTCTCCAGGAAATGAATGTAAGTCAATGTAATGTCCCCACAAGAAATGAAAATGTGTGTGTGCGTGTGTGTGTGTGTGTGTGTGCGTGTGCGTGTGCGTGTGCGTGTGTGTGTAGGAAACACTCCTGTTGGTCATGTGTGTTGTTGCGTAACGGTGCTTGAGATTCTTTCACTTCCTCATATTGTGTGAAGTCAGAGCAGCCGAGCTCCAGTCAACAGTTCTAGTCTGAGCAGCTTGGAGCTTTTCCGGCCCTCTGTGGTGTCTGCAGGTCCCCTGGACCCCGAAGGCCCTCAGGTCTTAATAAAGCTTATGTGTTGTTGGTGCTGCACAGTCAGAAGACAAACTGGACTAAACTGTGGTTATTGAACACAATAATCAGACAATGTAAATTGGTTTGATGCAACATTTCTGCTTGTTCCCTCCAACGATCCAAACCTGCAGGCAGACTTCAGTCCTGGTCTTCAAACCCTTTAGATTTTAATGACCTTTGTGCCCCGTAGCGTCTCCCTCAGCCTGAGTCCCTGTTAACATCAGGAGCCCAGAGACGACAAAACCATCTTGTGAAATTCTTTATCCCTCTTTCCGCTCTCACTTCTTGTTTCTCTCGTTCTGTTTCCTCCGATGAATCACCGCTGCTGCTTTCACCACTTTCCATCTGCTGCTGATGCAGATCTGAAACCAGAGAAACCGATCGACAGCATCTGCCCAGGAACCAGCCGTCACGTTCTCTAGTCCGACTCACTGTAGTAATGTGGAGGTGGCAAAAGCACCAGACTCATCAGAGTCATTCAAACTTTAGAATATTAAGCAGCGTGTGTGTTAGCAGCGTGTGTGTTAGCAGCGTGTGTGTTAGCAGCGTGTGTGTTAGCAGCGTGTGTGTTAGCAGAGTGTGTGTTAGCAGAGTGTGTGTTAGCAGCGTGTGTGTTAGCAGCGTGTGTGTTAGCAGCGTGTGTGTTAGCAGCGTGTGTGTTAGCAGCGTGTGTGTTAGCAGCGTGTGTGTGTTAGCAGCGGGTGTGTGTTAGCAGCGGGTGTGTGTTAGCAGCGTGTGTGTGTTAGCAGCGTGTGTGTTAGCAGCGTGTGTGTTAGCAGCGTGTGTGTTAGCAGCGTGTGTGTTAGCAGCGTGTGTGTTAGCAGCGTGTGTGTTAGCAGAGTGTGTGTTAGCAGCGTGTGTGTTAGCAGAGTGTGTGTTAGCAGTGTGTGTTAGCAGCGTGTGTGTTAGCAGTGAAAGTCATTGAGCAGTGTTACCTGGGGCACAGAGAAACTGCATCAGACCATCACTGGGACAAATGGCTGCTTAAGTTTATGCAGTATTGAGAATTGAGAGTATTGAGAACCACCTAAGAGAGCTCTGACAGGGAACCAGAACCCTGAACACTGAGCTGAGACAGGCTCAGCTGGTCGGTATAAAATACTGGTTTCAGCCGCTTTAAGGTTTAAAACATGGCAGCGTTCTTCCTTTTCCTGGTGTGTTCTTGCCTCTCACGCTCGTATTGAGTCAGTCTGATGACAGCATCAGTTAAAGGTGGAGGACTGGACTGGTGGAGAGAGGCGGGGCCACGGGAAGCAGCCATGGGCGTTCCCTCCATCTGGAAACGCTTAGAGCTGCTCAGCTGAGGCTGGAGACGCCAACTGTGACTCAACACACACACACGCTGGTCTTTCTATGGCTGTGAGGACTCATGTTCGCAGGCCGCTGATCTTTACCATCACAGCCCAGTGTCCGACCCCCGACCTTAGACACAGTGTGTGTGTCTGTGACTGAGTCCAGACCCCATCCAGAGACTGACAGCAACAATGAATGTGTGTGGATCCAGAACCTGGTTCAGCTGATTGGCTCCAAACGTTGATCAGCTGCTGGAGCTGGTTCCTGCACAGAGAAAAACCTGTAGCTGAACGTTGGTGAATAAAAAGTTTCAGTGTGAGCCGCATGAACGTCGGGATGTTTCCTGGACACGCTTCAGTTGCAGGTCTGGCAGAGCTGCAGGGTGGAGCTGCTGTTTGCCCGTTCGGCTCTGGTCGGAGAGGCTCAGGCTGGTCTGGATCCAGCTTCACGGTTCAGAGGGAGACACGGGGTCTTTTCATTCTGTGCAGTGGGTGACGGCAGTTAAAGCTCCAGGAGTCTGTTCATGTTCATGTGTGTTTGTGAGGTTTGTAATTGGGCCGGATCAGATGTTTTCATCCTGTTTTTCCTGACGTTTATTCGTCAACTGCTTCTTCTTCTTTGTTTTACTTTGTTCTGCTCCTTCATTCTCATCTTCAATAACTTCGTTTCCTTTTTCTCTCCTTTTCCCTGCTCGTCTGTTTCTTCGGAGATTTAAATTTCTACATTTCATTGCGTCACTTTTGGGTTGGAGCCTTATTTAAATTCTTCTAACTGCTCGTCACCGTGTCGTGCCGGGCTTTCAGCCAGTCTCCCCTCCCTGCCCACCCAAGTCTGGATTCACTGACCTGCTTTGTCACCACCAGTCCTGGTCCAGTAACGAACCCAGTGACCCACTGCTCCACATCAGGAGCACCAGGGTTCTATCAGGACCTTTTAGTGAATGAAGTGGAACCAGTAGAACACACGCACACTGTTCTCCAAAATGTTGAAATATCCCTTTAAATTTGTTTGCGGGACAGTGTGCTAGAACATTTTTCTGGAGCAAAGTGAGTCTGGGCTCTAGAGCAGGTTTGTTCAGTAGGTGCCGACTTTGATCCTCCGACACCCGATCAGGTTCCTCTGTTCTGCACAGCTTTGTTCGTACAGTAGGTGAGAGCTCTGCTGAGGAAGTCGCATTGTTGGACCGAAGGCATTTCCCCTCCACCAGGAAATGGAGCATGTGAAGTCACCGGCCTCCCCGTAATACAGTTACACCTCACATCATCATGACACCGCCCGTCTGCATCTCGCACACAGTCATGTCTCTCTGTAGTTGTGAGGACGCTCATAGACATAATGCGTCCCTTAGACCCTAACCCCTAAAACCAGGTCTGACCCCTCTTAAGACTGGTATCACACTAAAACATACCCACACAGCCATTGTTTCTGGTTTCAGAGACTTGGGGCTGCAGTTAGTAACAGAGCACTGTCTCCAAATAATCCTGATCCAGTTTCCAGCTTTTTACAGGACTTTGTTTGTTGACCCGAGCACCAGCAGCTGCTGGACATGAGAAAGAGTGTTTCCTCCCTGCAGGAGAGCAGGTCTCTGTGCTGGGCCATGATGACGCATGTTTAATGTGACATGAGTTCGTTTCACCTGCTGGATTTCACTGTGACACAGTCCCTGCACCAGGAAGTGCCTTGCTGTCTGTGGTCATGTGACCTGCTGACACTCAGTAAACGCTCAGTGTCTACAGCTCCACCCTGCACACACACACACACACACACACACACACACACACACACACACACACCACCCCTGTGTGTGTTGTGTCCACACAGTCAGAAGTGTGTTGTCGGCTGAAACCAACCCTACAGGCTGCGACGGGTTTGGTTCAACGCAGATTAAACCAGATCTGGTGCCCACACTGTGTTTACTGAGGGAGTTGCTATGTGTGTGTGTGTGTGTGTGTGTGTGTGTGTGTGTGTGTGTGTGTGTGTGTGTAGCTTGAATAGGATTTTAAAGGTCACAGTTTGTTTTTTCACAACAGGAAGGATGAACAAGTTTCACGCCGTCGCAGATTGTTTTTCTGAATTAAACTTGTTTTATTTGAAATATAAATAAAAATGCTCTTAAACTCATGTTACTGTATTTTTCCCTGACACTGTTCCAAACGTTGGTGCAGTAAACATGTCCGACCGTCCTCAGGTTACGACTTCGCCGAGGTCCTGCGCTGGTTCGGGGAGCGGGTGGACCGGATCATCCTGTTGTTTGACGCTCACAAACTGGACATTTCTGACGAGTTCTCCGAGGCCATCAAAGCCCTGAAAGGACAAGACGACAAGATCCGAGTTGTCCTCAACAAGGCCGACCAGGTAGGGGGTCGACGAGTCGGCGTGAGCAGGTTCCTCACTGCGGCTCACCTGTGACGATGTTTGTCACCTGTGCTCTCAGGTGGACACGCAGCAGCTGATGCGGGTGTACGGCGCCCTCATGTGGTCACTGGGGAAGGTGATTAATACTCCAGAGGTGGTGAGGGTTTACCTGGGCTCCTTCTGGGCCAAGCCCCTGCAGAACACAGAGAACAGGTTGATTCATTCGTTCGTTCATGTCACACTCATTTTTCCACCTGTGCCTTGTTTCATTCATTCATTTATTCACTGACCCATCAGTCCTGTTCCTCCTCCACCAGGCGTCTGTTTGAGGCGGAGTCTCAGGACCTCTTCAGGGACGTCCAGAGTCTCCCGAGGAATGCTGCTCTCCGTAAACTGAACGACCTCATCAAGAGAGCCCGTCTGGCCAAGGTGAGACAGGATCTGTGTGGACTTGACTTCTGGGAGAATCCTGGAATATTTGGTTCGGGAAAATGATGATTCTGTTTCCTAAAGTTTCCAGCAAGTTTCACATTAAATAGTGGGAGGTGGGTGGAACCCCTTGATCGGACCGGTTTATTAGGAACCCCTGTGTCGGACCCAGTCAGTTTATCAGGAACCCTTGTGGTGACTTCACCAGGTGTCTTTGGTCTGTTGCTGTTTGTCCAGCGTAACCACAGGGAACATTAGCTGTGGGTCTTAAAGTTTCATTTCAAAGAGCAAAATGCAGGAAGTGAAACCCAAAGTTTCTTCCTCCTTCTGGAGAAACAGGGAGCAGAAGTGAGACTAAATTTTAAA
The DNA here is from genome assembly GCF_900324485.2 of Mastacembelus armatus. Classification (NCBI taxonomy): domain Eukaryota; kingdom Metazoa; phylum Chordata; class Actinopteri; order Synbranchiformes; family Mastacembelidae; genus Mastacembelus; species Mastacembelus armatus. The sequence continues at coordinate 187,303 of NC_046654.1, forward strand.
GCTGATCCTGACTCAGGGCGCTGTCACCACCTCTGTCCAAACTGCTGCTTATAGGTTTGTTTTGAGGAGAGAAGGAGGTTTTCTGTGAGGACTGAGATCATGAATCAGAAGTTAGTCCGACCTAAGTATCTCCATCAGTCTGTCAGATTCTGAAGAAAATGACTTCCTGCAGTATAAACCTCCGCTCTCGTGTTTCTGTTCCAACCAGATATGTTATTACTGCTTATCTCACTTCCTTCACTTTCCCTCAACTCCCAGACTTTTTCCATGTCCTGGGCTTATCACACCTCCTTCACCCACCTCTCCTCCGTCCCCTCCCTCATGTCCTTCATCACTTCCTCTGTTCACGTTGGATTGAAATGTGCTGAAACAGTCAAATGACACAACAAGCGTTTGTCCTGTCAGTTGGACCACTTGTTTGTTTTCCATGAAGGATCGATTGTTTTCCTGCTTGTCCTCCCCCCAGTGGGGAACTGGGACTATAGTGAGCACAGAGAGTATTAAGTCTGCAGGTTCAGGAGCTTCATCAGCCCGAAGCTTCGCAATGTTTCTGTTGTTTGTGTGTGTGTGTGTGTGTGTGTGTGTATACGCAGCACACGAAGCCCAGATGTGGCAGATAAAGTCGTCCTGCGGTCCAACAGTCCGGTGAGAACAGTACAGCTTTGTATTGTGCTGCTCCACATTTGGCTGCCGTCCGTCAGCAGATGATCATCGTTTTCCAGTGGGAACTGTGGTTCTGTGTTGCTGCACGGTGATGCGTTCAGGGCAGTGGAAAACTGAGCCCTACCTGGTCCTCCTGCCTTCTGTGTCAGATCACACCTTTCAGGCCTCTCTCAGGTGGTTTATGGCTCTTTACAGGTTTTCAGCCACAAGACGCCCGATTGAATCTGTTTTCATCACAAATACAGTTTTCAGCTGTGTCTCACTGTCAAAGACAAAGTGAAGCCATGTTTTTACACTGCTGGACGTTTGGTGGTTTATCCTTTAACAGGCAAATGCTCCGTGTTAGAAAATGATCCAAAATGAACTGAAGTTAGTCTGAACATGACAAAGTGAGGAGACTAAAACCTGGTGCTGACATGAAACTTCATGCTCACTCTTTCATCTGGTAGCCTTCATTTTTGTCCTCCCTCTATTAAATACTGAATCAGAAATTCAATGACCTGACCCCCTCCCTCCTTTCCTTCCTTCCTTCCACCTCCCATGATGCTTTGGGTCTCTGTTCTCCTCCCTCCTCTTCCTCCTCGTGTCAGTCCATCAGCAGCGGTGAGCGGCGCCGCTCAGGCTCCTGCGTTTCTTTTTCCTTGACTTTTCTGAAAACAACAGAAAACCCTTCGCTCATTAGTTCCCAGCTCTGTCAGGAACGAAATGATGTTTATGTCGTTAAGTCACATTTCTGAGCCTCTTTGATTCGGACGTTACTCAATAATGTGACTACAAATTAGGTGAAATGGATCAAATGATATAGACCCATCTTTGACTGTTTAAGGAAGGTTGATTCGGTCCTGAGTCGGACCTGTGGACTGACTTCAGTCACTCAGCTGCTCTGGCCCCTGCAGGTGCACGCCTACATCATCAGCTACCTGAAGAAGGAGATGCCGTCTCTGTTTGGGCGGGAGAAGAAGAAGGAGGAGCTGATCATGAGGCTGCCGGAGATCTACACCATCCTGCAGAGGGAGCACCACATCAGCCCCGGAGACTTCCCCAGCGTCACCAAGATGCAGGTACTACACAGCTCAGTCACACGGGGCAAGTGACAGTTGTCAGTACATGCACAGGTTCAGTGCCCACAGCAGCTGATCACTGATATTTCAGCTTCTTTTACACTGTGACAGTTTGACACAGTGGGTCAGATACAGGCTGAAAGTGTCACAGAAACACAGATTATGTTAATGAAGCAAAACAATAACAGCAGCTCTTCATGTCACGCTCTCAGAACATTTTATGTCCGAAGTGTCTCGCTTTAGTCTGGGGGGTGGGGCCTAGTGTGGTACCGAGTCCACAATGACACTCGTCATTTGTCAGTTTGGGGTAAAATGAGGAGCGCTTGGTTTGATGCAGAGCTCCTCCCCGCTGATGTAAATTCTGCAGAGTTGTTGACCTGAGGTTTTCAGGGTTACGTCACATTAGTCTGTCTGAAAACAAGAACATCCTGAGAACAGTCTGTATCTGAAGGTTTCTGCAGGGAGGACCAGCTGGTCTCTGCTGCGCTGCAGGTGTCCTGTTCCCCAGACACACTGCTGGATGTTTTAGAGGATGTTGGACTTTTTGCTTCCCTACTGACATGTTTACTCGTGCACACACAAAAACACTCCGACACGTGTTGTGTGTTATGTGGATCTTCCTGTAGGCCTGCACTCCGTGCCCTGACTCAAAGGTCAGAGGTCAGCAGAGGAGTCCAGCTGCAGAAAGCAGGAGGTTTGATTCTCATCTCTGTCTGGTCGTCAGCTCTGAGCCTGATTTATTTGTTGGTGTGATTTTTAGGCGTGTGTGTTTTCTGCTCGCCCTGCAGGACATGCTCCAGCACTACGACTTCAGTAAGTTCCCGTCCCTGAAGGTTAAGCTGATCGAGTCGGTGGATAAGATGTTGGCCACGAAGATCGCCGTTCTGATGACGATGATCCGGGACGAGGAGTCCAAGCAGCCTCCGGCCATGGTGTCGGGCGGCGCCTTCGAAGGCTCCCAGGATGGGCCATTCGGTCAGGGCTACGGCGAGGGCATCAGTGCCGGGGCCGACGCCGAGGACTGGATCGTGAACCGCGACAAGCACCGCTACGACGAGATCTTCTACACGCTGATGCCCGTCAACGGCAAGATCACCGGCGTCAATGCCAAGAAGGAGATGATGAACTCGCGGCTGCCCAACACCGTGCTGGGGAAGATCTGGAAGCTGGCCGACTGCGACCGGGACGGCATGCTCGACGACGAGGAGTTCGCCCTCGCGCAGCACCTCATCAAGATCAAACTGGAGGGTTACGAGCTGCCCACCGAGCTGCCCGACCACCTGGTGCCCCCGTCCCACCGCAAAAACCCCACCGCAGACGCCATGTACAACCACACCGAGGACTAGAGCGCCAACAGGGTGGCGAGCTTTCACCAAAGACAGAGCCGAGAAAAGGTCCACACATGAAACACCACAGAGTTTCTGCTGATGTTCAGACTGAGAGGGAACTAATCAGCAGCCGGACGGCTACTAAGGTCAAAGGTTAAAGTTTTATACAGCGATGACTTTGGTCTCCACCCACCACTGAGCCGTCACACCTCCACCAAAGAAGAAAAGTGACAGCCTTTCTGCATAATGTAGCCTCATATTTTACAATTCTGCTTTAATTCGGATGCTCTTATTGTGAAAGGGGACAGTGTTTTAAATAAATATGCTCATATTTACCCTTTTTACCCAGCCTGTCCTTACATGACCTCTATACTGTACATCTGAATGCATCAGGGTGAGGGGGGCGTGGTCTCCTGCAGTTCCTTCCTGCTTCTGATCCCGTCCTTAAAGCTGAGTAGATCTGTCCCATGGATCAGGTCTGACAGGATGTAAATGTCTGACTTCCTGCACAGGCCGACTGCCGCAAACTTCTCCCTGCAGTTTTTTGTGTGTCTGCCTCAGAAGTAGTCTGAGACCAGACACAGGGATCAGGGTGTCATCGGAGGTCAGACAGGCAGGAGGACAGGACAATGGGAAAGACCGCTCGCTCTGCGGCTGCAGCTCATCGTTAAACCGTCCTCTGAGACGGACGGCGTCCTGAAACACGCCCTCGTCAGTTTCCTCACATTGTAAACAGCAGCAGAGGAGAGCTGCTGACCTCTGACCTCTGCTGACTGCACACTTTCCTCCAGCATTTATGTCTTTTTTCCATCACTGTAAACTCTAGCTGTGTGTGTGTGTGTGTGTATGTGTGTATGTGTGTATGTGTGTATGTGTGTGTGTGTGTGTGTGTGTGTGTGTGTGTGTGTGAGAGAGAGAGAGTGTGAGAGTGAGACAGAATGTGTGTGCTGTGAGGACACATTGCCTGGTCCTCACACCTTCAAAGGCCTGTTTGAGGGTTCAGACCTGGTTTTCGGGTCCAGGTTTAGGTTTGGGGGGCGGTGAATTGTTACAGCAAGTGTCCTCACAACTGTATAAAGCCCTGCGTGTCTGTTGGTGCAGTGAACTTTGACCCCTCAGGTTTATGCTGCCGTCAGGTGAGCGGAGCTGCTCATGCTGTAAATCCCGTGGCTTCAAAGTTCACACACATCACATGAACACACACGGTGAGATCGGAACACACGTCTGCGGAGCTCTCACTCTGCCTGAGATTCGAGAGCAGAGAGCAAAGACAAGCAGGCTGCAGGGACTGACAGGTGAGTGTGTTTCTCTCAGGTGTGTTTCAGGTGCAAACGGCCTCTTCTGGGTTTTTCGTGGATTTTGTTAGTACAGATCTGTACCTGGAGACCCTGACGTGTTTCTACTTCTGTAGGATTTCATCATTTTAGTTGTGTGATCTCTGGTTCTGCTTTCAACAAATTTATGGGACCAGGGAAGTTTTCAGTATATTTTTCATCTTTCTACTACATTTCAGAAGGAAATAGTAGTTTTTTGCGGCACTACTGTAATTTGGCAGATACTTTACATGTTGAGATGTGATATTGTTTATATTGAGTTTAAAATATGATGCGTTGTCATAATTCAGCTACCAAACAGCTGTAAAATACTTTGATAGTGAGGATTAAAGCATAATATTGTTTTTTAAATTTTAGTTTTTACCAATTACCACCTGTAATTTTCTCACCATTTGGTAAACACACAGCAATGTTTTACCCATAATGCATCAGTAATAACCATCTGCGTCAGTGTTTTGTACTTTCAGTCAAATAAAGGATCTGAACACTTCCTGCCAACAGCAAACACGTTTACAGCGACAGAGTCAGTGCATTTGGGTTTTAATGAGAATGTAAATCAGACCTTCAGCAGGATGATACCTTAACACACACACACACACACACACACTGCATCACTACACACATTACAACAGGTAGCAATGTTTACAGCAGGGTTGTATCTGAGGTGGAGCTGCTTTAGTCAGCGCCAATAAAAACCAGACAGACGTTTGAGTTCACGTCAGCTCGGCTCCTCCAGGTTGCAGCAGGCCTTCAGTCTGACGTCTTACAGATGTGAAAACATCTGGGGGAGAGTTGCCGAGCACCAGGGGACCTGATACCTGATTCCTGCTCTTTACTGATGTTTCTCTACAGATTCATTTGTGTTTTAGAATCCAGCTGGCACATTTGGGGTAAAAAAAAAAAAAACCTCACGTTTATGTGACAGTGTCCACTCTGAGGTTGGGATGGTTGTTTCAGACAAAGTGTCAGCAGCTGATGTGTTTGATTTCAGCCAATCAGGATGGAGGGAGACGAGGATGGGGCGGGACGTGTCAGGGAGCTGCAGGAGCAGAGGATGGCGGTCCAGAAGAAAACCTTCACCAAGTGGATGAACAGCGTCTTCTCCAAGAACAGGGTGAGACAGGAGACAGGTCATCTGACCTGAGGCCAGTTTGTGTCACAGCAGCAGACTTTATTGCCCCAGCAGTACTCCAAAGTACTTCAAATTAGAAGTATATAAGGTAGTTAACGTCAGCTACCCTGCAGTACTCCAAAGTACTTCAAATTAGAAGTATATAAGGTAGTTAACGTCAGCTACCCTGCAGTACTCCAAAGTACTTCAAATTAGAAGTATATAAGGTAGTTAACGTCAGCTACCCTGCAGTACTCCAAAGTACTTCAAATTAGAAGTATATAAGGTAGTTAACGTCAGCTACCCTGCAGTACTCCAAAGTACTTCAAATTAGAAGTACGTAAGGTAGTTAACGTCAGCTACCCAGCGGTATATAAAGTACTTCAAATTAGAAGTATATAAGGTAGTTAACGTCAGCTACCCGGCGGTATGTAAAGTACTTCAAATTAGAAGTATATAAGGTAGTCAACGTCAGCTACCCGGCGGTATGTAAAGTACTTCAAATTAGAAGTATATAAGGTAGTCAACGTCAGCTACCCAGCGGTATATAAAGTACTTCAAATTAGAAGTATATAAGGTAGTCAACGTCAGCTACCCAGCGGTATATAAAGTACTTCAAATTAGAAGTATATAAGGTAGTCAACGTCAGCTACCCAGCGGTATATAAAGTACTTCAAATTAGAAGTATATAAGGTAGTCAACGTCAGCTACCCAGCGGTATATAAAGTACTTCAAATTAGAAGTATATAAGGCAGTCAACGTCAGCTACCCAGCGGTATATAAAGTACTTCAAATTAGAAGTATATAAGGCAGTCAACCTCAGCTACCCAGCGGTATATAAAGTACTTCAAATTAGAAGTACATAAGGCAGTCAACGTCAGCTACCCAGCGGTATATAAAGTACTTCAAATTAGAAGTATATAAGGCAGTCAACGTCAGCTACCCAGCGGTATATAAAGTACTTCAAATGGTGTTTTCACTCTTTCTATTCTTATCCCAACACACAGTATAAATAAATGTTTCTTGTGTATTTTTACTGCAGTAGGATTTGAAGTGCAGGATGTTTACGCAGTAACAGATCTGCGTTTTCCTTCCACCATCAGAAATTCACCAGAATGTCTGTAGTTTCCTCCCAGTTCTGTCTCAGGCCCGTGGGTCAGCTGATCTGACCAGTGTGTTCTCTGATAACCTGACTCCAGCTGTTGGCTGCTGCCCGTCTTCATTCCCAGAATTCCTCAGGGCGTTCTGCATGATGGCAGCTGGGGGAAAGCAGCACAGAGCTCTCACTCTGTTATTGTTTCCATCTACACTGAAGTTACAGTTTGAATGCAGTACTTTTACTTGTAGGCTAACAGAGTATTTTTACACTGCAGTAATTTCATTACATATAAGTGTAGCAAAAGATGCACAACACAAGATTTCCAATGTTTGTAGTAAGTTAGTAGTATACCTGACAAAAACCTTGTGTCCACATGCTTTTGGCTGTGTGGGGTCTAAGGCTGGACTAGTGTTGTACTACGTTAGATATTCAGAGATCAGCATCTTACCTGGAGCCTGTTAGAAAAGATGCTTTGCCTTAGTTTGAAGCAGAAGGTTCTGATGTTTGAAGGTGCCTGTTGTCTCGACGTCTATTAACGAAAATAAAACGAGCAATCTGATCATTTCGATGTTGGATTTTTAAAATTATTTTAAAACCAAAAACTATTAGTTTCCAAAGTCACCAGCAGGTTAGTCAAAATGAAACCGGTGCTTGGTCTCAGCTCGAGTTTTTATTTCTGCTCTGGAGCGATTAAAGATTTTTTAGTTTTTTATTGTCATACTTTGCTCCGGGTGTGAGGAACTCGGCGTCGTCTCCGAGCTAATGCTATAAAAAGCTGTAAAGATAGACCTACTTCCTGTTTTATGAACCCTACTTTTAGAAATCCCACAGCTCTGTTACACCCAAACACATCTCCAACCTGAACCCCAGCGTTTCCATCAGGCCTCATGGAAATCCATGATTTCCTGCCGACGGACCGACAGGATGAAACCAAGATAGAAACTTTTCCAGACTCTTTGTAAAAATCATCTCCCTGTGGGGAAGATGTAAACAACAAGTCTCCAAGTTATTTTCTCTCTAACGCAGTTATGGAAAGGAGTCGGCCTCAGGTCAGATATGTTTCTGATTTAATAGGAACACGGCTCCAGAAGACCAGTCTGGATTTGTACTGGAAATACAGCAAGTCCCAGTGAACCGTCTCTATGAAACTGTTGATTTCACCTGTCAGGTACAGTCAGTCTAAGAAACACTGACACTGATTCAAGGTGTTTCTCCACTCAGCTCCTTTGAGGTGGTCCATGACCCGGGCCCCTGACCTACAGAACACCAGGATGTCCTGAGCCGGGCGGGTCCGAAACGTTGTGTAACACACTTCAGGGGGGAAGCGGCACTTACCGTCAGGATGATGGAGATGAAATTTGCCTTTTTGAACTTCCTGCCAGTCGCACAGCAATAAACTCGTTTCCTCGCGTGCTGAGATAACCTCAAGTACTTACAGTATGCAGGAGCGGAAGAAGTATTCAGAGCCTTCACTCAAGTACCAGTACTCTCACGTAATGTCCTGCATCTTAGCTCCAGTGTCAGTGAAAGTATTATCGTCTACTCAGGGAGGTCAAAGAAAATAGTTGGGTGGACAATGAAGCTGTTTTCATTCGACGTTTCTATTGTTCCATCTTTGGCCTGAGGTTGTAGTTCAGTCGTTTTCATCGTCAGCATTCAGGCATTTGGATCGTTGTATAGACCAAACAATGATCCGGTCATCAACAAGCTAATTATCAGATTAGTCAGTACTGGGAATATTCACTGCAGCCCTCGTCCTAAAAACTTCGTGGCACAATCCACTTGTCAGTCGTTCCTCCTTTTTCCAACATCTGACTAATCAGTTTTAGTCCTCATGAAGTAAAAGTCTCAGGAAATAAAAGTCAGAATTAAAGGAATCATCAGAGAACTGCAGGAAAAGAAAGTGTGCGTTTAGTTTTAATTTGTAGGGTTTTGTTAAATTTTTTGGTAAAAGATCAGCTGTGAGTCCTAAACAGTCCTGACCCCCTCCAGGAGAACGTGGAGCTGACGGACGTCTACACTGAGCTGAAGACCGGAGTCGTCCTGATTCGTCTGCTGGAGCTCATCTCCAGAGAGACGCTGCCTCCGCCCAGCCGCCGCAAACTGAGAGTGCACTGTCTGGAGAACAACAGCATCGCCATCAGCTTCCTCAAAACCAAGGTAACACGCACCCAGGCCTAAAACCAGGTAACTTACCTGTGTCATCTAGAGTCCTAAAAACCAGGGAACTCACCTGTCTCATCTAGAGTCCTAAAAACCAGGGAACTCACCTGTGTCATCTAGAGTCCTAAAAACCAGGGAACTCACCTGTGTCATCTAGAGTCCTAAAAACCAGGGAACTCACCTGTGTCATCTAGAGTCCTAAAAACCAGGGAACTCACCTGTGTCATCTAGAGTCCTAAAAACCAGGGAACTCACCTGTGTCATCTAGAGTCCTAAAACCCAGGGAACTCACCTGTGTCATCTAGAGTCCTAAAAACCAGGGAACTCACCTGTGTCATCTAGAGTCCTAAAAACCAGGGAACTCACCTGTGTCATCTAGAGTCCTAAAAACCAGGGAACTCACCTGTGTCATCTAGAGTCCTAAAAACCAGGGAACTCACCTGTGTCATCTAGAGTCCTAAAAACCAGGGAACTCACCTGTGTCATCTAGAGTCCTAAAAACCAGGGAACTCACCTGTGTCATCTAGAGTCCTAAAAACCAGGGAACTCACCTGTGTCATCTAGAGTCCTAAAAACCAGGGAACTCACCTGTGTCATCTAGAGTCCTAAAAACCAGGCAACTCACCTGTCTCATCTAGAGTCCTAAAAACCAGGGAACTCACCTGTCTCATCTAGAGTCCTAAAAACCAGGGAACTCACCTGTGTCATCTAGAGTCCTAAAAACCAGGGAACTCACCTGTGTCATCTAGAGTCCTAAAAACCAACCTCACCTGTCTGTGTCTCTGCCCATTAGCTCCCTCAGGACCAAACTGACATAAAATGTCTCTCAAACTTCAGAAACGAAGATGTTTTTTAATGTTTTCTTGTTTGTTTGTTTTTTTACCTGGATGTGATATTTTTTTCAACAGCAGCTTCATAAACTGTAAATCTCTTCACTTCTCCCATCAGATTCGGGTGGATCTGATTGGTCCGGAGAATGTGGTGGACGGGGACCGGACGCTGATCCTGGGTCTGCTGTGGATCATCATCCTCAGGTTTCAGATCGGACCGATCAACCTGGACGAGGTGGAACTCACTGGGGTTCAAAGATCCTCTTTATTGAAAAAAGTGACATTCACACAGATAAATGAATTTATGATGAGCTTTATTCTGAAATGTTCAACACCTGCTTCATTCTCTCCTGCTCTTTCTTTTTCCTTTCATCCTTTTCCTTATTTCCTTCAACCTTATTCCTCTTTCTTTTACTTTCTCTGCTCTTTTGACTGTTCTTTGTCTTCTCTGAATAATCTTTCTCTTGTTTTTACTTTTTCTAACTTTTCTCTCTCGTTTCTTTTCCTTGTTTCCTTTTTTTTCACTTCTGTCTCCTTTCCTTCTGTCTCCTTTCCTTCCTCCTCTCCTTGTTTCCTCGCCCCCCCTGCAGGGGGGGGGTGGAGGCAGCGTGGCTCACCGCTCGGCGAAGGAGGCTCTGCTGATCTGGTGTCAGAGGAAAACGTCAGGCTACGATGGCGTGGACGTGCAGGACTTCTCCTCCAGCTGGAGGGACGGGCTCGCCTTCAACGCCCTCATCCACGCCCACCGGTATCACGCACGCACGCACGCACGCAAGCACACACACACACACACAGTTCTATCATCTGTCCATCTCCTCCATCCTCTGTGCCCCCCCTCTTCCACCCAGGCCTGACCTTTTTAACTACCACCGCCTCCATGGCGATGACCCCCCCCATAACCTGCAGCACGCCTTCTCTCTGGCGGAGCGGGAGTTCGGGATCATGCAGCTGCTGGAGGTGGAGGACATGGTGGTGCCTCACCCCGACGAGAAGTCCATCATGACCTACGTGTCGCTGTACTACCACTACTTCTCCAAGATGAAGCAGGGCCAGACCATCCAGAAGAGACTGGCTAAGGTGTGAAGCTGCACCAGCAGATTATTGATACCATTAGTTGATTATTGATAACAGGTACTAAACAGTCTGTAACTTGTTTCTCATGTTTGACCCTGGTCACACAGACTGTCTGTCATAATAAACAGGTTCATCAGAAGCATCTGGGCTTGTAGCACACACACACACACACACACACACACAGTAAATTTGAACTGGACAAAGTGTCCTCATGAATCTGAAAACAGGACACACACAGGTCATTTCTTTGTCTGGACCGTGGACTGTACCGCCCTCTACAGGTGGCTCTGGTTACTCATCCAGGTGAGAACAGCCTCCTCTCTGCTCGTTGGCTGATTGATGATTGACACTCAGGTCTCTAGCAGTGGTCAGTCTGTCGCTGGCCGACAAAGTCTGAGTCCAGGGACGTATTTGTTAAAGATCAAGAATGAAAAATTACAGTGTCTGTGCACAAACTGACCACTTCTTATACTTTGGCAGTTCACATGCAGATGATCTAAAACACAACCAATCTCCATGTGTCCTTAAGAAAAACTACAAATGTCCTCTTGTCTTACTAGAGGTGTTGGTGATATGATGACAAACAGTACTTTACTGTACTAGAGGTCCGTTAATATCAGCCAGACACGGACCAGGTGCATTCAGAAATATGTAGTCACTTTCACTGTATGTACCAGGTGTATCCATACATACCTGGGTTACCAGTTGTTGGTTGGAGGGAGTCTCAGTGCTCAGGGGGGCAAAGAGGGAGAACGGGAGAGAAGCTGGACCTTAATTTTATCTGACTGCCTCAGATTTCTCTGACAGTGTTTGCTTCATTTCTCCAAACAGCCCAAAATAACTTGTGGGCGTCCTCAAGGATCAGTCTTAAGGCCACTCTGTTTTAATCTCAGTTGAAGCTATGCTGATGACACACTGCTTATTGTGTCTGCCACTGATGCAGCTGATGCTCTTACAGGTTTTTGTTGCCAAATGTTTGGTTCTGAATAACAAGATGAAGTTTCTCTGCTTCTCCTCAGATCGTTGGGATACTGATGGAGCTGGATGACATGAAAGTCCAGTATGAGAGAATGGTCTCAGATCTGCTTCACTGGATTAAAACCAAGGTAACAAAAACAACAACAGCATCAGTTTATAGACGTATGTTCGAATGTGACTCTGATGAACCGATAAATGTTATGGACTGGCTGCAGGTGGTGCAGCTGAACAACAGAACATTTCCAAACGCTCTGAGGGAGATGCAGAAGCTGGTGACGGCTTTCAAGACCTACAGGACTGTGGAGAAGCCTCCCAAGTACCAGGTCAGACAGACTGAAACAGTCTGGGCTTTATTTATTCAGTCACTGACCTTATTCTCCTCTCACCTAAAAAGAACTCGTTGGCACACATGGACATTCGTTACTGAAACCAGCTACTAAAGTTCAAATACTTGTATTCAAATTTCTTCTGTGCTGAAATCCCCCATTGACCCCTGTCGGACTCAAGCTTTTGTAATTATCACCTCAGAACTCTACTTTCCATTTTCTAGGAAGGTTAATCCAACAGTGTTTTGGTTACTTGGTTGGTGAAGAGAATTTTTGCATCCTGTCCCTTTTTGCTGACTGTAAATAATGTTTGTCATTTTCTTTTGTAGCCACCACAAACAGACTGACAGAAATAATAAGAACCAACCAAACAAATAAATAAATAAAAGCTGGAGCTGCAGTGTCTCTGTCTGACTCTTTAGGAACGTGGGGCGATCGAAGCTCACCTCTTCAGTCTGAAGACTCAGCTGGCAGCCAATAACCAGTGGGCATATAACCCACCTGAGGGTATGTGATCCAGCACAATCACAGTCCAGGCCTGATGTTAGGGGTCTGTGGTTTGTTGTTTGGTTAAACTGGGGATGAACCTGTGGGTCCTTTTCTGAGATCTGTGAGAGAAACCTGACTAGATGATGCAAAGAGGCATCAGTGCAAGAACCCAAACATATGACATAACCCAAAATATCTCATTTGTGTGTGTGTGTGTGTGTGTGTGTGTGTGTGTGTGTGTGTGTGTGTGTGTGTGTGTGTGTGTGTGTGTGTGTGTGTGTGTGTGTGTGTGTGTGTGTGTGTGTGTGTGTGTGTGTGTGTGTGTGTGTGTGTGTGTGTGTGAAGGTAAAACCCTGAGCGACATAGAGAAAAGTTGGGGTTTGCTGGAGAGAGCTGAACATGAGCGAGAACGAGCTCTGCAGGAGGAGCTGCTCCGACTGGAGAACCTGGAGCAGCTGGCCCAGAAGTTTGGGAGGAAGGTAAACACACACCTGTCCACAAAAAAAATCTGCCTATGTCATCTCAGCAAAACCTTTGAACCTTTTCTTTAATTCACTGATGAAGACTGAAACAGAGCTAATATTGTTTGAGTCCAGAGTCTGGAATGAGCATCTCTGCTAACCCCAATCCTGAACAACTTACAACTCCACTCAACATTGTTCTGTGGTTTGATTGGTCGTTGCCTGTTTATGTGTTTTACTGTAATAATGGGAGCGTCCACACAAACTAGTCCCAAATGGTGTTAGATCAACAAATCAACACTTTTAGCTTCGTCCATATCAGGACCTGACATGTGACCGGACTGTTGTGTGTAAAATATTATGTGCGACAGTCTCAGTGATGTATTTAGGCTGAGCTGACGTCGTCACACCTGCCTGCCATACATTTACCCAGCTGTCCCTTTGTTTTGTCTTCCAGGCTGCCCTGAGGGAGGGCTATCTGGAGGACACGGTGCGTCTGATCCGGAGACAGGAGGTCCGGGGTCTCTCCACACTGGAGGAAGCTCAGGCAGCCGGTCGCCGTCTGGAGGCCCTCGCCACCGACATAGTGGCCAGAGAGCCACGCTTCACCGCCCTCAGAGACATGGCCAAGACCATAGAGAGGGGAAACTACCACAGCAAGGAGCAGGTCATCAGGAGGTGAGGGAGGTATCCGATTTTACAGTCACATCCTGCTCCAAAGACCCAAACAAACTCCCACCATAAGCCCCTCCCTCCTGCTCTTTGCCCCGCCCATCCTGTCCTGTTTTCTGAAGCTATGACATAAACTACGGATGCCTGGTTGGGACAAAGTGTAGTTCATATGTTATGGAAACTGTTTCACTGATTTACCTCACAGGGCTCTGTGTGTGTGTGTGTGTGTGTGTGTGTGTGTGTGTGTGTGTGTGTGTGTGTGTTTCTTAGAGAAGAGAACATTAGTCACAGATGGAAGGACCTACTGCAGCAGCTCCAGGAGCAGAGGGGGCTGCTGGGAAATGTAGTTGAAACTCTCAGTGTCCTCCGAGACGTTGAGCTCGTCTCCCAGGAGCTAAAAGAACTGCAGGTGAGTTCACACCTTTCACCTGTGTTTGTTTTTAAGGTCGATCAGTTTGATCAGTCTAAAAAAAAAAAAGACTTCAGCAAAATTATTCAGCAAAGTCTGACCTAATACACGAGGCCTGAAAACATACACTAAACATTCATTTTCAGCTCCGCAAAGAAAATTCATATTGCTGGTATGTGAGTTTTGCTTTTTCACGCACAGTGTCCCCGGTCACTTCATTTCTGTCCCTCTGTTTGCAGGCCCAGGCCAGCTCCTGTGAGTTGGGGAAGCAGTTGCCAGAGGTGGAGTCTCTTCTCCAGAAACAGGATCTCCTGGAAGCCCAAATCTCGGCTCACGGTGAAACCATCACCGCCCTCAGCAGCAGGGCCCTTCAGGTCTGCCTCTGGTTATCGTCCTTCTGACAGATAAAGCCTCAGAAAGTGGTGACGAGTTGTTCTTTCATCTGTCTTGGTCTTTTGTTTTGTGCCAGGGGAAAGTGAGAGATGGTCAACAGATCCAAAGCAGAGTGAGAGCTCTCGACACTCAGTACAAATCTCTGGTGTCGCTCAGCAGCAACAGGTTTTCTTGTTTTTACTGTTTTTGATTCAGGAGAGAATTTTTCCCAAGTCCATAATATGCACGACACATTTATCACCTGCTGCTCCTCCTCCTCCTCCTCTCCTTCTCCTCTCCTCTCTCTCCTGTATCAGGAGGAGGCAGTTGGAGGCTCAGCTGAAGCTCTTTGAGTTCTTCCATGACTGTGAGGAGCTGGAGGCCTGGGTGTATGAGCGTTGGCTGAGGCTGCAGACGGCTGGACTCGGACGAGACCTCAACCACATCCAGCTGGCCCAGCACAAACACAAGGTGAGCCCCACATCTGCAGACACCTGTAAATACCAGGAGCCTGTGGCGTGGCGTGGCGTGGCGTGGCGTGGCGTGGCGTGGCGTGGCGTGATGTGCAGGTGGATACACAGAAAATAACTTGAACAAGCTAAATATCCTGTTGCTTTAAATGCAGCTGCTGGAGGCAGAGCTCCAGGCCCATGACTCTCTGTACCATGGAGTCCTGGGTCGTGCCCAGGATCTGCTGTCCAAGCAGAACCAGGTCAGCCAGAGAGCCGTCCAGAAGTGGACCCGGACTTTAAAGAAGCAGTGGACCCACCTGACCCTTGAGGTGACAGCACGTCGCAACAGACTACAGGCTGCCGCCACAATCAAACAGGTGAATAACCAACCAGGTGATCCCCAAAGTTAGACACGTGAATAACGAACGATGAATTAGCTGCTTTTCTTCTGCGCAGTATTTTGCAGATGTTGCAGAGGCAAACTCCTGGCTGGGTGACAGGAAACCGCTGCTGACCAGCGAGGATCATGGGAAAGATGAGTCGAGCACTGCGGCTCTTCTGCAGCGCCACCTGCGGTTGGAGAAGGAGATGGCGGCGTATGCCTCAGAGATAAAGAGACTGTCAGAGCAGGCGAGGAGCGCGGTGCAGCTCACAGCTCTCACTGTACGTGCACAGCAAACATCAGCTCATGTCACGTTACAGTTTCATTTCACAGTCCACGTGACACTGACACCGCCTCTACCTGTGTAGGCGGAGCCTCAGGAGACTAAAATGATCCAGTACAGTGACTCTTCAGGAGACGAAGGGGGCTCAGGACCAGGAGCCCCAAGCACCCCCCCTCAGAGTGTGGAGAGCAAGGCCAAGGTCCGCTTCAGATACAGCCGAGGTACTGTGCCGTTCACAGCAGTGCATGATGGGAAATGACTGCCAGGCATAAACAGGTGTCTGTTAAACTACTGGGAGTGTGTGGTGAGTTTCTGTGGCTCAGAAATAAGAGTTTAATGTTCAATTCTGGACTGACAACTGACGGTCATCATGGTTTGTTGGTGCTCTTATTTGATTTGATATTTTAGTAAATTGCAGTGGATTCATAAGATCTAAATCATTTGATCAATTGGTTTTATTGTCCAGCACTGAGTTGCCTCCTGTAAGAGCTGCAGGTAGAATAAAAACCTTCAACATGTTAAAATACAGTTTCATTGATTTTCAGGTCAGTTTCCTTGGGATCGTAACGACATCATAACCGTCGTCAGTGCAGAACCGGATGGAGACCGAATCCTGGCCAGAGACAGCCGAGGAAACCAGCAGCTCATCCCTAAAACCTACCTGACCCTGCTGCCAGCCTCTGTATGATCAGTTATTACAAACGTTTAATCACATACAACCTTCAGATCAACGTAAAGACCTGCCCAGACTGATCAATAACAATCAGTGTGATTACAGCGTAGAAACATCATTAATTTAACGTCCTCTTCTTCCTGCTCAGACTCCACCCCCTGCTCCGCCCAGCTCCGACAACAACGTGCCAGAAAGCCCCGGCAGGAAGCTGAGTCGTCCGAGACGCAGCCGCTCGATGCGTCGCAGCACGAGTGAGATCCAAGCGACATCACTGCCGGACCCCCAGTACCAGAGAGACACTGTGGAGAGCACACAGTCCACTCTGGACCAGGACTACAACTCTCTGTACAACCTTGTCAAGGTAGAGGGGCATCATGGGAAATCTGATCAGAAAGGGTAGATGTGAAAGTAGCTTCTATTTGAAAACAGTAAAAAGGTTCCTCTCTGATTCGCTGCCGTCGTTTTGTGTTTCCAGTCAAAGATGAGGACTCTGGAGGAGACGCTGCGTCTGCATCGATTCTGCAACAGCTGCCAGGAGTTTGAGTCGTGGATGGAGGACAAGGAGAACATCCTGAAGACCTTCAGCACCGATGGTGACAACCTGGGAGTGGTGCAGGCCAAATATGAGGTGAAGACGTGACATCAGTCATAAAACACATGATTTGATTATGCGTGTGTGGGTGAAATGATTATTTCATTATGATTTATTGTTATGTGCTGCTGAAACACTGAACGATGCGAGTTCTTCTGTACTGGGCAGTCTTACAGTTAGTCCTGTGTGGTATTAACAGGTCCCTAAAGTGTTAGGTTTAGCCTGTAATGATGCCGACTTCCTGTTTTAGAACTTCCTGACTGAGCTGGCGAGTGGGCGTAGCCAGTTGGATGACATCATGAAAATGGCGGAGGAGCTGGTGAAGAGTAAACACAGTAAACACAGAGAGATCCAGACCAGACAGAGGAAGGTTTCCAACAGGTGCAGCACGATCCAGACCCAGCAGAAAGCCACAATGTGCCAGTCTGTCCCAACCTTCGCCAACTGCTCTCCTGTTCCCCTGTCCTCAGGTGGGACCACATCCAGCAGCTGAAGGATGAGAAAGGCCATGAGCTGCTGAGCACAGCTGACGTGCAGTCCTTCCTGCACAGCTGTGAGGAGGCTAAGGTGCAGCTGCAGGGGCAGCTGTCCCGGCTTGATGCCGTGGACGTGGGCTGCAGCTCCTTCACCCTGCTGGCTGAGGAGAAGAAACAAACTCAGGCCCTCAGAGACATCCAGACCCTGGAGGGCAAGATCGCCTACCTGAAGAGCGTCGCCAAAATGTACGGTTCTGGTTCTGACTGTCGGACTCTTAGCAAATGTTTTAGAAGGATAGTTGATTGTTACACAGCTGTGAGGAGGCTCAGAGAGGAGGAGATGTTTTGAAGAGGGTCGTAAAGTTTTAAAGACCTCCAGCGTAGCGTAAAGGTTTGATGTGATAGGACGATTAGAACTTTGTAACGTGGCACTACGTCTCATAGCCCTCGGTGTTGTGGCATGTATTGCAGGAAGCAGGACTGCAGCCCAGCAGAGAGTGCGGCCATCATGGAGGAGGTCCGGGGTCTGGAGGTTCTGCTGAAACAGGTCTGAGGTCACTGTGTAGAACAGCTCTGCACTGAAGCAGAGACTGTGACGGCAGTTATGATGAAATATTTATATAAAAATATGTTGTGAGCAGAGGTGAGTTAGTCAGCTCTTCATTCAACCGCTGACACTACCAGAGGGTTAGTTTAACACGTGCATGAAGGTGATGAGCTGAATCTCACAGGCCTCCTGCTGTGTGTTGGGGCAGGTGAAGCGTCAGGCCGCTGACAGACAGCGCCTCCTGGAGGAGGCCCGCAGGCTGCAGAGCTTCCAGCAGCAGGCGAAGGAGCTGCAGCGCTGGGCAGGTTCAGTTCAGGAGCGCCTCCTGCAGGAGGAGGCGGCCGCTGATGTGGCCTCAGCCGTCGCTCTGCTGGAACAACATCAGCAGCTCCGAGAGGAGATGGAGGAGCAGAGGAGCAGGTAACGAGGAGGAGGAAGGAGGAGGTGCTGGTCTGTGCAGTACACGGGTCGTCACTAATACTAAGATAATCCATCTTCAGGGTCCCCAAGAATAAATCTGCCACTAAAAGTTTTCTGGTTTAGAAAAAATCATCTTAATCTAAAATACCTGAAATTCAAACACATCATTTCAAACTTCTGACCAGTGTTTGGAAAGTTGACATGAGATAGACATGAACGTAATAAACCTAGACAGACGAAGAAAATGATTGGATGGATCATTTCTTTGAATAATGGACTCGTTCTTTCTTTAAGCTGATATGAATTAGCATGAAACTATTATTCTAATGAAAACAAACAGTCATTTATTGGGCACTGTAAATATTTCTCAGGCTGAAGGACACGGACACGTTGGGGAAATCTCTTCTCTCGTCCACTGGGAAAACAGATGGTGTTGACATCCAACAAACCCTGGACAGTCTCAGTGCTGATTGGTCCAAGCTGGACAGGTTGTGGACCAGTAGGAAGCAGCGTTTGGAGCAGGAGGTGGAGCTTCAGAGGCTGAACCAGGAGGGAGACCGGATCGAGGCGGCGCTGTCGGGGCACGAAGCCCGACTGAGGGTCAGCGACGTTGGGGTGAGTATACCTCGGTCTGACCTGCCTTCATGGTCCAGCTCCTTAGAAGTTCTCAGCTACTCAAGTAAAAGTATCATTACCACAGTGTACAAATACACACTCATCATAGAATGGCCCATTTGAGAAAGTGATGCAGTAAAGCATCAGTAGTACTGCAGCTGATACAGGTGAGGCTGTTGATGTCCCTCACTGAACTGAACACACACTGACAAGCTGTGTTGTGTTTGGTGGTGCAGGACTGTCTGGACAGCGTGCACAGTCTGCTCGGCCAACAGGAGGAGCTGCAGGGTCTCCTGAAGGCTCTGGAGCAACGAGTCGACGGTTTCACTGAGCGCAGCCACGAGCTCGTCGCCCAACGACACTATGCCTCAAAACAGTAAGAGAACAGAAACATCATGGTGCACACACACACACACACAAACACACACACACACGAGGTGTGTCCTCAGGTATCATGAGCATCTCCTACCTGCCTTAGTACAAGAAGTGGTTCATGAGGAGTTCTTGATGTTCAGATCTTTCTGATACAGTAGCTGATATATATCAGTGTATCTTGTATTAGGACCAGCATGTGATACTGTTAACTCTTGTTTTATCCTGATAATTTATAGTATTACATGCATGAATTCATGATACTTCATGTACTGTTACCATAAAGTGGTTCCATCGCAGTTCTATCTAACACACAGTATTTAGTTGTTGTTTTGTTATGGTTGTGTTGATGTTACACACTGATGTAGAGTAAAATATGTAAGAGACTGTCAGTGCAGCAAATGTGAGCTTTTCTGTTCCAGCATCAAGGAGAGGAGCAGGAGCATCCAGAAGGCTGCCAGGAGGCTGCAGGAGGCCAGCAGGCAGAGGAGGAATCTGCTGCTGGCCTCCAACAAATACCAGGTATCATTTCCTGCAGGTTTACAGCTTCTCTCT
Source organism: Mastacembelus armatus (assembly GCF_900324485.2). Taxonomy (NCBI): domain Eukaryota; kingdom Metazoa; phylum Chordata; class Actinopteri; order Synbranchiformes; family Mastacembelidae; genus Mastacembelus; species Mastacembelus armatus. Next base: position 207,040 of record NC_046654.1, read on the forward strand.
CTTTGGGTTTGTGGATCTGTCGGCCTTCAGAATAAAAGCCCTCATTTACACTGTGATCCTGAATCTTTCTGTTGGATTATCTCCATCATGTCATCACTAGATTCATTTTTAAAGAATGAATTTTCTTGTGCAACTAGTGCTCTAGAATAGAAAAAGTTGAAACCGTGGGCTGATGAGCAGAGCAGCAGCAGGACATGCAGTTGTTTTATTTCCCTCCTCCCTCGTTACTCCTCTGGATGTCGTGTGCTGCAGGAGTTTCAGAGGGATGCAGACGAGCTGCTGCTGTGGATGGAGGAGAAGTTTAAGGTGGCCGAGGACGAGTCGTACCGTGACCCCACCAACATCCTGCGAAAGCTGAAGAGACACGAGGCGGGGGAGAGGGAGATGCAGGCGAACCAGGTGTGGCTGGACAGACTGGTCCAGGTAAGCTGACCCACAGCTCACCCAGCTCAGGAAAAACAACCCACACAGTGTGTAAATGCAGTTTCAATGCATGTGTGTGTCCAGCTGGGGCAGGAGATGGTTGCTGAAGGTCACTATAACAGCCAGAGCATCCGCAGGAAGTCCACCCAGCTCAGCAGCCGCTGGAGGACACTACAGGACAAGATGGCCGACAGAGGAGACAAGCTGAGACAGGCGGGGCAGCAGGAGCAGCTGATGGAGCTGCTACAGGTAAATACGTGACAAAGCATCCAGTCCAGTCCTTTAACCCACCACCACCTGACTGAGTGACTTATTACAGTCCGACTAAAGGGCTGACTGTGGGGCCTGCTCTGTGGTTAATTAAAAAATGACTGATATGAAGCAGAATAGTTGAATTACTGACTTGATTCTGCTTGTCGTCAGGACGCCAGGCTGAAGACTGAGGCCATCCAGAGGATGCTGAACAATGCGGCCAAAGGTCACGACCTGCGCTCCAGTCGCCAGCTGCTGAAGGTGAGCTCACTGAGGCCAGATGTGTCGTACACTGACACACCTGTCCGGTTCAGCGTGGTGACGTTAGCGAGCATGGACCCGACGCTGGTTGTGTTAGCAGTCGGTAACTTTGCTGCGTCTCTGTGTGAAGGAGCATCAGCAGCTGGAGCAGGAGGCCAAGGACCTGGCGGAGAAGATCAACTCCATCGTCAGCAGGGCCAAACACCTGGCCTCCACCCACTTCGACTCTCACAGGATCCTGCAGGAGACCGACACGTACCTCACCCTGTGAGTCAGCCGTTCTCTCTGCAGGGCTGTTAACAGCTGGATCAGCTGCACTGTGTTGGGGTTTGAACTGAGCTTCTTAGGTCGTAAACTCATGTGATGGTTCTAATTTTACTTACTGATAAAATACAATGATTTAAATCTTATACTGGCAACCATGAACAGTGTCTCATCAGCTGCTGAACTCTGTGCTGCAGGTTCAAGTCCCTTCAGAAGCCTCTGGACCAGCGCCGGGCACAGCTCCAGGCCTTGGTGCTGCTGTTTGAGTTTTTTCACGACGTGGATCTGGAGCTCAGCTGGATCTCTGAACATGTTCCCGCCTCCGGTTCCACAGGATATGACCGGTCTCTGGCTGGAGCCCTGAGCCTCATGCAGAAACACAAGGTACCTGCTTCTACTGTTCTCTCACTGGACCCAATCACCAGGACGGGATGCAGAAAGAAACTGATTTGGGGCATGTACTGGTCCACTCAGAAAAAGCAGCTCATGTCTGGCTTGTGTGTCTATCCAGGAGCTGCAGGCTGAAACGAACGCCCACCAGCAACACCTGAGCCATGTCCTGGAGAAAGGGCGGAGCCTGGCCAAATCCAGCAAATCAGATGCAGAGGAAGTTCTCCAGAGGTGCTGCTGTCAGCTTACAGCAGCAGTCTCATAGTTTTAAACTACTCTGTTACAAGTCCTGCATTAAAATAACTTATGGTTTTATTCTTAGAGGAAAATGCAACTTTTTCTGTATCTTCTGTTTTTTTTTAAAGGTGCAACCACTTGAGAGCAGAGTGGGAGGAGCTTGTGGAGGCTTGCAACATGAGAGCTGCTCACCTGAGCAAGGCCATCACCAGAGAACAGGTGAGAGGGACTTTTCTTCTCTTTTCCTGTTTCTTCCTCATATTAATTTTTCCTAGGTTCATTTCTTTGGCGTATTCAGATTTATATCTTACATGAAGTTTTAAGGGAATGTGTTTTGGTCTGAGTTTGGTCTTAACATGGTCCATCTGCAGCTGCTGTTGGACTGTTCAGAGCTGGAGTCCAGGCTCAGTGAGACGCTCAGACTAGTGAACAGTGACGACTATGGCAAAGATCAACTGGCCACACAGAATCTCCTCACCAAACACCAGGTACAACACACTCACTTTACAACAACAATAGAGGACCTCAGGTCGTCCCCTGTGGAACTCCTACCCAGGAAAATCAATACTCTGATGATTGTGCAGGTGCTGGAGGGACAACTGGAGGTGCTGGAGGCAGAGGTCGAGGAACTGGGAAACCAGGTGGAGCAGGCAGTTCAGGACTGGAGCTTGACGGAGCTCAGCAGACCCTACAGCCGCCTCAGCAGCCTGAACCAGCAGTTGCAGCACCAGGCGGCTCTCAGGTACCTACAATCTCACACAAGTTCATGAGCCACACTGCTAATTTGAAGAAGTTCATTTGACCTTTAAATGCAACGTTGAAAAATATTTAGCCCAACAAAGTTGTTGGTCCCAGAACACACGAAACATAAGTCAGATCTGAAAATTACCTGCATGTCTTCCTGTGTGTTGTGTCAGGGGTCAGAGGTTAAGAGAAGTCTTCCATCTCCACCAGTTCCACAGAGAGTCCTCAGAGCTGGAGGACTGGATGAACCAGCAGAGACAGACTGCAGAGTCTCAGGACCTGGGCAATGACTACCAGCATGTTCAGGTTTTTACTTGACCTGACTCTCCACGTCACAGTAACTTGTAACGTGCCGTTAGTGATTTTAAAGGACCACACTGGTCTTCAGGCAGGTTTTAGCGTGTTAACTAAACAAAAACCAGGGATTCTTGATTGACCAGGGTGGATTATCTGTTTGTATCAAGGGCTAAGTCTCTACAGGTTTCACGGTGATGATGCAGCTCAATTATTTTCATCATTAACTAAACAAAAATTAATGTTACTTATTCTTTTTGATAATTAATTTAAAAAGTAATTAAAATACATAAACCGCTGATGTCATTCCATCAACACCTGCCACTGCTGAGTTCATGATTTATAGCTGAACAGTCATTGATCATTTGTGTTAAGAAACAGAAACGGATGTTGTGATTTTGCAACAGTAAAAGATAAAGAGCTATAGGAACTTTGTAGTATTTCTCAGTGTGAAAGCAGTAAAGTTTTTGTGTTTGACGTTTCAGCTGCTTCGGGGGAAGTTTGAAGGTTTCCTGAAGCAGCTGGAGGTCGGAGAGGAGAGACTGCAGAGCTGCAGCGACGTGGCTGCTCGACTGATCTGCAACAAACATCCGCAGAGCTCTGTGGTCAGAGACAGGCTACAGCAGCTCCGGTATGAACCACAGTCCAGGTCCTCAGTGCTGAAAAAGACTGAAGCAGGTATATTCACCTGTCCTCTTTTGTCTCTTTGTTTTTCTGTCTTTGTCATTCTGCAGTGCGTGCTGGGAGGATTTGAAGGGTGTGGCCAGAGACCGTCAGGATCAGCTGCAGAGAGCCGAGGAATGTCACCGCTTTTACCAGGACCTGACGGACGCACTGATACTCATCCAGGTATTAATCTGTCCATCTGTCCATCCATCCATCCATCCATCTGACCCTTCAGTCTTTCTCCCTCCGTCTCTTTGTCTGTTTCTCTGTAGGAGCGTCAGAAGAGCATCCCGGATGATGTGGCGAAGGATTTGCGAGGAGTGATGTCACAGCTGAGAAAACATGAGGCTCTGCTCCATGAGCTCGCTGTCACAGAGCAGCAGGTACAGACGCACAGAGACAGTCACGTTATTATAAAGATCATTCGTTTTTATCACTTTTCCCAAACTTCAAACAAGGAAGCTGTGAGGGGGGTGGGGGCTTCAGCCTGCTCCTGTGAATGTATGCTTGTGTCTTTCAGTTGCAGGACCAGCTGGATGCTGTTGACTCCATCCTGGACTTCTGCACGCCACAGTTAAAGCACCGCCTACAGGAAGTACAGCAGGAAGTGGTGGAGCGGTGGGAGGAGCTCCAACATCACACAGAGCAGAGGGAGGCGGAGCTAAAACTGGCATGTCAGCGATACCTGTTCCTGAACACGGTGAGGACATTGTTAGAACCGTAGCAGTCCTGTCAGGGTCCTCGGGTCTCAGATGTCTGTCTTTGTGCTCTCCAGGCTCAGGACTACTTCCTTTGGTGCAGCCAGCTGATTGGTGCGATGGCTGCTGAGGAGAGCATCAGCGACGTAGCCACTGCCGACCTCCAGCTCGCCCAGCACCAGCAGCTGTGGGCTGAGATGGACGCGAGACAGGAGACCTACCAGCAGGCCCTGGACATGGGTGAGGAGCTGCAGACACAGGACAGGGGCAACAGGAAGGAGGTGAGGACGACCTAAAATGTGCAGCTTTATACGTAGGATAGTCTGGTGTGAGGAGGTGTATGAACGTTTCCTCATGTTTCTTTCAGGTGTTGGAGAAGCTGGAGGCGCTGCAGGCTGAGCGGGACAAGCTGGAGCAGCAGTGGAACAAGAAACAAACCTGGTTGGAGACAGTTCACCAGGAGCAGGTCTTCTATCGAGATGCCAGCAGCATGGACAAGACGTCAAGCTCTCAGGAGGTACGCTCCTCCTCTGGGGTTGTTCACAGAGAAACATGACGCCTCCACTGCAGCGTGATCAGTGTGAACCTGTGCTGTGCCCACAGATCCTTTTGCAGAGCAGCACTCTGGGAAACACCGTGGATGAGACGGAGGGTTTGATCAAACGTCACGAAGCTTTCGAGAAGCTGCTCACTACACAGGAGGAAAAGGTCTGCTCTGCCTGGTTTTAGCTGTAGGGCTGCACATGACCTGCATTTTTATTTTCAGTACAATGATTCAAATGTCAAAGGAAAATCAAACTTCCAGCTGTGAGTTCCCAAAGTCTCAAACATATTGAGTTTCTACTGATTTAACCAGGTAAAGCAGCAAAGGTTCAGATTTGATAAGTGGAATATTTTGCAGTTTGACTTGACAAGTGATTGTTGACTGTTACGTCTCGTATTGGTTCCTGTGGTTCAAAACAAACAAACTAAATGACAAGTTACAGGAAATAATTAGTGACATTAATGAGCAGAATTTTTGACGTTATTTGATAAGGGTCTTTTACTGATCGGGGCCACCTTAGTGATCCTTTACACTGCTGTGACGTGCTGCTCCCTCCCTTTGGCCCAGCTGTCCTCTCTGAAGCAGCTCGCTGAGCGTCTGAAGGGTCAGCTGAGCAGAGACAAGGGTGCACGGGTCCAAGCCAAGCTCAAGGCCCTCCTCCACAGACGTGCTAACATCAAGGAGCTGTCCGTCAAGCGCAGGGAGGAGCTGGAGCTTTCCAGGCTGCTGTGTATCTTCAACCGAGATGTCGCCCAGGTAACCAGCTGACCAATCAGACGTCTCCACCGCTAGAACATCCCAGAAAATTAGTTTTACACTAATTGACACCAAACAGCAACTAGAGTTTTAGTTCTGGTTCTGTTCTGTTCTGTTCCTAAATGTTTGATGCACCTGGCCTCTGTTTGTGGCTGCCAGGCTGAGGAGTGGGTCTCTGAGCGGATGCAGAAGATGGTGGAGGACAGTAAAGCCGACCTCAGCAACCTGCAGACCAAGATGAAGCTCCTTCAGAAGCATCAGGTGTTTGAGGCTGAAATCCTGGCTCACAGTGAGATCATCAGATCTGTGCTGCTGGTACGACAACACGACTTAGTGAAAGTGAGGATAGCAGGCGTCAGATACTGGGCCCTGTGGAAGGATATTATCTCCTCTGTGTTTATGTATTCTTTGGATTTATACACTGTTGTGTGGACCTGAGTCATAGAAAGATGAATAAACATTAGGAAACACACACTGTGTTCATCCACCTTAATGCTCCCAAGCTGATCCTTTAAGTTTTGATGTTTTTCTGGCAGAACAGAAAAACATTGTGATCTCTGGTTTATCCAAACAATGTCTGGAATAATGGAATGAAATATAACACAGAAGCGCACAGACGTGTCATTACGACCACAAGCTGCAGTTAGGGGGCGCTGTGGCATGGAAGAGCAAGCTCAACCCTCCACAATGTCCATGTTGAAACATCACCACGCAGGCTTCCATGTTGTTCTGTGCCACCAGGCTGGTGAGGAGCTGGTCTCCCTTCACCACCCGAGGTCCAAGGAGGTGAAAAAGAGCTCGGCCGTTCTGCAGCTGCACTGGGAGGAGCTGAAGAAGGCGGTGGCAGCCCGAGGGAAAGCTCTGGAGGATAACAGAGACTTCCTGGAGTTCCTACAAAAAGTCCAAGAGGTGGAGGCCTGGATCAGACACAAGGTGGGACAGATGGAGGGACAGTGTGTTCGCAGTGTGTTCGCAGTGTGTTCGCAGTGTGATGCCTCTGTCCTCTCTGACCTGGGTTTCAGGAGGTAATGATCAACGTTGGAGATCTTGGAAAGGACTATGAACATGGCGTTGAGCTGCTGAAGAAACTCAGCGAGTTCAGGGGAGCAGCAGATGGGGTGAGACAACAGTGTGTGTGTGTGGTCATTAAATAATGAAAATGTCCATATGGTGTTTTGTTTGTTACTGAAGAACAGCTATGCTAACTGCTAATCAAGTTCTGCTAGTGATCTTTCCTACAGCTACTTCACAATAAAAGACCTCCTGCCAGTTTTTTGGTGTGAAGCTTTTAATGTGAAAGAGGAGGTAAAGTTTAGTTTGGTGTCATGGGGCTGCTCCGCTGTGCTTCAGTTGTGATAAGCAACATGGACCGTACATGTCCCTAATGAGGATGATGATGATGCTGATGAAGGTATAATTAACCTGTAGGAAGTGACGGTGGACGACGCTCACATCACGGCCATCAACAGACTGGCAGGCCGGCTGGAGAAGAGACAGAGCGCTGACGAGCTGGTGACTGTCAGGCAGAGGAGGCAGCAGCTCAACGACAGGTAACACACACCTTCCACACATTTCACTGTGGGTTGTTCCACGTTTTACGCCAAAGTGTCGTCTCTCAGGTGGAGCAGGTTTCACGGAGACCTGAACACTTACAAGAAGAAGCTGGAGGGGGCGCTGGTGGTGCACGCCCTCATCAGAGAGCTGGAGGAGGTCAGAGACAGAGCCAACGAGAAGGTCGGTCTCATGTTTCTCCCTGAACGTCCGGTACCTGCTGAGAAACAGGCTGACGTCATGGTTCTTCCTGCAGATGTTGCTGCTGCAGGGCCAGGACTATGGCTGTGACGTTGAGAGTGTAGAGAACCTGATCAGACGTCACGAGGAAACAGAGAGAGAGGCCGGGGTCATCCAGGAAAGGTCAAAGGTGAGTTGAGGTGCTACAGTGGGGCGCCACATTTAACCTCAGCCTCAGTCGCCTGGATGGGTTTTTATTTGTCCCTGTGAAGCTACAAAAACCACCTCACGACCTGCTGGTTCCCCTTCAGCACTGGATGGAGGCAGAAAACAGTGTCAGTGTGAGGACGGCCTGTATTTGTCTTCATCAGCGTTTAGAAATAATAAAACCAGCTCAAACCAGGAAAATCACCTTTGACAGGTGGAGTCGTCTCTTCTCACTGCTTACTTTTACAAATCTCTTATGACATCCTGTAGTGGATCCCTGGTTCAGTTCCCGGAGGGAGCAGATGACAGGAGAATCTAACTCTCACTTGACCCTGTCCCCCCAGGCCCTGGAGAGAGACGTGTCAGATCACCTCAAGGCTCGATCAGTGATGAGCGACAAACTGAAGAACACACAGAAGGAGGTTCAGAAAGTTCTGAAGACTCTGGACAAAGAGGTCCAACACAGGTGATGCCCACTGGCTTTGGTACTGGCTGACGAGTTCTGTACAGTTTGAAGGCTTTAATTGTCCCATCACTGTTCGACTTTCTGCTCTTTCTGAATTGTGATTCTGAAAAAAAACCAACCTGCTAGCTCACAGGTGTGACTGGATCCAGGTGATGTGTGTTGTTTTTAGGAAAGAGAAGCTGCAGGAGGCTCACCAGCTGCAGCTGTTCAAAGCTAACCAGCGCCTCCTGCTGGACTGGAGTATGAAGCAGAGCAGTGAGATGGCAGACAAAGGTCTCCCTAAGACCAGAGCCGAGGCCGAGCGGCTCATCGAGGAGCACCGGGACAGGAAGGTGAGGGCCGTCCCCGGAGAACCAGCTCTGTGTGGTGGAGTCCTGCTGTAGAAACAGTCCATCAGATGTAGCGTTAAACTGTTTTCTTCCAGACGGAGTTCGACGCCCGTGCCGAACGCATAGACTCTGTGCAGGACTTTGGTCTCAGTCTGATCCGGTCCGGTTACAGTTCAAAAGCAGAGATCCAGAAGGCTCTGAACCAGCTGGAGGAAGCCAAATCTGGACTGGACCGAGCCTGGCTGGACCGCCATAGGACCCTGGAGCAGGCCCACACCCTCCAGGTGATGGTCCAGGATTAAAGTTCTGTACTGCAGGAGCTCATGTATATCTGCTGTGATCATTTTGATTTTTCATCACAAAAATCTAAAGCCAATAGTTCAGTCACTGTCCAAACACAAGCCTTCACTCAGAGGGAGGAGAAACCATGGATGGGAGCAGACTGGTACTTTAGGGTCCACATTGTTTCCCATATTTTATTGGCTGTTTATTCTTTATAACAGTGTCAGTTGTTTCTGAATGTGCCTGAACAGAAGCTCTAAAGTATGAATCTGGTTTTTATGTACTTTACTTTTCCAGAATACTATGACTGTTGTTAAAACAGGCAGTACCAGGATGTATGAGCATCTGGGCTCCAGGAGCTGGAAGGGTTTTGGTGCCACTCTTTACAAAACTGAACATGACAGTGGTTTGTTCACATTCAGGTCTCAGGTCCAAGGAGATCAGGGCTCGGTCATGTGGACTCGTAGGATGATGGTGCACAGTAGTGCAGGGTGAAGTAACGAGCTGGTCCAAAATGTAGAAAAGTGTGCGACTGCAGACTGAACTCTGGCTCACATGTTGGAGTTCTGGTTCTGTAACCTCCAGTCCCGGCTCAGTTTTATGGTCTCTCCACCCTGCAGGTCTTCCTGGTCTCTGTGGAGCAGTGTGAGAGCTGGCTCAGCAACAAGGAGGCCTTCCTCGCCAACCAGGACCTGGGGGTAAAGAAAAATAACCTGTGTGACGCCTGCAGCTGAAAAAATACCGTATTGATTTGGCCAAGGGGTAAAAAAGAGACTATTCTCTGAGGAGGGGGCAGCTCAGTTTTCCTCTCACAGGTCCTCTGTGTTTTCAGAGCTCAGTGTCGGAGGTGGAGGCTCTGCAGAGGAAACAGACTCAGTTTGAGGAGGTTCTGGAGGCTCACGTGGAACAGCTGGAGCAGGTGCAGGAACTGGCCCAGAGGATGATCCGGCAGAAACACTACGACTCCGACAACATCAGAGCCAAGAGCAGAACCCTCGCCACCAGGTGAGAGAGAATCACTTCTGAAGAGAGTGGTGTCTGTGAGCACGTCTGTGAGCACGTCTGTGGACTGATGGTTTCAAACGTCAGTGCACGTAAATCTGCACAACAGTTCAGTCTCCGCTTTGTCCTTTATTGCAGATTTGACTTGTTTTAACCTGTGTGTCTGTAGGTGGAGGGAGCTGCAGCAGAACAGCAGGTCTCGACACAAGGCTCTGGACCAATCACTGCAGCTGCACCAGTTCTTATCCAGCAGCTATCAGGTGCTCTACTGGACCCTACTGGACTCTACTGAACCCTACTTTACTGTACTGGACCCTACTTTACTGTACTGGACCCCACTCTACAGTACTGGACCCTACTTTACTGTACTGGACTCTACTGGACTCTACTTTACTGTACTTGGCCCTACTTTACCCTACTGCACTCTGCTGGACTTTAGCGGACTCTGCTGGACTCTGGTATACAGAACTGTCCAGGTGTGACCAGTAAATGTGTATGTTTTCCAGGTGTGTGTGTGGCTGAACGAGCGTAATGCGGTAGCGCTGGATGAGAGCTGGAGGGAACCAACCAACCTTCAGGCCAAACTGCTGAAACATCAGAGCTTCGAGGCCGAGATCCTCGCTAACCGCTACAGAGTGGACACTCTCAGCCAGGTGGGTTCTGTGTGTGTGGTTTTTGTACCATGGATGACATGTTGTTTGGTCCTTACCTTCAAAAGCCTGTTTGAGTGTTCCAACCTGGTTTGAAGGTTCAGGTCAGAACGAGGTCAGGGGTTCAGTTGTGATGCTGTATGGGACTTAACCCTGTGAGATGTGTCTGTGGAAGCTCAGGTTAGGGTAAGTTCTCCTGAACCCAGTCAGATTTTCTCCACCTGACCTGTCACTATCATGTTTTCAGGAAGGAGAGAAGCTGCTGTCAGAGAATCGCTCGGCTGAAGCGAAGGTTCGACCTCGACTCCGTGAGCTGACGGGCAGCTGGGACGCTCTGATCCACAACTGTAAGGAGAAGAAAGTCCGACTGCAGGAGGCCTACCAGGTACAGACGCACATATGGGGTCATTTACACACCAGGCAGCAACATGTATGGGACTGATTTTCCAAAGGGTCAGGAGACAAGTGGAATAATGAGCAGAGAAAGACCTGGCTGGTCCACAGCTGCTGTATGTGGCAGCTGCACATTATCAGAACTGACAACGCATTGAAGTCCTGGACCCTCTCTGACAGAAGGGGGACGAGCTCCTGTGCTGTATTAGCACAAACTGCTGAGGTGTCTGTTGTGCTTTCTGGGCTTTAGGCGCTGCAGTTCCAGCGCTCGTTGGATGACGTGGAGCAGAGTGTGGGCTCTGTGGAGCGAGAACTGGTCAACGAGGACTGTGGCAGCGACCTGCCGTCCGTCAACAGGCTGCTGAAGTGTCTGCAGGCGCTGGAGGAGGAGGTGGACGGACACAGGGACAGAATCCAGGTATTTCTGACCAAACCCCCTAAATCTTCAGTTTCATACACGTCCAACCAGAAAACAGACACTTCTGTGTAGGAAGTCCCATGGCTGTCCAGCCCAGCGTGCTGAACATCCTGCGTTTTTATTTCCCAGGCTCTGGTGGACACAGCAAAGATGTTCCAGTCTCAGGGAAACTTCCTGGCTGAGGAGATCCAGTCCAGAGTGGTCCACACCATCAACAGGTCTGAGAACTCATCCATGTTATGCTAATGATGAAAACACACTTTAATAAACATCACTTCTTTCTGCGGAAATATTTAGCACAGCACAGAAGTGTGTGGTACTGCAGTACTTCTAGTGTTACTGCAGTAAAGGCTGTCAGTACTTCTTCCACTGCTGGTAACAGGTGTGTGTCCACAGGTACAACAGTCTGTCACAGCCCATGCAGAGTCGCAGGGAAACCCTGGAGGCCTGGCAGGTTCTGTTCCAGTTCTGCAGAGACATGGAGGAGGAGGTGGCCTGGCTCAGGGAGAGACTGGCCTCCACCACGGCCACAGACTGGGGCAGCTCTCTGAGCAGCACCCAGCAGCTGCTCCACAAACACCAGGTAACAATGACACCTGCTCAAATCCGCAATAATCTCATTGCCGATTCAGATGAAGGAGGATGTAAGACTCAGTGACGTACGATAACAAAACAAAAATCATTCTCAGGTCAGAAAAGTATGTGAAAGGTATTTGTTTTCAAAAAGTCTGGACAGGAAGCTCAGGGTCAGTTTGTTCTGTTTATTCCAGGAAGTATTCTAAAACTTCTCTTTCAGGCTGTGATGCAGGAGATCTCGAGCCGCGCCCCGCTGGTCCAGGCGATACAGGAGGCGGGACACAGTCTGGTGAGGGACCAGTCACTCAGCACTGTTGGTGCCAAGTTCAGGTGTTACTGGAGCAGGTGTGTGATACAGACATATAGAGTCTGTTTATGACACGTACACTACTTCAACCTTCTCAGGTCAGAGGTCGTCACTTTGCGTCTCACGATATTCGGGAGCGTCTGGAGGAGCTGAAGAGTCTGCATGAGGAGCTGATGATGGAGGCGGAGAAGAAGGGCAAGCTCCTGCAGGAGGCGCTGAACATCCACAGCTTCCTCACAGAGGTACCACTGAGCCTCCATGTGACCAGGGTCACAGAATAAAGCTTTGTCTTGGATGTGGTGGCTAAAGAACAGGACTGTGTGTGTGTGTGTGTGTGTGTGTGTGTGTGTGTGTGTGTGTGTGTGTGTGTGTGTGTTGAGGTGTCGGAGCTGGAGCTGTGGATGGAGGAGCAGAGCGCCGGTTTAGAGTCTCAGGACTGTGGGCGGAGCGAAGAGGCGACGGAGGCTCTGCTGAGGAGGCTGGACTCTGTGGACGTGGAGCTGGAGAACCAGAGGAGGACGGTGGAGAGGCTGCAGGAGAGCGGAGCGTCACTGCAGCTGCTCCGACATCCCAACAGGTGAACACACTCATGGTCAGCGCTGTTCACAGCAGCACAGGTGGGAAGTAATGAAGCACAATTACTGAAGTACTGTCCTGAGGTATTAGTACTTTACCTTTACTTCACCTTTACCAGCTGCAACAGGGGAGAGTATTTTTACTGCAGTAAAGGATCTGTGGACATATTTACTTATTTGTGGACATGTTTTGTTTTGTGTATTTGAAACTAAATAAACCTGGTTTCTGTCCCCGTTCCAGCTGCCTGGTCACCGAGTCTCTCCCCGCTGTTCTCCAACACTTTGAGACTCTCCTGCGACTCTCCGCCTCTCGCCGAGCCGCTCTGGAAGATCAGCTCCGCCTCTACGTGTTCGAGAGAGAGGCTAAAGAACTACAAACATGGCTGATGTCCAAGAAGAGTGCTGCAGAGTCTGAGGACTGTGGACAGGACCTGGAAGACGTAGAGGTGAGTCACGTGAGGACAAGATGCTGTGGAAAATGTTGTTTCCGTCCAGCTGAAAAACAGGAAAACCTGTGTTGAAGCTTCCTTCTGGTGAAGAACAGGAACTTTGGCTTTAAAGCAAATTCACAGGTTATTGTTGGACTTCAAGTTATTTCATTGCTGCTCTGATATTCTCAGATCTATGCACTGAAAATGGATTTGGCCTGGTGGGTTTGCACAGTTTTTCCTCCGCACCACTTTGTTTCCAGTATTTCAGACTTTGTGTTGTATCTGATTCATCATCCCAGCTTGGATAATAACAGTATGGTAGCGGTTCCTGTGCAGATAAATGTCTGTGAATTCTTTCATATTTTGAGTTTTTGGTTGTTTTGTTTTTAATGTTTTGATATTTTGGTGTTTTGTACTTTTTGTTCGTCAGACTAATGGAGTTATTATTATTATTATTATTATTATTATTATTATTAGTGTTGTTCTTTTCATCTTTAGGTCCTTCAGAAGAAGCTGGAGGTCCTGGCGTCGGAGGTGTCTGGTCTGGGTCGCAGCCGGCTGACCTCGGTGCAGCAGCAGGGCCGGGGGCTGCAGCAGAACGCTCGGGCCCGGAGCAGAGACGATGCCCTCAGCAGACTGTGGGACGACCTCAACAGCAGCATCAGGACCAGAGAACAGGTGTGTCACTGGTGCACGGTGCGGCCTGGTGTTATAGGTCACAGGTGGGTAACAGTCCGTGTTTTACAGAATCTGCAGTCTGCCAGGGAGATTCACCAGTTCGATCACGACGTGGACGAGCTGAAGGGCTGGATGGCTGAGAAAGAGGCTGTGCTGGACTCGGAGGACCAGGACCATGACCTGCAGTCCATCCAGACTCTCCTGAGACAACACGAGGCTCTGGAGGTAGGAAAAACCTAGTGGAACCTAAAAGCTGAAAGATGTGGCAGCCAACAGGAGAGAGACAAGGCTGTAAGTGTGGTGTACTCAGGATAACGTATGAATCCATAATCAAAAACCAGCTCCAGACCCTGCTGTGAACAGAGAGAAGATGCAGTGGAACCAGGGCCCATTGGACTCTGTTCCTTCAGAGACTGTAAACAGTGATGGCCATTCTCAGCGTCTGGAGCTGGTTTTTGGAAAAAGAGGGGCCTCCCCATTGTTGGTGAGGAAGAACCATGTGAGCCAGGTCAGCGGTGTGGCTCCCTGCTGGGTTTTTAATAGTTTTGCTGTCGGTCTCTGGATGGGATCTGGACTCACAGACACACTGAATCAGCACATAGTGACTGAAAGCACTGAGGTGTGTGACTGCTGGTTATACTTTTCTAACACTCAGACCAAGACGTGCTTAGAATGAATTAAGTGCCTTGTTGCTGGTGTCTCCCATCAGAGGGACCTGGTTCTGATCTCTGAGGAGGTGACGAGGAGCAGGGAGGAGGGTCGAGCTCTGAGCCGACGGCAGCCACAGGCCAGATCCCCCATCACTCAGAGGCTGGAGGAACTGGAGGCCAGTTGGACCAGCATCCAGGACAAAGCCTCCCAGCGCCGCGTCCGACTGGGCCAAGCTGAAGATGTGCAGAAATACTTATCACACTGCACTGAACTCATGTAGGTTCTCATTTGTCTGGACTCAGTAGCTACACTGGGAGACTGGGCTGTACTGCAGCAGGTGCTGATTTTAGTTCCTAACACTTTACAGCAAGTGACAGGTGCTTGTGTGTGATGCTTTTTACGCATTAAAACATCTGATTGACCTGGTCCACTCTCAGTAGGTTGGATTGATTAGTTTGTCGTGCAACAAAAGATGTAGCCCGGCGGTTTCCAAAGTTTCTCATATCCTGACACTTATTAATGTGGGTTCTTTTCATGGTGCCCCCCAGAACAGACAAACTGTGTCACTGAAAGTATGGGCCTGGTTATTTTCAGACCTGTTAGAAAGAGCAGTCTGAGCTTGGTCAGAACGTCCTCCCATCATTGTTCCTTATGGGTCTGTACCAGTACAATAAACCAGTCCAACTGTACCTGTCATTAAGCCTCTGGGCTCAGAAATGCAGCTCGGCTGAGTCTTTCTGTTAGGACTCAGATGGGATGTGGAGGCGTAACGATCATGAACCTGCCCATGTTGTGTTCCAGGGCCTGGCTAAAGGAGATGCTGTCTCTGGTGCGAGCGGAGGTGCAGAATGTGGAGGGAACCGACCTGGAGCAGCTCATCAAAAAGCACGACGAGTACCGCGTCCAGATCGACAGGCAGCTCAGCAAATCGCAGGCTGTGAAAGACGCAGGGTGGCGCCTGACAGGCGGTGGAAACATCATGTCCCGAGAGGTTTCAGAGCCAGACGTTTTTAAACGCTTATTTTAAATCTGATGGAACTTCTTACCTGAGCTCACTCTCCTCCCAGGTGGAGCAGCGTGTCTGTGAGCTGGAGGAGCTGGAGGTGCAGGTGGAGAAGGTTTGGGAGGAGACCAGGCAGCTGTATGAGGAGCAGCTGGAGGTGGTGCAGCTGCAGAGGGAGCTGGAGCAGGCGGAGCGCTGGCTGAGCTCCTACGAAACCACTTTGATGGCTGAGGACTATGGGGTAGGTCAGGATCAGAGGGTGTGGCTGAAAGTCCATTTAAATACATGTTGTACTTCTGTATATGAGGTATTTGTACTTTACCTGAGTATTTCTATGTTGTGCTACTTCATCCTTGGACTTCAGACCTTCAAACCTTGGACGTTTACCAAGATTACTAATGGAGGACTTGGAGGGTCAATAAATGTGTGTTGTTGTATTGGTTCACCCAGGACTCTGTGACTGATGTTATGGAGCTTCTGAAGAGGCAGGAGGACTTGGAGGCCATGATCCAGGCCCAGAGTGACCGCTTCATCGCACTACAGAAGAAGAAAACACAGGTTGGCGGTTCCATGATTTTGTGTCTTAAAAACCAAGAAAAACCATGAAAGTTCACGTCTGAGCAGGTCCAGCACTGAGTTTTCCCCATGAACACCAGCATCACAGTTATCACCTGAAGAATAAGTAGAATAATGAGTAGAGACTTTATGACTGTGGACTGTTTCTCTTTGTATAAATCTCAACATTTCTTTTCTGGCCCAGAGGGAGAAAAGACTGGGTCTTCATGGAAACGAGGAACTCCATGACAGAAAACCTCCAGCCAGAGTTTCCACCCTAAGGAGGAGACCGTCAGATCCCAACAGCCCGCGGGTCTCTTCCTCTACGGACATCGTGCGGCGAGTCAGCAGCAGCAGGCGGGCTGACAGAACAGTCAGACCGTCCACACTGGACAAGAAAACAGAAAGTCCTCGGGTGGTGACCGGTCTCACCAGATCTGCTGGCCCTGCTCTGGGCCTGTCTCTCCACCCTGAACCAGAGTTTGTTGCCAGCAGCAGGTCTCAGGAGGAATCAGCTGACAGTCCTGACACCTCCAGCCCGCCTGTAATGCCCTGGAGAAGTCGAATCAGACCCTCAGTTCCTGACACTGCTCTGAGAGTTTCAGATGACTCCTCCTCTCCCAGACATCCTCCATCACCTCCAGTCTCCTCCAAACCTCCTCAACTCCCTCGAACCTCCAGCTCTTCATCTAAAGAGACTCCTGAGGAAGACCGCCAACCCAGATCCAAACCTCCTCTGGCTCCGAAGCCCAGACTCTCCTCTACTGAGCCGCTACTCATACGCGGCTCTGAGCACCAACTGGGAAAGCGTACCGCACCACCTGACTCCCCTCCACCAATCAGACAGCTTGTTGCTCCCACTGAGCCTCCCCCTCCACCTGCTGCAGAAGAACAAACTCCCCCTGAATCGCCATCGACGAGGAAACGCCTCAGCAACCTTGAAGCTCAGGTCAGCCAACAGCCCGACCTACCTGATGCTGCAACTAATCAGGCTCCACCACCTGCACCAATCACAGCCGAGGAGACTGAATCACCTGACCCAGCTCCTCCCACATCAGAGCAGCCTCCATCTCCTCCACAGGATGAAGCAGAGCCCAGAGCAGAGGTAAACAGTTTTAATGTCATTATTATCAACATATATAAATCATACACTGCATATGAATCAGCTGCTCTAGTCTAAAAACAAACAGCAGCAGGTCCCTGACTCTTGGTGGTGGGTCAGATGGTTGTTACTGTGACTGTCTGTCTCACAGGTCACAGCGAGGATGGAGGGGAAGCTGGAGATCAAGCTGAAACATGGAGGAAACAAGGTGAGACAAGTTTTCTCCAGACAGTAAACAGGAGGATCCGGGGATCCACCCACTCTGCTGCATTAAAAACTGAATGTGTGAAATCACTTTGTAGATTGTAGGTTAAGTGAAGATACAGCTCAAACATTTCCCCTTTGAGACAGTAGTCTGATGTTTATTTTCTAGTTTTAAAGAAACTGGAAAATAATAAATGTCACATTAAAAAGTGACTGATGCAGCTCTGTTGTCTCTGTGCTTGGTCTGTTTGCTGGTTCTGCTGGTTCTGCTGGTGCTGGTCCAGGGTCTGGAGCACTGGGAGGAGGTGTTTGCTGTCCTGCAGGGCGAGACGCTCAGCCTGTTTAAAGACAGAGCAGCTGCTGCAGAGGTATGAAAACCCACCACACCGGTCACTAAGACTCAAAACATCCAAGCTGGTGTCGGTGATGAGCAGCTCCGTTTCCCTGTGCTGTGTTTCCACAGAAGGCCTCTAGGTGGCCTCCTATCAACACGGTTGGATCCGTTTGCAGAGAGAACTCGTTCTTCAGGAGGAAGGACAACACGTTCAAACTGATGTGAGTGGACAGTTTTTAACCTTCACAGCTTCACTGGATGCTGAGCTGAGTCTTCCTTCAGGTGCTTCTAAACCTAGAAACTGTTCTTGTTCTACTTTGTTTGAAACATGTTTTCTCAGTTCCAGCCTGACATGTTTGGCATCTCCACCATAGCTCAGAATATTTTCATGAGTTCCAGTGAAGTTACACAACAGTCTCTGGTCAGCTACAGTTTATATGTGTAAAAAAAAATGGTCTGGTGACAAGAGGAAGGACAAACCAACTTCCAGTGTCTTAGTTTTGGGTCCATTAGTCAGATTTTGTGTTCCTCAGCTGTCCGTCTGTAGTCGTGTAGAAAAGTGTTCGGTGTTTTGTGGTCGACCGTGTGTTGTACACTTTCAGACTGGAGGATGGCAGCCAGTACGTCTTTGCAGCATCCAGCAGAGAGCTCCAGCTGCTGTGGGTGAAGAAGCTCCAAAACCGCCCTGAATCTAGCAGCAGCGACTCGGAGGACTCGGGGTACGCACACAGACACACACACACTGTACTCTGTGCTTGTGCTCACCTTAAATAGGCTTCACAAACATCTGTAAACATGTTTTTACACAACCCAGCAGCTCTGATCCCACTAAAGGTAAACAGTGATGTTTCTTTAACGCTGGTGGAGGCTGAGCTCTGAGACTCCGGCTGGTCAGCAGCTGATTGGACGTCACTCACAGAGAAAAGTCAGGAAGCAGAAAAACCATGTTTGAAACACCTTCCTGGAGTAAAGTCAGGTTTACAGGGCAGCAGATATTTGTCCATGGTTGAGTTTCTACCAGTTTCTGTCACAATACTGTGCAAAATTAATAAAACCAAAACTAATGGTGTGACCAGGCTCTCAGTAGCTGACAGGCTTTACGCTCAGAGCTCTGCTACAACAATATTTTGGTTGGTTGTCATTTTTAGAAGCAGCAGGATTATTCCTGTTTTGATGGAACTAGTCCTGATCCGAAGAATTTCACTTTTCAAAAGGTTTTCCTGAGACGAACAGAGAGCCGCTGATAGAAAAGCGCAGCGTGGACGGTTCTGTTTGATGGAGTTTGAGACTGAAGTGGTTTTCTTCAAACAGCGCAAAGTAATTTGACTTTGACTTTCACGTGTACCTGTTCACACTGTGCACTGTGGGGACCGGGACTCTCAGGTGGGCAGGAGGCCAGAGAAATGAAACTCACTGTCAGCAGGATTTTTCTTTAATGATACTTTGAAAAGTTGAATTACATTCAGCGGCACAGAGGAGGAAAAGCACACGGTGGCACAGGACACGCCTGCAGAGGCAACGTGAGCACAGCAGACAAAAATACATCCAGAGACATGTTAATTTAACAGAGTTAGAAATGGAAGGAACAGACATTGTGGTTTGAACAGCAGTAAGTGTTGAAGTTAGCTGTTGTCCCACAGATGCTGCAAAGAGGATACAGCAAATCACATCTCTGCTTCCCCTGCTTACACTCTGTGCTAAGCTAAGCTAAGCTATCCTAAGATAGCACTGTCAACAAGAAACTAATCTGATCTCAGAAGATAAGCTAACACATTAGCTCTCTAGCTAATAATCTGTGCATGTTCTCTGCTGCTCTTGTTGTTCAGGCGAGCGTCATCTGTCAACCTGAGTTTGGAGAAGTTAGCAGAGGCGCCAGATGATTCTTCCTTGTCCAAACCTGATGACAGGAGAGCTGAGAGCCTGGAGAGACAGTCCTCCACGGAGGGCCACCCTCCTCCCAAACCCCCTCACACCTACTACAACAAACACCGTTATCCTAAGGGGGGGGAGGTCGGGACCACGGGTGAGGCGACGCAGCAGGTTTGCATGTTGGTCTCTTAGTGTCAGTGATTCTGTGGCTGATTCTGGTGGTTCCCTGTTGATGACAGGTACACAGAGCCGCCAAAACCAGCCTCCTTCTGCACCTCCGCCTGCACCACCGAACACTGAGGACCCGCCCACTGTGAACCTCCAGGGGACAGACGACATGAACAAAGACAAGCCGAGGATAAGCGTCTTCAGGAAGTTTTTCACAAAGAAGTAGGGAGTCATCGATCATCAACAATACTCAAAGAGTAAAATTATATTTGGTGGGAAGTTGTCACAAAATCAGTGAGCCTTACCTGAATTCAGCAGGTCTCAGAAAGAGTCGACTGGTCTCTGTTCCCTGCTTCTCTCTGTTCACAGCAACGTCTGGAGCTGGTTTTTGCAGCAGATGGACTCCTGTGAACAAATCTGTCACATTCAGAAGCAGAACCAGTTGTCGAGGCATCGTTGGGCAGAGTTGATGCTCTGTGTTTTAGCGATTTTCAAAAGATGTGTTTTTTTTATTAATGAGCAACAAATCCAAACATCTTCAGACTCATCCTCTCCTGCTTTCAATCAGATCAATCAGTGAATCATTGAAAATAACGAGTCAGATTAAGCCTGGTGACAAATCAGGAGTTCATACACTTCTTCACTGAGGGAAATTAAAGTCATTGAAGTGTTCGAGTCATTCAGACAAACTAACTCCACTTCATGAAGCATGAACTTCATCATTTCTCTGTGGGTGTTTCTGCAGATCACATTACAACGATCTTATTGATATTCTCATGTTATTGATTACTGCAATATTTAGTCCTCACAGGGAGCAGATGATAGAAAACAAGTTCACAACTGCACAAAAATGGTGAAAATAATTGAATTGTTCAATAAAGTGATTGTTTCAACACTGATCCTGTGGACGGTTGTTATTTTCCACCTCTCACTATGGACACTACTAGATGGTGAAAATGCGGCTTAGTATAGTAAGAAAATAGAATGAAAACAATACTTAGTCATGGATGGATTGTCAAACAGGCCTGCTGGGCAAAGGATCCATAGTCAAGGGGGTCTTGTGGTCCCTTGAGCAGAGAACCATGGAGGGACTGTCCACCCCTGTTGGAAAGTCAAACTAATGAGGACAAAATGACTGTAAAGACAGAAAATAAGCAGAAAATGAAACAAAACTACAGAAAAGATTAAAAAACAAGAAACATCAGAAATGTCTGAAATATGTTAAATGATTAAAAGAAAATACAAAATAAGTAAAATAATATCCTGAGGAGAGGAGAGGTGGGGCCCTTTTATACGTCTGCCCAGGTGCCCTAATCCGTCAGTGAGGATAGTATGTGGGGAAACGTATGGATCAGTCCCTGGGCCTGCTCTCTTTTATTGAGTATATTACTTAAGTAAAACTACAAAACAAATAACAATCAAAACGTACTGTAATGTAATGAAACTGTTTCTGGGTCAGCTCCCAGTTTTCAGCCTGAAGAAACTGACACACTCATTCTGTCCTGCTCCTGATTTTCTGTTCCTGTTTGTGTGAGTGGGAGCAGCAGCACCAACACCTGTGATTTATGAGCTGCTGTCTCACCTGGATCATCATGATGTGGAACTGAAGACACCTTTCTTTTCCTCTTGTCAACAGGCAGCTGAATGAAAAGGCCCAGTGATGATGACGATGAGGAGGAAGAACTGGTGCTGGACTGACTCAGCTGTGATGATGCTGATGGATCCTGGAAGAAGGGGGAGGATCAGGAGACAGCAGTCAGACAACCTTAAGGTGAGACAGGTGTAGGTAGGGGGGGTCTCTACCTGTCAATCTCTAACCCTCCCACCCCGTCTGCCTACAGCTACTTCAGTTGTGAAAAGTGGAGAATAATAGTCCAGGTTGAACTTACTGAGTTGAGTCTGTTCTTCTTTGATTCACGCCTTTTTTCACTGCTGTTAAAAACGTGGTGGCTCCGCCCAGCGGTGTCTGGCCCCGCCCCAATGTCAGCGGCACTGCCCTGCACCAACAGGAAGACATGAAGCACCACCTGTGAATGGACATTTCCTGTTTGCTGTCAGATTGTCTGTTAGTCCTTATGGCTACTACACTTTTAGCCTTTTAATGAAGGAGGAAATATTTTTATTATGATAAACGATTAGTGTGAAATAAGATTAGAGGAGAAGATCGTGAAGGTCGCCGTCTAACCTGCACAGCATCAGGCGACCGAGCTTCTCCCCCTCAGCACGTCATCCATCACACCTGAAACAACAACAGCCCAGTTAAAAACCATCAGCTCTTCTGTTATTAATCATCAGTTACTCTCCCTCCCACTGAAGACAGAAATCTCAACCTCAGAAAAATACACTTTCATTTTCACCAGCTCTTCACTTTCCAGTTTATTTCCCAACATTCCTACAATTTCTCCTGAAAATGAATCAATCAGATCAATAATAACTGACAGTCTGTTGTCAAACAGTAATATTGAAAATGTCATTGTTCCAGGTTGTCAAAGAAAAAGCTGCTGGTTTTCTTCTCTCTCAGACGGGAAAGTGAAGTTTGGGCTTTTGTGCTTAAAAAAAAAAAAGAATTGATCCATCACCAAAATAATTTTGTCAATAAACTGATCGATCAACAAATCGTTGAATGATCTGAAAGAAAACAGAGAAATTCTGAGGCCTCAGAGAAAGTGAGACCAGACAATGGGACTGTTTTCACTGAATAAATGCTTCATCAGTTATTAAACCATCAGGTCAGTTGATACTTTCAGTCCCTGGATTTAAAGCCTTTGACTTTTGAGGCTGAGTTGGTGAAACAAAGCTGAACCTTCATGTGATTAAATAGAAACTGGATTTTTTACTTTTCTACCTGTGAATCATTGTTCAAACCCACATCTGGAGCCTTCAGCTCCCATAACACGCAGTAACCTGTGTCGTGGATGCTCGTCGGCCTGGTGGTCACCAGAGGACGCTCCGTTCTTTCCAACCGTGACCTGACGACAACAAAACCTCCAGGTAAAGTGAAGGTTCAGTCAGAAAACAGAAGGGACCAGGTCCAGAAGGAGAGAACCCGTCACAGCTGTTTAAACTTTGTCTGCAGCAGTTTTTAGTTGTTCTGCTCTGAGCTGTTTGAGGAGCCAGAGCAGCAGAAAGTGCTGATGTTCCCAGATGTCAGTTTAAACACGTCACAATATTTTGGACTCGTGACTGGGCCAGTGTTTCATTCTGCCCCCTGTACAGTCCCCTGACCTGGAAGAACCTGGTCAAAGCTGCTCTATTGATAAAGTTTGGACTGATGCATATTTTAGCACGTCCTTCACTTTCCCCTGATCCTCAGAGTCAGAACCAAACCTTTGGACTTTTCATTAAAAACACAAAAACAGCTCCACAAACGTCACTCAGCTGTCAGGGCTTTACCTCTGGTGTCTGCCGCTTTCTGACCAACACGCTGCCGCAAAAACAGATCAGACGCTGAACTGCTTCATTTTTATTTCTCCCAACTTTCCCTGACCTGCTGATGTTAGCATGTTATCATCTTAGCCCGTTAGCCTGTTAGCATCTTAGTCCGTTAGCCTGTTAGCATCTTAGTCTGTTAGCCTGTTAGCATCTTAGTCTGTTAGCCTGTTAGCATCTTAGCCCGTTAGCCCGTCAGTCTGTTAGCATGTTAGCCCGTTCGTCTATTACTCTGTTAGCTTGTTAGTTCGTTAGCCTGTTAACATCTCAGTCCGTTAGTGTGTTAGCATGTTAGCCTGTTAGTCTATTACTCTGTTAACATGTTAGTCTGTTAGTGCGTTAGACCGTTAGCATGTTAGCTCGTCAGTCAGTAAGCATGTTAGCCCGTTAGTCTATTAGTCTGTTAGCATGTTAGCATGACACCGCGACAACACAAACAGCCCTGAGCGAAACCTACTGACCTGGTTTTCATCTGAAAATTACCGGTGACAGAGAAAAGGCTGAGCGGAAAATATCCACGTTACTCACCGGCCCTGGTCCGAGGTCCACGCGGCCCAGCGTGCAGGGAGCAGCCCCGGCCTTGAGTAGGAGTCTGTCCGAACATCCGGGCTCGTACCGGCCTGAGCAGGAGAAACAGTCCGCGGAGACATGTTGGGGTTGTATATGGACAGGATCCACTTGTTTTCTTTAGCCCGAACAGAGGCAGGCGGCGCTGTGTCCGAATATCCTCCCTAATGGCTAAATCTGCCATAAAACAGAAGGAGAGAAAAACTTCTTCTTCTTCTTCAGCAGGTCAGACGCAGCGATGGCGTTTTGCTGCCCCCCTCAGGTCGGACGCCGCATTTCACATTATGGTCCATTCACTGCTAAAAGCCAGTGGTTTGCAGGAATCCCGGCAGTTTTTCTTACGGTGCATTAGTTGAAGTAACGTGCCCAGCATGAACAGCACACACTGCCCACTGATAAACTCAGTCTGACACATTTCACTGGTTTCACTGGTCACAAATTTCTTGATTTCCCAGAGCTGTGGGGGCCGGACTGTGCACCGATGGTGTGGTGCCTCTGGATCAATATGTGCTGAAGGTCTGTCCACAATTAAAATAATCATAACACACTGAAGTTCTAAGCAGTTTGGTTTGTTTCCAACGTCAGAACTGTAGTTATAGTTTAGGATACAGGATAAAAACGTGGATCTTCATCCAAAACACTTCATCTTTCTTAGACTGGGTAGGTGGGAACATTTCTCTATTTTCAAAAGATGAACTCAGTGTCTTTTTTTTATTAATGAGCATCGAAACCAAACATCTTCAGACTCATCCTCTCCTGCTTTCAATCAGATCAATCAGTGAATCATTGAAAATAACGAGTCAGATTAAGCCTGGTGACAAATCAGGAGTTCATACACTTCTTCACTGAGGGAAATTAAAGTCATTGAAGTGTTCGACTCATTCAGACAAACTAACTCCACTTCATGAAGCATGAACTTCATCATTTCTCTGTGGGTGTTTCTGCAGATCACATTACAACGATCTTATTGATATTCTCGTGTTATTGATTACTGCAATATTTAGTCCTCACAGGGAGCAGATGATAGAAAACAGAAGTTCATTTGATAGAAACATCATGAATAACAGAAAAACACAAACAGGAGCTTTTTTTTCCTATAACTAAGGTTTGTATCCCAGGACATTTAATATTATTACATTTACTCATCAATGATTTTAATGACAGTGCAGTATTTTCATAGTGCAGTACTGTTACTTTTACTTAAGTACAGAAGTACAGTACTTCATTTGCCACCAGTAAGTGAGCATTTCTATGTTGCCCCCCCCCCCCCCCAGGGATCAATAAAGTTTGATGATCAGATTTTGTTGGATCCATCTGATTCTGAAAGGAACTAAAGTTATCAGGTAAATGTGGTGGATATTCCCTCCCACAGTGACAGCGTCACTTCCGTCTCACCTGTGCGTGAACGCAGGTGTGCAGTTCCTCCTCTGAGCCTCACGGTGTCGCTGTCGGTGCAGGGAAGAGCCTCCTGGCCTCCTCCCGGAGCTCAGCCGGACTGAGCGGCCTCCAGCCGCCGCTTTGCCCGCTCCACGACTTCATTTCGCCGCTTGACATCGATTGACCCATGAACCTCTCGGGGATTCTCGGCTCTTTACGTAAACATCTTCTTCTTCTTCTTCTTGTTTCACTGCAGCTCGTTCATACATCAGCTGACACAAAGTTCACACCTTTTCATTGAATTCACACCTTTCAACATAAAACACTATTAGGTATAAGAATCGGAAATTAACAGAACGTTTCAAAGTAAAAGTTGAGCAGATCTGAACAAATGTTCCCAAATGACCGAACCGGACCAGCTGAGGTTGTTACTGCAACAGGATCTATTTTATTTTTGTTTTCAACGACCACACACAAACAGCTGCTGGAAACTAGACGCTTTAATTTAATAAAGTCTCGAAATAAAACGTGATTTATGGGACAAACACAAATCAAGTCGATTGTTGCTAAACAGGCATCAATGAGTGAAAACTGAGCTGAAACTTAATTTTCCTGGAAAATATGGAATCATTTCTCATTATTATGGAATATAAATATGGAAGAATTTCCAGGTGTTTGTATAATATATTATCGGCTTTGATAAGGACTCGGTAAAGTCCCAATTAGTCTTTAATCTGTTTCAGGACGTTTCAGTGTCTCTCCATGAATAAAGGAGCTTCACTGTCAGCGGGGCAGGTTTGGACCCTCCAGGCCTCCGTCTGATTCCCGCTTCAACATTCAGCTCACGGCGACAGAGAGAAGGCAGCAGCAGGAAACCACAGACACAAACCGGCTGAAGTCCAGTTTAACCAGTTCCACTGGGCACACACATGGCCATTTTCAGAAGAAATACCATTTTTAAAATCTGACTTTGTGCTGGTGATTTTTTATTCTCAGTTTATTTCAACCCTGTGCACACAAACAGTGTAAAATATATTGGGTCTATTTTATTTAGTGAACAAAATAATCAGTAATCAGTCACTGAAGGCCGCAGCATTGTGGACACAAAATCCACCGATGTTTCTCTCTCATTTGGGATTAATATGAGTTAATATAAACGAATATAGGTTAATATGAGTTAATATGAGTTTATACACATTAATATAAATTAATTTAAATGAATATAATGTATATAATATAAATCTAATGTGATATAGGTTCATATGAGTTAATATAAACGAATATAAGTTAATATAAGTTAATACGAACGAATATAAGTTAATATAAGTTAATTTAACTGAATATAATGTATATAAATATAATATAAATCTAATGTGATATGAGTTAATATGAGGTGGCCTGTTTCAGAACATTTGTCTTTCTAAAAACACGACACCTGATTGATGATTATTAAAACGTGCAGAATGAATCATCTCTTCTTATCAACAAATAAAGAGGAATATTCTGAGGATTTTATTGAAATAAATAACATTAAGTTGATTTATTGGGTTGTATTTCCTCCTTTAAGGCAGAAAAGTTGACCTGCCCCACACACTCGGTTTTAATCTCACATTAACCTAAGTGACGTTTAGTGTCTCAGGTAAATATGGGAAATGTCAAACAGTTTTGTTTCCTCCGTTGGTCAAAACAACAAAACAAAACAAACAAAAACAAAACAAGTGTCTGTAGTTGATCGATGTTTTCATCTCTGCTGATCAAATCAAATGCACTTTCTCATAAACGTGTGATTTCAAAGATAAAAGACATTTTCAGACTCAAATGTCAGATTGATGCCTGTGTAGTTCCTGTTCCCGCCGCTGGGAGGCGCCATCTGACCTGCTCTTTCTGCTGCTATCCCTCATTTATAATAATAATAATAATAATAATAATGACATTCACACTCACCATTTACAGCGTCATTTCCAAGTCATCTGCCCCCTCATGACCCTTCTGGCAGGTCAGGCTAAGGGTCAGAGGTCACAGGGAAAGGCAGGACTTCCTCCTGTGGTGGTCCTGAAGTGAGAAAAAGTTTATTGCAAATATGAAAATGGAAACACTAACAACAAAGAATCTGGTTCTTAACAAATTCTGTCTTTATCAAGAATCTGGTTCTTAACTAATTCTGTCTTTATCAAGAAGCCCAAAGATTTTCCATAAGAACCAAAAAAAAAAAATTCCCTGAAACCTTTCAGGGCACCTGGAACCCCTTTGTAATCCCCTTAATGAACCCAACAAATCCCCTTAAAGGCCATTAAATTTCTTATTAACCTCTGGAACCTCCTTACAAGTCACTGGAAAATGTTAAAATGGTTCCTGGATGTCACTAGTTAAACCATTAAAATCCCTTTTTAGAACCAATGAAAACCCATGAACCCCTTTGAGGGCCAGAACCATCCTTAAGACCATAACAAAATACTGACACCTGTTCTCGAGCCTTATGGACCCTTTGCTAAAGTTTGAATCCAGGGAAGTCCAAGAACCCATCCAGCCTTTGGACTTCTAGCGTCACTCTGCTGATCAGTATTGATGACCCACGTTTCTCTGAATAATTCATTTTCTGTGTTTTTGGCTGAGTGGAGAAAAACAGCAGATGGCCGGGAACAAACAGCTGGTTCCACATCTGGATCAAACATTTCAGTCAAAACTTTCACCTCGTGTCCACGCGTGGAGGAACCAGGCTGATTAAACTTCGCAGCTAAAATTAGACAACAAAAATCCAAACAGATGTTTGTCTCACTCTGCAGGAGGTCAGAGGTCACCACGCAGACAATATGTTTCACCGGGTAATTTTCAGAATAACTACACTGCCACTATTTTCAGCAGTCAGCAAACCCAGTGTGAAAACTGATACATCACAAAATCAGAAATGTAAATGATGTATTTTCTAGATTTACTGCGTCGAACAGAAAAGCTTCTCTCTGCTAACAAATTGGATTAAACGTTCACCTGGAGACTGTAGATGTATGTTTCCTTACAGGTGTAATTATATCAAAGCAGATGGTGACGCTATATTTTTCACTTGCAAAGGAACATTTAGATCTGACACTTAGACTTGTTCTAACAGTTTGCTAAATACTTTTATTTCTCTGGTTGTTGCACAGATTCAATGGTTCTTTTTATGTTTTACCTGAGGACTTTATGGTTTTATTATTTAAATGATATATATATGTGTTAATATTAGAGGAAACTGAATGGAGGCTGGTTGGGTCTGACCTGAAGTCCCAGTTGGTTGGTGACAGAAAAGGCAAGAACCTCAAAACATTTAAATATGCTGTAAAACTCAGGAGGAAATGAATGGAGTCTGGTTTGATTCAAAGGCCCAGTTGTTACTGAGCGTCAGCTTCCCTCTCACACGTCTTGCTGTGAATATGAAGCACTCAAAGTGTTTTTTAACTCAAAAGGATGAACTGAGTTTGGTTTGATTTGAGCTGAGAGCTGTTCATCTGCCCATCTCTAGACTTTTCCACTGCTCGTCTGTGGACCGTGCTTTAAAATTCTCCAGAAATTGAACTGACTCTGGTTTGATGTGAAACTAAACAGGCCCCAGACCCAAACACTCTTTCAGATTTGTCAACTGAAATTGATTCATAAAATCAAAATAACTGTGGTGGTGTGAGGTTCGAGCTGGTGGTCGGCCCTTTTTGCATCTTTGACACTGATCATCTGAGCATTTTAACAAAGTGTGAAATTAAAGACAAGTCTGGTTTGGTTTGATTTGAATTCCCAGTTAAACTGGTCCAAATAAGAACAAGAGTCAACCTCTAAAATTTGAAAGAAAATGAATGGAGTCTGGCTTGGTGTGATTTTCAGTCCCATTCTTCATTTGAGCAACAAAGAGGGAAAGAGTCATTATCTCTCTCTCATTGTTCACAGGCCAATGGTTGGAAAAATCTGGATTGGTCTGATTTGAATACCCAGTTGTTAATGAACCTTCGGCTTAAACATTTCAACACGTTCTAAAATGCAGAAAAAAATGAATGGAGTCTTGTTTGCTTTAATGCAAATTCCCAGTTGTTGGTTAGCCAACACAAGGGGCAAAGGTCAACCTGTCACTGCTGCTTGTTGGTGTTTAAAGATGAAAAGTCGAAGGTTTGATTTGATTTCACTCATGTCTGAGTCTCCATGAGATGTCACTGTCATTTTTATGTTTTCTGTGTCTGCGCCTTGATGGTCAACTTTGGTTTGAAGGTTGGGTCCTGGAAAGGATCCCTGCAAACCCCGACGACTCTGGGGAAGCTGCAGGTGAAATAAACGGCTTATTTGGGGTGTTGGTCTCCGCGGACGGAGGAGGTTTCTCGGCTGCTGCTGCTCCTCGGGGCTGCTTGGATGCTCGACACGGCCAAACTGCGCTCACACCCTCCGCTCCTGTGCGCAAAACGACAACAGCGGTAAACAACAGTATGTTTACTTCAGTGAGTGTCACCGAGGAGCGGAAAAACAAACAGCACCGCGTTAAACCACCCCACCAAAATAAAAGCATGAAATAAGCGGGTTGACACTTTCTGAGAAATCAGTTACTGACGCAAACTGCGCAAATTGCGCATCCAGACTGCAATTTTGCGCAAAAAAGGAAAATGCATAAACTTTCTAAGGAAACAGCGCAAAGTTTGTGTTTATTCCGCTGCTAAAGTTCCTGCAGCAACAGACTGAATTTTCTTCTTCATTATAAATTATTCTTATTGATCCCATTTTTCTTATTGATCTTATTATTTTTATTGGTTCGTTCTTGACATTTGAAAAAAATAGTTTTTTCCGGAACTTTAAACGAAGCAAACTCAGGCCGTGAAAAACGATTTTTATTGTTATTAAAATTAATTATTCAAATGGCTGATTGTTGTTGTTCGTATTCAGCCTGATGAGAAACTACATTAAATCTATTTCTGACACTTTATCGAGACTCCGGTCAGTTATTTTTACTTTTAAAGCTCATGTCTTCCCTCAGTGACATTAATGTGAGAATTCCACTGCATTAGTTTTTTTTTGTTTTTTGGGGGGGGGGTATTATTTTTTTTAGACTAAATAAATTACACAACAAACAGAAAAAACAAAAGATTAAAAAAATCGTAAACCAGGAATAACTTTAAACAGAAATGAACAGTTTGTCAGCTGCTTCTGAATTGGAGCCCAAATAAATAAATAAAAAAACAAACAAACAAATAAATAAATAAATAGATAAATAGATGGATTGACAGATAAATAGATAGACAGATGGATAAACCTCCAGAATGAAATAAAATCGCTTGTTTGCTGTAAACTGCTCCGCCTTCCTCCGCCTCTCTGCCGCACCACAGCGGGCAGGTCCGAGCTCTCGGCCTGATCAGAGCAAACGTGTTTCGGTGCGTAAAAACCAGCTCTGCGGGTTTTCTCAAGCGGACGGAAATAATCAACAAGTAGCAGTTTGCGCAGATTTGTGGGGACTGAGGCAGTTTCTGGGCTGAGACTCTTTACTTTGACTCCCTCTGTTTGTCATTTCTGCTCTATGATGTGTCTGCAATCAGATCGGAGTGTTTATGAATGTACCTCTGACTCCTCCTGTGCGCAGCCAGAGGTGGAGGCTGCGGTTCAGACAGACAGTAATGACATTACAGTAAAACACAGCTGGAATCACGGAAAACATGTCTTCACCTGAGGAGTCAGAGTTGGCACTAAACACTGGCCGTTAATAAGCCCTTGTATTAACTGTTGTCATGCTGCTGAGAAACACGAGGTCAGGACTCAGGTCACTTGCTGCACAAAACGCCAGTTTTTGTTTTTCTCGCGTGTTTGGTGAGTTTCTGGTGATTTCTGACACCGGGGGATGAAAGTGAAACTGAACTGTGGAGGACTTTTCTGTGCTTCAGTCTGGGACGTTAAATGTTCAGACATGTCGAGATGAAGCTTCAGCTCTGACAGGACTCCGAGGCTTCAGCTCCACCTTGAAGCTGCAGCGGTGGCACCTGTCTGCTCTGTGTCACGTCACTTTGGTTCATTTGCTCGCTGTTATTACCAGAAGCTCAGAAACGCCGATTTATTTTCTTTGCCCGCACACAGACGCGACTCTGAGACGCTCATTCCACCTTAAATCAGTTGGTGTGGACGTGCAGATTCAGATTTGGCTGCACGACTTAAGGAGGAATGACTTTCTGTGGAAGTGAATTGACACCAGGTTTCTGCAGCATCCTGAAGCTTTTATTTTGTAGGATTTGCCCATTGCGTATCGATTATTATTATTAGTAGTAGTAGTATTATTAGTAGTATTATTCCGATAATATCTGTATGTAAATATTTGTATTTGTAGTCTAATATTCATTGTGGGCTATTGCAGTACTAGTAGTAGTAGTGTAGTAGTACTTCAGGACTGGTACTTCAATATAATATTACACACAATAGCAGGAAGCAGCAGTTCAGAGATTAATGGTAGTAAAACTACTGCTAATACTATAGTTTTATTCTTTATAACAACTGCCTAATTGTAGCCAAGTGTGTACCAATTGTGGTATTTGTAGTATTTGTATGAATGAAATAATCCTAAAGGTTGAACTTGGAGACACATTTTTCAGATTATTATTATTAATAAAAAATATCTGTAATCTGTGTTTTATGTAGTACACGGTCATAGTACCTGCAGTAACAGCAACAGAGGTGGTAAAAGTGTTACTACAGTGATAGTAGTAGCTGTAGCAACAACACCAGTAACATCAAATAATACTATAAAACGCAAAATTATGCAGTACCGTAATGGTAGTTTAGGAATAGGTGGCGCAGTGGGAGTACTACTTGACCTAGTGCTGCCAGTACAGCAGCAGTTTTATTTGTACTAAACCTTGACGTGTGTATTTATTTATTTGAACTATACTACTATTTGAATTAATGTAGTATTTAGACTGAACTCCTACTTCACACGGACGGGAACCACATCCTGGATCTGAACCTCCTCAGTCTAAATCTAAACTGTGTCGTAACAAACTGGAATCAGCCAATAAAATGTTTTAATGCGGAACTTGATATAAACTACACGAGGGAGTAGTTGTGTATTCGCAGTAGCAGTAAATGTAGCAGAATTAGCAGTATTATTGGCAGTATTTGGATGTTATTCTAACTGTCGTTATACGAGACAGAAGGTGGAGACGTGAAATAAAATGCTGTTGGTAATAAGTGGGAATTATTCTCTATATGTTCTAATTCTACACTAAAGTTTTCTGGGTGTAAAAAATACTGTGATGATAAAAAAAAATCTGAGGGCACGTGTTGAATTTGAGGTTTAGTGTCGCGGCTCGTCCGGCGGCCTCCGCCTTTAATTCGCACCACATTCACGGAGTCTGTTTCTGCCTCTGACTTCTCCTCCTGCGTGAAGCCTCCGGGAGGAAACCGACTACACAAACGTTCCTGGAAGCAGCACACTGACATGACACCGTGTTTACGCCTCCCCGGCGTACATTTTACGCGCATTTTACGCACGGAGAATCGGTTTTGGAAACAGCCCCTGGCCTTTCTGCGCCGCGCGGTCTGACACGCGCTTCCCCTCCACGCGTCCTGACCGTGTCCCCGTGTCCTCCGGTTCCCCTCTCCCCTGTTTATTTTGCCTTCGAGCCGGGATGTAAACAGTTTTGGAGACGCCGAAGGGGAAAATATTTGAATCGGAGGAGTGTAAATATAAGGAGCGGCGGGGATTTGGGTGTAGGCATACACGGTGTGTGTTTTCCAGTTTAGGTGGGGGAGAAAATGAGGGAGGGGGAGGGATGAGGAGAAGGCAGACGAGTGTTGATAGGGGTGAGTGTTTTCTACGCTGCAAAAAGTGTCTGTGTTGCAGGCAGATTTGGGCGTGAAGGACGCACCGAAAGTCTGAATTTCCTTTAAAATGCGTCAGAAAAAATCCAACATCCGGTCAGAAAACTGCGGCTCTGCCCGCTCAGGTTGATTTATTGCACAAACTGTGAGATTATATTTTAAATGAGGCTAAAAATCTGAACGGAAGCCTCCATTTTTTAGATAAACATGCAAAATAAAAAAAATAAATAAACTCCCCAAACAGTCGATTCACACTGGAGAAAAAAAACGCTAAGTGACCCCCCCCCTGTCAGAGTCCCGGATTTAGTTGGTCAAATAAAGATTTTCTAAGACTCCGGACACCGGCGAACGGCTCGTTGTGGTGCACACTTTTTGCAGCGTGCACAGCATTGGTGGATGTGTGTGTTTCCCTGTGCGTCATGATTGGCTGAAAGCGCAGAGGACGCCTTAATATTTAATACTAATGTTCCCCTGGTTGGCTGAGGACTGGAAAGGTCCAACCAATGTTTTTTACTTGCTTTAGTGGCTGTGGCTCCCTAATTAATTGCAGCTATCTGTCTCCTATCGATGTGTGTGTACATGTGTGTTGTGTGTGTGTGTTTCCTTTTTTCTCCCCAAACCGAACATGAGATAGTTTGTTGGGCTATACTTTCTTTCTTCCTATCTATCCCCCCTTCCTTCCTTCCCGTCCTGGTTCGCAGGCAGAGACAGGACAGATTGAAACCCAGCTGTGTTCGTCGCTTTTGGTCGTTGCCATTTTCCCCCCTCATTGCCCGGTGATGTTGGATATGGGAGAGCGCAAAGAGGTGAAAATGATTCCTAAATCGTCGTTCAGTATAAACAGTTTGGTGCCCGAGGCCGTGCAAAGCGACAACAACAACCACCAGAACCAGCACCACCACCAGAACCAGCACCACCACCAGAACCACCACCGGCCCGGCGGCGCAGACGAAGCCGAGCAGAAAGCTCCTCTCTCGGCCGCGCAGGACGGAAAAGCGGACTCTAAAAATGACTCGTCGAGCCAGGAGAGCTGCCCGGACGAGAAGGAGAAGCAGGAGGAGAAAAAGGACGGGAAAGACGGAGACGGCGGTGCCGGAGGGAAGGACGGGGAGAAGAAAAGCGGCAAGTACGAAAAACCTCCTTTTAGTTATAACGCGCTGATCATGATGGCCATCAGGCAGAGCCCGGAGAAGCGGCTCACGCTCAACGGCATTTATGAGTTCATCATGAAGAACTTCCCGTACTACCGGGAGAACAAGCAGGGCTGGCAGAACTCCATCCGGCACAACCTCAGCTTGAACAAATGCTTCGTCAAGGTGCCGCGGCACTACGACGACCCGGGCAAGGGCAACTACTGGATGCTGGACCCCAGCAGCGACGACGTCTTCATCGGCGGCACCACCGGAAAACTCCGGCGGCGGTCCACCACGTCCCGGGCCAAGCTGGCCTTCAAGCGGGGCGCCCGGCTGACCTCCGGGCTGACCTTCATGGACCGGGCCGGCTCCCTGTACTGGCCCATGTCTCCCTTCCTCTCCCTGCACCACCCGCGGGCCGGCAGCGCCCTGGGCTACAACGGAACCTCCTCGGGCTACCCGGGTCACCCCATGTCCTACAGCACCATGCTCACCCAGAACATGGGCAACAACCACTCGTCGTTCCCGTCCTCCAACGGACTGAGCATGGACCGGCTGGTCGGCGGGGACCTCCCCTACGCGACGCACCACCTGACGGCGGCGGCCCTGGCGGCCTCGGCGGTGCCCTGCGGCCTCTCCGTGCCTTGCTCCGGGGCCACCTACTCCCTGAACCCGTGCTCGGTCAACCTGCTGGCCGGGCAGACCAGTTACTTTTTCCCCCATGTCTCTCACCCGCCCATGACCACGCAGACCGGCGGCAGCGGCGGCTCCTTGCAGGCCGCCCGGGCTTCGGCCTCCAACTCCCCGCAGGCTCCGTCCTCCTCGCTGCCCTGTGACTCTCTGAGGCCGGCTCTGTCCGGCTCTCTGCCGGCCTTTTCCTCGGGACTTTCCGGGGGTTTATCTGACTATTTCACGCATCAAAACCAGGGTTCGACCTCCAACCCGCTTATACACTAACACCCCCAAACCCTCACCCCTCCACCTCCATCCCCCTCATCCTCTCATCCATCCCTGAAGGAGTGAAAAGCTTAAAACGACTGGAACTGTAAGGTGAACATTTTACACTGAACATTTACTCTGTAAAATACAAAATTATTCTAAACTACCTACTATAGAAAAAAGAGGAGAGACTGAAACTGCAAAACAAAACGAGCAGCACAGAGACACTGACAGAAAGCAGCCCTGAAGTTTCCAGGTATTTTTTAATATTATTATTATTATTATTATTATTATTATGATCTGCTTCTTCTTCTTCTGCTCCACCTTCTCCTGCAGTTGAACCTTCTGTGTACATACTGTCTGTTCTGAGTGTCGGGGTTTGTCTCTGTATAGTACTGTCAGTCAGCGACGTGCAATGTGATCTGAGAAAAAACCGAGAGAATGATGAGGTGTAGGCTGATTCTTCTGTTGTTGTCGGAGGAGGCATTACTTTTTAGAGAATGTGTATTTAAAATAGTTCTGTCTAATTTTGAGATTTAAAAAAAGGTGAAAATAATAATAATATCTCTAATCGTCGCTTTGCCCGCATGTTTGCAGTATTATCAGGTATCATGTGGGTTAGAAAAGACGCGGCGGAGAGTGATTTTATTTTACGAAATTCAAACACTAATTTTTTATTTGTAAGTTTTATTTTCTATACAGTGAAATGTGTTTTTTTTTTTAGCAGAAAGCAAATCGACTGCGGCTCCCGCCGTCAAAGTCCTGAGGCTGTTTCTCCATTCATTCATTTCCCACTTTGAAACTGTTCATGTACTTGTAGACCAAAGAATCTGTTTTAGGACATTTAGATCCAGTTTTCAGCTGCATAACACAGAGGCCTGGTGTAGAAACAAGGAGTGAATGAATGAAGGAGTGAATGATGCCTCCTTCACTGCAGAAAATAATGTCACCTTAAACGAGATTTTTATCGCACGTCCTTGGAACAGTTTTTGCTTAAATTAGCAGAAATTTGAATGGAGTCTGGTAGCTCCGATTTCAACAATTTCCCTGAATGTTTGTGGTGCAGCTGGAGGGATTTTTGCCTTAATCCGCTTCGTTTTTTAGATCTAATGTTTTGCTGCGTGGGAAAGATCGTGAATTTCTCTGTTTATTTTATATAGAAATTCAGATTTTGCGTCTGGATTTTGAGCGTAAATGTCTCGTTTAGTGGACGGATATTTTCCGCAGTGGCAGCCTGTGATGTGCTTTCTTTGATTGTAAACGTGACCGCCGAGAAAAACGGACGTTCACGCTTCTTCTTTTATTTTTTTGTATAATTAGTAAAAGAGAGAGGAAACATGTCTATTTGTAATTTGAATCTGGGGAAGAAAAGTGTAAAACCCGTGTGTTTGCCAGAAGAAAAGATGCCTCATTATCTAATAGTACTTGGAATGATTGTCCTTTAATTGTCGTCTCTAAAACAATTTTTCATGGTTGTGATACTATTGTGGTCTTATTCTTATTCCAGTGTTTGTCGCTTACAAAAGTAAAAAAAGAGAAAAAATGTTTTAACCCTAAAAAATAAAAATAAAATGATAGGTTACATTCATAACTAAAAATCCCTTTGTCTTTTTTACACGTTGTTTCTGCTTTTTTATAAACAGGCACAAAAACAAACAAACATTGTGTTTAATTGTGACACTGGTCCAAACACCTTTTACAGGAAACATACAAAGTGTTTTTAGCCTCAGTTTGGGCTTTTGTTAACGCGGTTCTTCAGCCTCCAACACCGGGGGCAGAATATTTCCACGGTTTTAACGGAGACAAACACCGGTTAAAGTTCGGCCCAGACGCGTCTGGAGGCCGCGGTTTTAGATCCAGCACCAGAACAGTGACAGTGCTCAGAGCTGTTTGACCTTTGGCTCTGGAATAATCCATCTCTTCCACAGGAGTGTCTTGTGTTTGTGTTGGGGGGGCCCTCGGCTGCTGTTGTTTACGCGCACACAGTGAAAAATGCACCGCAGTGCGTGTGCGTAAAGCCTTTACGCATGAAGATTAACGCGCGTCTCCGTGGAAAACTGTGTCAAATGATGCAACAGAGGTCGCGTTGAGGCTGCGGACGCCTGCCTGCCTGTGTGAGGCTTGTTGTGCTGCAGGTTCTGACATTTCTCCTTTTGAACAGTGAAACCTGAGGCGCTGCGGCCTCCGGGTCCGACCCATTCAAAGCTTCAAGCACGAGTGTGCGCGCAGACGCCCCAGATATTCCAGTATTTGCTCAGTTTTCATGTGGGACCTGTTCTGGGTTCGAGTGTTCTTGTGCAGCTCGGTTCGGTTCATAAACGATGCTGCACATTTGGCCTTTGGGGCAATATCTGAAACAAAAATCGGATTCTGGTCTTTATTTTTCTTCCTTTTCACGCCGTGTTTCTGTTTTTGATTTGTCCTCGTTCCGCCCTAAGTGGTTCCGTATCCACGGACCACAGCAGACGGTGTTCAAGGTGCTCACGTGCGGATTTCACGTAAATACGGATTTAAGGCAGAATGTGAGCATCGCTTCGGCTTTTTGCGTCTGTGCTTCGTTTTGTTTGTCACGTCATCTGTGGTAAAACACTGAACATCCATCCGCACATGGTTTCTGTTCTGATTTGACTGATACTTATTGGTTTTTGTTTTGCTCTTCCTGTTCTGTCTGTTTAGATGCTGCATTGAATCTTTTTGGAGCTGCTGTAGTTTCAGCTCAGGCTGTGCCGCAAAAAGCTGAATTTTCCTGCTTAAACTCGCAGGTTTTACAGCTTTTAGCGCTGGACGCTGGTGTTTTTGGTTTGACTCCAGTTTTCTCATATTTGTTTTTTTTCATGCTCCTGTGATTTTTATTTTATGTTTGTGTTCTGCCTCACTGCGCCCAGTCTGCTGGGGTTTTACAGCTCAATCCCAAATCGTGTTGCAGCAGCTGGACCTGAGTCTTTGAACCTGCAGATCCGTCAAAGCCTTTTGGCCCAATCTCCGGTTTAAGGCTCAGGTTCTGGTGTCGGTTCTTGATGCTCTGCGCTGTGTTTCTGTGTGTTGTATTCGCGGTGTCCACCCGCAGCCTGAACACACGTTTCTTCAGCTGCAGATTTTTTTTTTTTTTGTTCCTTTTGTGCCTCGTCGTCTCTTCTAAACCTGGTCTCTGTGTAGTGATCGGGCCTGGTGCCGTTGCTGTGATTCTGCAGCCTCTTCGTGCTCGCTAAGGAAACGCAAAGCCGCAGTTTCGGTAGTTTCACGCGCAGGAAGACGGATTCGGTCAAGGGGTCGAATGTGCTGATTTGGGTTCAGCGGAAACGCCTTTTGTTTTGGGGGGAAATTAAGCAAAACACCTGAATCTGTTTGTGTTTTACTGCGGACCTTTAGTTATTGATCCTGGAAACTAAATCCCGCGTTTCTCTTTGACTCACGAGCAGTTTCCCGGTTTGTTCCTATGAAATAAAATTCAGGCTCAGACGCAGAAACTGACTGACGACTGGAAATTTCACTTCTTGCAGGAAAACCTTGGGTTTCTGCGTCTCGTTTTGGCGCAGACGGGACCAGTCTTTATTTGGAAAGTGACGCTCAGCTTGATGTTTTTAAGGTTCACATCGGAGACGGAGCATTTTCGCATTTTTGGAAGCTTTTTCTGGCTGCGGCATCACGCGCCGTCCTGCCTGTTATTTCCCGCTGTCTGTCTGTCTGTGGGTCAAAGGTCAAACCTCCAACCTGTTTCACTGTTTTCTCCTGCGAGGTGCAAATTTCTTTTTATGATTCTTTACATAAATATTTATTCAAAGAAAACAAACCGCGGTGTTTCCAACAGGATTTGACTGAAACAGAAACTCAGCTCCACTTTTCATCCTCAGCCACATATTTAAAATCCCACGGGCCGCTGATGCTGGAGGTCAAAGGTCAAACCTCCTGAGTGTCAGCAGGTTCCAGCTTCTGTGAAAAACCGTTTGTTCCTCTTGATCTGGTGAAAGCCGGAGCAGAGGATGATCTGGACTGGTCCTGTAGTGTTCACTAACCTCTGCTCACAGCTGCACAACATCTGCCCGGGCTGCTGCCTCTGAAGAAGCTTTTGTTTGTGTTTTGGTTTCCCATCATGCTTTGGGGCTCAGGTGCTGCAGGTTCAGGTCTAAAATCAGAATGTTTGCAGCAGTGCCACAGGTCTCTCAGCTGGGTCCAACGTTCAGGGTCTGCGTTAAAAAGCTGCGTCCAAACTGCACAACAATCACTTGAAAAATACAATTTTAGGTTTTTAACATCTGATTCCAAACTCAGACTTCAGGGACTAAATTATGTTTCAGAATAAAACGCTGAGTTTCTGCTGCATTTGGTTAATTCTGTGTCACAGGGTTCAGATCCACATCAGACCCAACAGGTCTAATGGAGCCTGAGCCAGTTCTCCAGCCTCAGAGTAAAAACACTGCAGGGTCTTTAACAACCGAAATGCTAAATTTAACAGATGATTTAATTCTGCACCAGCTAAAAAATTATCCTGGTCTTTAGTTTTGAAAATCCAAATATGGTTTGATCTGAATTTGATCCGGCTGGTCCAGGTCCTGGTTCATTTTGGGTGTTGGCCCACACGGATTTCTCAGCTGGATGTGTCACAGGACCCGGACTGTGGTTTCACCGGAGACTTTTAGTTTTTCATTTCCCAGAGAAAACAGGGGCTGGATTAAAAAACTCTAAAACAGCAAAACCTTCATTTTTGGCTCAAATTGGAAAATTGTACAGACATGAGGGTCCGGCAGAGATGAGGCAGCTCTGACCAGAACAGAACACAGAAGAAAATATTAGGTTTTCATCATATTATTCAATTTAACACTAAATATCAGTCTTTAACGTCCAGTTCCACAAAATCAAACAGATGATGTGGGACCAGATGTTTAAACATCTGCAGAACAAACTTGTCCAAACCTGGTTCAGTTAATTTCAGGGCTCTGACCTTTGACCCCAGGACTCCCAAAAGAAAAACTGAATTTTCAGAATTTTCTGGCACCAAAAGAGAAAAAATGAATATAATATAATAAATAAATATATAGATACATATCACATATATTATATCCAGTAGATTTTCTTTACTGTATTCTGATGATTATATATATATATATATATATATATATATATATATATATATATTTATACACACACACACACACACACACACAACAGAAACATCAGATCCGTCTAACCTGAGCTGTGTGTTTCTGACAAACCAGCGTCTCATCACGTTTTTCTGTTGGCACTAAATTTAAAAATGATCAGGGTCAGTGACTTTGTCTTAAAGCTTCCGAAACAAATGAATCTGTAGCAGGAAAAATTGATTATTGATCTGATTTGATCAATAATCAAAGGCATCTGGTTCTTAATGAAAATAAAAATATCTTTACAATAATTTAAATTTGTGACTCTGGTGTTAAAATATCAGAATCCAAAAACCAAATCACGTCCAGACCCATGAGGATTTTTTTTCCTCAGGTTAAATCGAAAAGAGTAAAAAAATAATCTGAAGTTATTTGTCATATTTGTCATTTTGTCATCGTGAACTTTTCCAACCCAATTTTAAAAAGCACTGGAGGATTTCAGACGCTTTTACAAAAACATGAAACTTTGGATTTGGCATCAAATTTAAAATTAAAAAAAAAAAAACACTGAAATACCAAGAAATTATTATTTTTTATTATTATTTAAAATAATAATAAAAATAATAAGTCTCCAAAAACCAAAATCAATATTCAGAACTGTGGTTTTAGTTGAGGACTTCAGCTTCCTCTAGACTTTTATATAAAGTTTCAACACTTTGAACAATAACTGGAGATTATTGGTGAATATGGTAAATATTGGACTATCAACCTAAAAAACAATAAAACCCTTGTACTGGAGGATTTCAGAGTCCTGGAAGGTTTTATGTCCAGTTTCAGGAGAAAACTCTGGGAACTTTGGTTTTTGGCTGAAACATTGAAAACATATCTGCATGTCTCTTAAAAGAATCTGCCACAGACGAGTCCAAACTGGAGTTTCTGACGTCCAAGTTTTCCTCTTAAACCCAGCTGGACAGAAAAAGTGTCCTGGACGGACGTGGAGAGCTGGAGGAAGAAAGGCTGATCCGTGCACGTCCTCCCCCTCCTCCCCCGTGTCCTTCTGTTGCTGCTTTTGTCTTTTGACTGCTGGTCACCCCATTTAACATGGGCCAGATAGCATCGGGCTGACAGATATTGGGTTCCCCGGCAGCTCCATTGTTGGGGGGGGGGCCGGGGTTCTTGCGTTACAGTCGGACTCGTTTAACTCGCAGCCCTCTTTTAGGAAACGAACAAATTGCTGCTGAAAGTCTGTCTTTGTTTGGACGGGCTGATCTCAGAGCAGCCGACAACAAACAGTCAGCACAGAGAAAATCACAGATATCAGCTGGGGGAAAGGGGGGGGGGGTGCACATCTGTCTGATGTGTTTAAAACTGGACCAGTTCAGGAAGTTCTGAGTCACATTTATCAGGACTTCATAGAAAATCCTGACGATTTCAGAACAATTTTAAAAGTCATGAGGTTTTAATGCAGCTCAGCCCTTCGTGTGTCAAACAGTAAAAATGTTCTTGATGTTCTGTGACTGGAGGAAACATTAACAAAAAATCCTACAACACCCAGGATGCATATGTCCCAGTGTCCCATCCATTGTAGTTCAGCTTAACGCCAACTTCCTGTTGACGAGAGACGAGTTGTAATGGATGAGCTTTGGACTTCCTGCTGATCATTGAGGAAGGTTTTAGTCCTCATGGTGTCCAGGTCGGAGTTTTTCCCAAAGAGCTCTGCTCACGGGTCACACAGAGGAAAGGTCACTGCTGTTCACTGAGACACAGGAGGCTGGATGGAATCAGGGAGGTCTGTCTTAAAGTAAATCCACCTCCAGCTCAGAACCAGGTTTAGGAGAAATGAAGATTGACCTGAGGTTTTGTCGCCACTTTCCTCCCTCAGGACTGAAGGTTTAAACAGGCTGTAATGACTGTTTCCTCATGGTAAAGTGTCTGAAACCACAAAAGCTGAACCAAAACCCAACCCGTCCGCAGTGTGGCTGAGGAACTGTTGTCTGTTTTTGTAGTCTGGTTTCAACCTTCACTGCCTGTCGACCGAACCAGGATAAACAAAACCACAACCAGGAACCAACTTAGTCCAGCACAGAAACAGAACCAACCCTCAGTCACTTTGTTATTCAGAAGCAGAAAATTGCCAGAAATTCCCCATGAACAGAACCAGGACAAGCAGCTGATGGTTTCCCACATTTTGGTGGAGTTGCTGGCTGGTTTGCAAGGACTGACTGTCACAGGGTTAAACCCTCCAGGTCAAAGGTCACGGGACTAAACCAGCTTGTGTGTCTGGTTCAGGTCAGGACCTGGACCAGGTTATTTCCTGGAGCAGCCTCACAAACTGGGTCAACAATTATCGCACAGTTTAAACATCAGCTCCAACATTCAAGTATATAAAGTACTTCAAATTAGAAGTATATAAGGTAGTTAACGTCAGCTACCCAGCGGTATATAAAGTACTTCAAATTAGAAGTATATAAGGTAGTTAACGTCAGCTACCCAGCGGTATATGAAGTACTTCAAATTAGAAGTATATAAGGTAGTCAACGTCAGCTACCCAGAGGTATATAAAGTACTTCAAATTAGAAGTATATAAGGTAGTCAACGTCAGCTACCCAGCGGTATATGAAGTACTTCAAATTAGAAGTATATAAGGTAGTTAACGTCAGCTACCCAGCGGTATATGAAGTACTTCAAATTAGAAGTATATAAGGTAGTTAACGTCAGCTACCCAGCGGTATATGAAGTACTTCAAATTAGAAGTATATAAGGTAGTTAACGTCAGCTACCCAGCGGTATATGAAGTACTTCAAATTAGAAGTATATAAGGTAGTTAACGTCAGCTACCCAGCGGTATATGAAGTACTTCAAATTAGAAGTATATAAGGTAGTTAACGTCAGCTACCCAGCGGTATATGAAGTACTTCAAATTAGAAGTATATAAGGTAGTTAACGTCAGCTACCCAGCGGTATATGAAGTACTTCAAATTAGAAGTATATAAGGTAGTTAACGTCAGCTACCAAGCGGTATATGAAGTACTTCAAATTAGAAGTATATAAGGTAGTTAACGTCAGCTACCCAGCGGTATATGAAGTACTTCAAATTAGAAGTATATAAGGTAGTTAACGTCAGCTACCCAGCGGTATATGAAGTACTTCAAATTAGAAGTATATAAGGTAGTCAACGTCAGCTACCCAGCGGTATGTAAAGTACTTCAAATCAGAAGTATATAAGGTAGTCAACGTCAGCTACCCAGCGGTATATAAAGTACTTCAAATCAGAAGTATATAGAGTAGTCAACGTCAGCTACCCAGCGGTATATAAAGTACTTCACATTAGAAGTATATATGGTAGTTAACGTCAGCTACCCAGCGGTATATAAAGTACTTCAAATTAGAAGTATATAGAGTAGTCAACGTCAGCTACCCAGCGGTATATAAAGTACTTCAAATTAGAAGTATATATGGTAGTTAACGTCAGCTACCCAGCGGTATATAAAGTACTTCAAATTAGAAGTATATAAGGTAGTTAACGTCAGCTACCCAGCGGTATGTAAAGTACTTCAAATTAGAAGTATATAAGGTAGTCAACGTCAGCTAC
Source organism: Mastacembelus armatus (assembly GCF_900324485.2). Taxonomy (NCBI): domain Eukaryota; kingdom Metazoa; phylum Chordata; class Actinopteri; order Synbranchiformes; family Mastacembelidae; genus Mastacembelus; species Mastacembelus armatus. The sequence goes on from NC_046654.1 coordinate 250,421, forward strand.
CCAGCGGTATATAAAGTACTTCAAATTAGAAGTATATATGGTAGTTAACGTCAGCTACCCAGCGGTATATAAAGTACTTCAAATTAGAAGTATATAAGGTAGTTAACGTCAGCTACCCAGCGGTATATAAAGTACTTCAAATTAGAAGTATATAAGGTAGTTAACGTCAGCTACCCAGCGGTATATAAAGTACTTCAAATTAGAAGTATATAAGGTAGTTAACGTCAGCTACCCAGCGGTATATAAAGTACTTCAAATTAGAAGTATATAAGGTAGTTAACGTCAGCTACCCAGCGGTATATAAAGTACTTCATATTAGAAGTATATAAGGTAGTTAACGTCAGCTACCCAGCGGTATATAAAGTACTTCATATTAGAAGTATATAAGGTAGTTAACGTCAGCTACCCAGCGGTATATAAAGTACTTCAAATTAGAAGTATATAAGGTAGTTAACGTCAGCTACCCAGCGGTATATAAAGTACTTCATATTAGAAGTATATAAGGTAGTTAACGTCAGCTACCCAGCAGTACATAAAGTACTTCAAATTAGAAGTATATAAGGTAGTTAACGTCAGCTACCCAGCGGTATATAAAGTACTTCATATTAGAAGTATATAAGGTAGTTAACGTCAGCTACCCAGCAGTATATAAAGTACTTCATATTAGAAGTATATAAGGTAGTTAACGTCAGCTACCCAGCAGTATATAAAGTACTTCATATTAGAAGTATATAAGGTAGTTAACGTCAGCTACCCAGCAGTATATAAAGTACTTCATATTAGAAGTATATAAGGTAGTTAAACAAAGTGATCAACACAATAATCATCAATAATTAGAATCCAATAATATCAGATCCATTCATGTGAAATGGGTCATTCTGCACAATGAGTACTTTTACTTTGGATACTTCAAGTACATTTGGATGATGGCCCTTTTGGACTTTTACTGCAGTGACATGCAGTACTTTTACTCTGTGGTATTCCTGCTGGTACTGCAGTAAACTCAGTATTGTCACCTGTCCTCCAGCAGATGAAAGACTCAGGTCGGGTCCAAAAGCAGAAAGGCCGGAACCACCGGGCTCAGGTCCTGTTGTATCAGCTGACTGGTGTTTTATATGGAGCCTCTGAAACTGACCGTAAATCAAACTGTTTCCTTTTCAGAACAAAAAGTGTTTTTCTAGATTTTCATTTCAGCAGAAACGTGTTTTTTTTTTCATCATTTTCAGAAAAACATAAACAACAAATAAATAAATAAATAAATATCAATATAACAGAGATGAAAATGATTCAGGCGACTCAAAATAAATTAAACAACCAATAAAAACCCAAACGCACAGACCGGAAGAGACTTTTCGTTTCTAAATAAAACTTTAAAATCCACAGTCACTCATTTCAAAAATATTCTAATAGGGCGAAACACTAAAATTTTCTAGTTTGTCAGAAATTATTTCGTTCGGTGCGCAGCTTTTAGAGGAAAACGGGGGAACGTGTGTGAGTGTGTGTGTGTGTGTGTCTGTGTGTGTGTGTGTAACGAATATTTTTACTTTTAGTTTGTGCAGCGTTTTGCGTCGTCTCGCGGGATTATACCGTAATTATTATTTTTCTGTCCGAGTGTCAAACGGTGACTCACACAGCACGTGACTGTGCGTGCCCACCTGTGACGTGAACACGAAGCACGAGACACTCGGACACGTTCGACTTTGGTGTCAGATTTTACGCGCGAACGAAGCTCCGTGAGTCTGTGCGTGTGCGCGCGCGCGTCCTCAGGCAGCTAAGACATGAAAGCAAACAGGCCGCGGGCCCCGGGCACCGTTACCGAGCACCGGCCCCGTTTAGTCTGCGCCTCCCGGGGTCAGCACTCAACAAAGACCCAAAGTCTCTGCTTCCACACATTTAGCTGAGGCCTTTGCTGGGGCCCAGACCCCCAGGGCCCAAAACGCTCCAGATTTACTTCACATCGTTTGAGTCTCAGAACCTGATTGAGAAGCTTGTCAGACATTTGCAGCAGGTCACAGGCTCAAACATCAGAACCTGCTTCAGTCCCTGTTGTGTTTTATTTCCGTGTTAATTAATCTGTTAATCTATCTATAATCAATCGATTGTTATTTAGTCAAAATATTCTGATGTTTGGTTTTGTCTGCAGCAGAATTAAATATTAATACATTATTATTGATGTGACTGGGTTGAAAGTTTCCTCCCAGTCTGACCAGTCTGACCAGTCTGACCAGGGGCCTGCACTCTGGCCTTTCTCATTCTTCTCCATCCAAACAACAGCAGGAACGTTTGTCTGGGCCCCAAAGTGAACAAGGAGAAACATCTGGATTTATTCTCCACAGGGTCGGACTGCAGGGTTCACATCAGCCGTAATTATGGCTTTATCATTATTACACATCTGTTCTAAACCACTTAACAACAGCGACAACGTTTGGGTTGCCAGGTTGTGGAACCTCCTCCTTCAGCAACACTTTCACTGTGACAGTTGAGACACGTACTGAGCTGAGGTACTTCACATTTATCCAGCTTTCTACTTCACTACATGTCAGAGGGAAACCTTGTATTATTCACCTGACACCTACTGATTCCTGTGCAGGCCAGAGTCTTTCCTGCGAGAACCGTTTCTCTCCAAACCTGATCAATATTTGTGATGGAAAAGTGTAAAAACTGTTGGATCAGCTGGAAAAGGCAGAAAACAAATATAGTGGAAATCTGGTAGAACATGATGCGACCTGTGTTTTAGAGAAACGCAGCTGAATAAACACGTCTAATGTGTTTGAGCAGGCGGAGGACGGACCAGCAGACTGAGCTTCATCTGTGAACTTGGTGGAATGACCCTTTAGAGAAACGAGCCTATGAAGAGCAGCTTGTCTCAGCTGCTGCTGCTGTGACTGTTCTCCTTAGAACTCCTTATTCAGGATTTGTTTATTGACACTGATGCCTCATGTAGAAAATATGTTCTGTTTGGGTTCTTTTCAAAATCACTTTAAAACACCTGAAACTGTCAAATACTTAAAAAAAATAAAAAATAAAAATACAGAACATAAAATAAAAATACTTCAAACTCAAGTATTACCATGAAATTTACTGCAACATCAGTTTTATTTGAATGTTTTACTCCAGATTGTGGTTTTGTGTCTCATCAGCCTGGTGACACTTTATTTTGAAGATCCATGAATTCAAATGTGTTTTTATCTCCCGAGAGTAAAGAAACATGTGATCGCAGGTGAGTATCACCTGTGTGACTACAGGTACAACCGCTGCATTTCTAAATGCTCGACTCTGAGAACAGCAGGCGAGCCAAACACGTGAAATGTGTCGAAAACAAACAGACTAAATAAAGAATAAAATGTCATATCATTTCAAACTGGGTCATTAATATTCACTGGGGTTTAAATGGGCTAATTTCTTTCCTGGTAATTCACAGAGAACAGAACTAGACTTTATTTAACTGTTAGTAACAGAGCAGACCTGTGCTCAGACCAGGTTCAGGTCTTTCATGTTCACATGGTGTCAGTAAACTAATATTATTTCAGGTTTCTGGTAAAATATTAGAGCAGCAACCAAAAACCAGAAAACTCTTCTCACTTGAATATTTAGAGCAAATATTCTTTGTTGAGCTTCTGAGTCCTGATGAAATTTAAATGGATCTGTCTTCCAGTTTCACTGGTTTCACTGGTTTTTAGTGGTTTCACTGGTTTTAGTGGTGTTTCACTGGTTTTTAGTGGTTTCACTGGTTTTAGTGGTGTTTTACTGGTGAGTTGAAGCTGCTGCCGTGTGACCTGAGTCTGGTGAGGATGAGACAGTGTCCATCTTTGTGAGGACACGTTTTCTGGTCCTCCCATCATCAAAATGCTGATCGAGGGTTCAGACCTGTGTTTAGGGTCCACGTTAGACCCAGGGTTGGGGTTCCGAGGTTTACCGGGGTAAGGGGGTTTGAGAACACATTACATCAATGAGTGTCCTCACAAAGATACAAACACAGACCCTGTGTGTGTGTCCCCATCGGGCCGGCTGTCGATCAATGACGATTAAGATTCAGGGAATGTCGACTGCTCCCAGTTTCTTTCAGCTTTAAACAGCTAATCTGGGTTTGATTGGTCCAGATGAGGCCCCCGGGGGCCCCTGACCAATGGACACACAGCAGCGGGAGCCTTCACTGTAGTCACGCCACATTCTTTGTGCTCATGTGTCGACTGTACAGCTGAAACTTTACGTTTGGATTTTGGATGTTGGTCTGAAGGTTCCTGAGATCAGAGGTTCAAACAAAACAAACAAAATTCATGATGCTGCAAATCCGAGCAACAACCGGCCTGTGAGTATCTGAGACGCCCGGTCTCAGTGGGAGCCAAAGCTAAAGTTAGCCACCAGCTAAAGCTTCGCTAACCCCACTGTCAATCAGTCCGGGTCTGAATCAGGGTCACGGGCTCAGTTCACACAGTCTGTCCAATGTTCCCTCCTGCCGTCACATTTTAAAACAGAGATTTCTGCCTGAGGGAGCAGCAGCGGTGGGCGGGGCGTGATATTTGCATATTTGAATATTCATCATCGTTTGAATTCTCAATGAGGGACAAACACTGGATCATTTTTAAATCTTTGGTATATTTATCATTAATGCTCTCCGTGGCCTTGAGTGAGGATCTAAACCTGGATTTGGACAAAAACAAAATGTTTTCCATGTGACATGTAGGAAAAGGACTGACGAGCAGGACTGACGAGCAGGACTGACGAGCAGGACTGACGAGCAGGACTGACGAGCAGGACTGACGAGCAGGACTAAGGAGCAGGACTAAGGAGCAGGACTAAGGAGCAGGACTACCCTCCATCCTGGGGATAAAATCTGTTACTGGGCCCCCAATATCAGCTTCACCCAAAAACCAACCAATACTCAACAGCTGAACCAATAATGGCATCAGATATTTAGTTGATTGATTTATTGTCGACATTGTTTTTAAAGCAAAAACACACAAAAGAGAAAACACTGGTCTCAGCTTCTCTAACGTGAAGGTTTGTAAATCAGTATTTTAGGGTTTTGGCTGTCGGTCGCTGGTGCAGCCTGTTTGATAAACACGTTTTCTGTGTTGACACTTAACACAGTTTGATAAAAAACATCTTCACAGCTGCTGAGCTCAATGCGAACCAGGTCAGCTCAGGTCTTATTTGGAGGACGGACGAGTCGACGTGGTTGATATTTGACTTTGGTGCAAACATCTTACAAACGTTTTTAATCAGATTACATAGAACCACATGATATGAAGTAAACCTGGAGCTTCTGGGGCCCTGCAGGGCCCTGGGGGCCTTGGGGGTCTTGTGGGTCTGTGTCAGTAATAATGAGAAAATCAAGTATCTGGGGTTAGTTCACATGTCTGTAATAATAACGGGAAAACTGAGCATCTGTGAGTTCCCTGTGTTTTCCTGGTTGTTGGTGATTTGTCTTGAATAACAAAAGTAGGTAAAACCAAAAGTAGAAAATATTTGAAATACTAATAAAGTACAAGTACTTTAAAGCTGTACTTTGTGCAGCACCTGAATAATAAATGTGTTACTTTCTACAGCTGAATAAAGTGCAGTTGAGTCAGTAAACAGTGAGTAGAGTATTTAAAGATAGTTTAAACGTGTGTGTGTGTGTGTGTGTGTGTGTGTGTGTGTTGGACGGTTTTGGGAGGGGCAGGTGGTGCTGTTGGGGGGGTTCATGTGAACGAGGCAGAAAACACTCGACGGGTCGTGAATAATCGTTTTAATGAGAGTGTAAAAGCAGCCGGCTCGGCGAGGGCCTGTCGGGTTAAACAAACTCACCAAATCCGATTGTCAAAGTGCAAAGTGGTGTCGTTTCAATTTGCCCCCCCATCCTTCCTCCTTCCTTCCTCGTCTTCAGGACACCACCTTCTTCGCCCAGTCCGGTCCTGCCAATTACAAGACATAATAATATTTTCTTAAACCCGGTGTGATCTTTGCTTTAGGTATTTTAAAAAGCCCGCTGGTCTCGGTGCGCTCCGCTGCTCTCTGTCAATGGGGCGTCAACAGGGACGGATCAGCCCCAGCACTTCCTTTTTATCTGCTCACGGCCCCATTTCATCTTTTCACAGCACACAGCTATCTTATTAGAGGCCGATTTGTCTCCGCACGGCACCACTTCCCTCCACACACCAGCGTTCTCCAGTTTTACTCTGCGGACAAATCTGCACAGCGACTCTCCGTCCAGGCCATGTTTCTGTTTGACGTCCTGGATTTCAGGACTCGTCTAAAGCAGTGAGCTACTGATAGTTAACCAAGTCAAATGACGTTTCCATGGAACAATGGAACATCTGAGCTGGACTTATGCAAAAACAAGGTTCCAACTCACTAAGACACAGAAGTTTATTTGACTAACAGCAGCGATTAGCTAATGACCTGTGACCTGAAACGATTAACCAATGACCTGTTAGCAAACCCACATCCACCGTGTTCACTGATAAACTAACCGTTTAATATTCATTAGCCCACATACAGACCTGCAGCCAGAGAGTTTAAAGGGTCAGTTAGGCGTCTGCATAGAAACATCAATATTCCATGAAGCCACATTATGAGACTTTCCATCAGCCAATCGTTTGTTATTAAATGAATCCCCAGTTTTATTTCCACAATGAAAAGAAACCAAAACCAAATTTTTGCCTGGAAACAGACGCCGATAATGTGACCACAGACTCGGCTTCAGCTGAGCATCAAAACCTCTGCGAGAGTTTCCAAACTGAATAGTCAGAGTGAGGATCAGCAGCAAATGGGCCGGTCGATGTGACACAGAAACCACCAGTAAATATAACGAGGTGCCAGCACACACCCGCAGCCTCTGTCTGCTTTATCCTGGCCCCGCGTGTTCGGTCTGTGTCTGTGTTGTCGTCGTGTTTGCCGACTGTACGGCCAAACACGGCCTGGTGTGTTTAAGTGTGAAGTGTGTATATTTAGCTAAGGGGGCTCAGTGTGTATCCAATATGGTGGAGTACACAAAACAAGCAAACTGTCTCAGCCGCTGAACACATACACACACACACACACACACACACACACACACACACGATGCAGACGTCTAAAATGCTCATCATATTGGTTTTTAAACTGCAGCAGAGGCAGAACTCTGGTCCTGTTTATTATGTAGTAACAGTGATGCATTTAAAATCTGACCTGGATGAACGAACGCACGGCCTGCTGGCCTCAGTGATGCTGTGCAGGAGAAGCCCAGGACCCAGGAGACCAGGGGCCCACAGGATGCAGCATGGATGCACAAGGACCACAAAGACTCACAAACATCTATCGTGAGACGCAAAATGACTCGAAGGAGACACGAGGTGACCGCAGAGATGCAAATCAGCTGCTATGAGATATAGGAGGAAGGACTGTTATTTTAATTAGTGCAGACGTGTAGTTATTTTCATCTCTGGAGTCACAAACTGAACGAGAGATAACTCTCCTTACAAGGAGACTAAAAACAACCACAGAGATGCAAAATGACCATATTTACCATGTGAAGTCTATGAGACGATATGTTAAATGTGCAAACATGAAATTCACACTTATGCTATTTTTCAGTTTCTCCATCAGACTCTTACGTATCTGCAGGTGTAAATGATTTATTTTCGTATTTTTCCCACTTTAGCTCTAAAGTAAATGACACAGGACTGAGATTAATTATGCACAACAGGTAATTTGTAAGCAAATCTCCCGCAAACTCCTGAAACCGACAGTCATGGAAAAGTACATTCATGGTCCATCTGTTATAAAGAACAATGTGCTGCAAAGTTATTTAAGTGCAGCAGCTGAATTTGTTTTTCAACCTGATACTGAATGAGCCAAATCTCAAACAATAATTACAATAATAATGAGCAAAAGTAGTCGGCAGCGAGTTTCCTCTGAGTTTGTTGCGCTGCAGCTGCTAATCCATCACACTGACCAGATAATAATATTGTGTCAGCAGTGATGGAGTAAATATAAAGGAGGTAAACTATATGAGCTGCAGCTCCTCATGACAAACACGAGCAACAAAGCAGAAATTACATGTTTTTTATGAGTTGAAAATCTTCCCTCTTCTTCCTTTTTAAAACAACATGCCTGTCAGTGCAAACAGCAGGTAAACACATTTTCAGCGCCGTCAGCAGCAGCTCGCTGTCACTGCAGGTGGACATTTTATTAAAGGGCAATTTCACTTTATTTCAGTCTTTCTTGTTTTTCTCCTCCCCTGGTGTGGACAGCAAAGAAAAGAGAAAAGGGAAAAGAAGGCGGTGGCTCTGCAGGTTTTTCTTCCTGTTGTATTTTCTTTTTGGTAATGGAATATAATTTGAACAGTGTGGAGGCCAGAATGGAGTCATTCATAATGTACAGGACATGTGCTCCACAGTCACAGCACAGGTACTGATGCTGTGACATGTCAGCCTCTATTTTCTATAGTGAATAAAAAAAAAAAAAAAAAAAAAAAAAAAAAATCTATTAAATCTGTTTTATTTGGTACGAAGTGGAACTAAACACGGCTTTTTATTCCAGGTAATTCATCTAAGACAGGACTATGGGATCACGACGGAAACAGACAAACTGGTATTTAAAGTAAATACAGGATTAAATAAAATATTAGAATTATTCTTTTATAAATTCCCAAATTTTCCAATTCAGTTTTGTGTTGATTGTTAACTTATTAGCTGCAGCTTTAATTGACATAATTAATTCAGTATTTTAAATGAATCATGTTATGTATTTAATATTATCAGTAATTTCATTTCAACAGTATAAGGACACAGGACTGACGTATATTATTATACATTGGAACTATAAATATAAATGGTCATTTATATGTATATGTTATTTATGTGTGTCCGCTATAGGTTTATATACATATGGTGCATTTTTTGTTCAGTTTTATTTCTTCTGCACATATTTTTAATTTATGACCTGAATTTGTAAACATTTTTTTTAAATGTTCTAATACTAAAATAAATCAGATTAATACCATATTTCCAGTTTCCTGCCACTACATGTGCTCAGGTGAGATAATTAATAATATAAAAACTATATTATTTATCAGTTTCCTAAAGCAGCAGGCTCTCCCATCAGCGGATCAGTAATCTGGTGTAAATTCAGCTAAAATGACTGAATGTTTGCGAGCTCATGGCTCATGTCGTGACCTTATTTGAAACCAGGTTTGATAAGAAGCTGAATCACACGTAGCAGCTGGAAAATCGAAGCACAGCACTGTGATTTACTTATTTAGCCTCATGGTAAATGTTTCAGAAACACGAGTCTTTTTGGATAAACTGGTTGTGATGGGAGGTTGTGGTGACAGTTGCTGTGTCTGAAGTTTGCCGTGCAGCACTGAGATCCTGTCTCTTCTGACGAGCAGCAGGGTTTTCTCTGCCAGCCTTTGTCTGCCTCCCTGTGGGGGAGGATGGGAGACGGGTGATGGGCGGTGGTTTGTTGCCCTCAATATGTTGTGATGGAAGACTTGGTTCTCCAGAAGGAGCATCCGCCTGGCCAGACAGGAACCATCATTGATCTGTTTGGCATCAGGCGTCTCCACAGTTTAGGGTGCTGAGCAGGCTGTGGTGGATCCACAGAGTCGGGCTCTGTTCACACTGAGGCTGCTTCTTTCTGCTCATTGTGTCCAGATTTGATGTTCGTCTGCTCAGTATGAACAGCAAAATGCTGAACAGAGGGTGGGGAAGTGCCGGACAGACCGACCGGCCCTACTGGGCTCAGACCCAGGGGCTTAAAGGGCTCCTCTTTGAAGTCACTATTAATATATGTTGCACGACCGCAAAGACACAGGAGAGCTGAGATATAACAGGAGAGCAAAAGTGACCAATAGTTGCAAAGCGACTGGAAAGAGATGCAGAACTGCTGCAGGAGATAAAACGACTGTAGAGACAACAAAGCCTGGAATAGTGACTGTAAAGTGCTGCACATCAACCACAGGCTGATAAATGTGATGATAAATAGATCAGGATCAATGACTGCTCCAAACGTCATAACCAGAAAATGATGAAAAGTGAAACGAAATAACAAAATGATTGTTTTCAGTTATTTATGTCGATATGTCTCAGTACAATAATCGGTGGAACCTGAAGTAAAGTTTTGGAAAATCTAAACCTTCCATGTCTGTGGACATAACAAAACAGCTTCCATGGATGTATTTTCAGTCTCTACCTGGAGGAAACTCAAGTTCTAATATCTAGTGGCATTGGTGTGAACCTCGCTCCACATTGTAAAGACTCATTTAGGTACTTTCTCAAAAAACAGCACTCGCTGCCCGAGGCCGAACATTTCTGCAGTTTCCCCCTGGTGACTGTGCTAAGCGCCTGTTTCTGAGCCCAGTTCAGACAGTTCAGCCCTGCAGTGATGATGGTTGTTGTGCCAGAGTTTTAAGTCACCGTCTGATTGCTGGAAAGCATCTGGAGACTTCAGGTGAGAAGGTATTCTCAGGAATCAACAAGAAATGTTATTTCAAACAATCAGAGTAAAAGCTTTTTTTGTGTGTCTTCTGGAGTCATGGTCAAACACGGAAATGTCAAAGCTCAGAAGAAAAGAAATTCCAGAAAATAGAAAAAAATGGAGCAGAGGAAGTCTGAGTCCCAGAATCGCCAAAGGTCTTGTGGGATTTCTGTGGTTCATCTGTCAAACACAAACTCTTGTAGTTACAATAAAAAGTTGTACACAACAACAAAAATCTGGCAGCGTGTGGCCTGAGCCTCCTGACAGGAAGGACAAATAAAAGCTGTTTCTCAGGGACGACTGCTGGAAGTTAAGAACATACAAAGAGACTGAAAAACTGATATGAAGACTGAGACTGTGGTGGTTCAGTCCAGAACAATGAAAACATTTTAAGACGTATGACTCACACTCCAGAGTTTTCTTAAGACATGACAAAGCAAGCAGACAACCACAAAGAGCCAAAGAGACAAGAGTCCAACATGGTTATAAATCATCTCAAACTTAAAACTACCACTGCAGAGACCCAAAACCACTGCAGAGACCCTAAACCACTGCAGAGACTCAAAACCACTGCAGAGACCCTAAACCACTGCAGAGACTCAAAACCACTGCAGAGACCAAAATACCAATAACATCCTATACTCAAAAATACCCACAGGCTGTGCTGATGGTCTTTTATCAGTCTGTATCGTGGAACTGGTACTGAACGTCTGAATGTCAGTCTACGTTGTACTAAAGTATCAAGTCTTAATTAAAGTTGATAAGACCGTGTGTGTGTGTGTGTGAAGTCCTGGTCTGGAAGTGCTCAGCTCTCCAGTTGTGACTCCTGGAGGCCTTTTATTGACCGCAGTCACCTCCGTGAACCGCCCACCTGGCTCCGTCCTGAAGGAGGCTTGGATTTACCAACCATTAAGCTATCAAGAGCTTTTGTTTGAAAAATATTTCTGTGGGCATTTTTCCTAACTGCCTGTCAAAACTGACTTAACCGTCATCCGTGTGCAGAAAGGAGGGCTGCATAAACCGCTCATTAATTGATACTAGCTCTATTCAGAGTGGATTTGGGTTTCACAACCTGCAGAAAAAACATGTTCATGAGCGCTGAATGGTTTCAAGAAAAAAGTCTGCTGTTTTAAAATTGTAATTGACACGAGAGGTGATTTATTTTATTACTTTTACTCTGTAGTCAATCAGCTCTAACACTGTTGCTGGTTATGGAAACAGCTGCTCACACAAAAACAGGCAGAACATAAAAGAAGTTTGGTATAAAACACAGAGTGGAAAAGATCTGGTTAGAATTTGGTCTGGGTCGTCTTATAGTCTCAGTCTCTTCCAGATCTCACTTCATGGCACATGGACTCTCCATCAGAGGACACAGGTCTGATCGGAAACACTGCTCATGGATCGAACAAGGATTTAGTGTCGGCCTAACAGCAAAATAAAGGTCAACATGGTTTTGTGTGTCTTTTGATTAAAGGCTCAAAAATGTTGAAAGTTTATGTTGAAAGTCCATGTCCTGATGCCTGACGATCAGAGTGTTTAGTCTGTGAATGATAGAAAATCAATAAAGAATATTAGGGCTAGCTAAAGCTGCTGTAGCTTAAGGATGCTAACTAAAGCTAAAGAAGCTGATTGACAGATGCTGGACATCAGGTAGCTAATGCAGCTAAAGGACCTTATTTAAGTAAAGTAGCTCGTCACCTAACTGAGACAAACGGTGCTAAAGGACGTGAAAAGCTAAAGCTAAAATAGGTCGTTAGCTTAGTTACTAAGGAACTAAAAGAGGTGGTGAAGCTAAAATAGTTAAAGTAGTTAAGGAGATAGTTGAACTCGGTAGATGTTTGGTGGCTAAAGCTAAGACGAAAGCCAAAGTCAGAGAGGTCAAAGGACGTTTGGTGGCTAAAGCTAAGACGAAAGCCAAAGTCAGAGCGGTCAAAGGACGTTTGGTGGCTGTGGAGCTACAAATATTACCCACACTAAGTTGTAAAGAAACAGCAGTTTCTGCTCTAGTTAACTGGAGCTGGAAGAGGAGGCAGCTCACAGTATCAGTGTCACTCCGCCTGAAGCGGCACTCTTCATCCAGCACCCGTGTGCCGACATAGTGGGACCAGTGCCAACGCTGGAGGACATGCTGGTCTTAGCAGCTGGAAGACGTCCTGACAAGTATGTACGGCATTGGAGAAACACGCCAACAAGGTGACGACCTGTCAGACAGAGGATTTCTAAGAGGAAGTAAAGATGGCTTGGTTTGGTTTACAGACCAGTTTCTAGACTTCTCTTCAGGCAAACTTAACACAAAATTAACACAGACTAAATCAACGGCTGATGTCGTCTGTTTCTATTGACACTTCAGAGACCATGTGCGCTCTAGAGAACAGGCCTCTGGGGCATAGAACCAGGGACCATGATGTGATACGTCTTGTTTGACACTTACAGAGCTCATATAAAACACTGCAATCACACAACTGTCCCAAAGAGACAAGACCTTAATGATAATCTCAATAATCTGATTTGAAATGACCACAAATCATCACCTTAGAAACACTTCGCATAAAACGGATTAATTTTTACCCGTCCAACATAAAATATTTCCCAAAATGCCTTGCCAATCTACAGTAACACAACATTGACAATAAAGCTGCCATGATTAGGCAAGAAATTGATCAAACCAGTATTAATAAAACTGTGGGTTGGACAAAAGCAAATTAAAGACACAAAATTAGACTGTGAGGGACATTTTTCCCCACCACTGATATTTATAGCTTAAATAAATAATCAAAATAATGATTGATAAGGAAAATACAGATTGGCAATAATGATCCAGATGAAAGTGACGTACAGCGTGTACGAACTCCCCAACATCATGTGATTGATTCTCATGCGGACGAATCATATTTTGGTGTCAGCAGGGAGGAGGAGGCAACGTGTCTGAACAGAAATGTCATTTGTCAACACTTAAGAAAATGTGTCATAACACACACACCTGCAGCCCAGGTTACAGCTCTGTGTGGCTCTGTGTTAATTAATGGGAAGTGAGGTAAGTAATTACCCGAAGCTGCTCTACCTTCTCACTTACTGTTCAGATTTACTGCTCTCTCCTCACCCTCTCATCTGCTGGATGAGTTTCACTGTCAGAGCAGAAACGAGGCGTCATGTCAGGGATTAACTACTTCAAAAACATTTTTTAGTCAGCGGGAGAGAAGCAAAGTGTGGTGCTTTACTTCCACTGTGACTGTCTGGTGCTGGCATTTCTCCCATGGTGCACTATGGTGACTACATGTATAGCAGGAAGTATCTCTGCAGCCGCCCAGCTTCAATGAATCACCAACATCGTGGTCATTCTGCTGCGACCATGAATTTAAACTTTGATTCATTTTAGCGATGCTAGCATTGTGGCTCAACCTGTCACCTGCTTTATTTCAGACTGAAGGGGGGTGGGGGGTGAAAACATGGTCATAGTCCCCAGAGGATGAATCGTACTGCCTCTGGTGATCACCTGACATTGCACCTGTTTCGTATCTGCGAGCCTGGCAGTCCTCCCTCCTGCTAGTCCTGTGAGAGCAGTCTGAAGTTATTTGTTGGAATCTGAATCCTGACACAGGTAATTTAGCTGCCGGCCCCATGCGTCCACTCGCTAATGTGAAAAGCGTTTGATGATGTTTCATAAATCCTCTTCTGTCATGGAACTGCTTCAGCTTTAATCCCTGGGTCAGATTATCTCCGGCTTTATCATAGCATCACGTTTGCAGCATTATCAGGGTCTTTTGTTGCACTTGCTCTATTTTCATACTGTTTATTATTGTTTGTACATGTTGTATTATCCTCAACACTCTCTGTTTGCTCTGTTCTCAGGTTTTATCTGTATCCAGTTCACTGCTGCTGCTGGATCTTCCCACTTTCCCCTCAGGGATCATCAAACTTTTATCTTGTCTCATCTGAATTCTGTTTTTTTTTGGACAGAGATCTTCTCTTCTCTCTTTTACACTCTTCTTCTTCTTCTCCCTCCTCTGCCTCCCTTCTTTCCTTCCTGCCTGTCTGTCAGCCGACGGAGAGGCGACAGCAAGTCTCCATGCTGTAAACCGATCCGCCTCGGAGAGAGCGCGAGGCAGAGCGGGAGAGGATTCCTGATACGGATCTACCTCAGAAACTCAGCCAAACAAAGCCTCACCTGTTTTCACCACCCTGCCTTGTTCCTCCTCCACCTCCACCACCACCGCTGCCTCACCAGCCCCTGAAATACTCCACTTTGTCAGTTTGTGCGTTTTCTTCTCTGGTTTTGTTTCCGTAGGGGATTGTGGAAGCTTTGATACACAGAAATACCTGTTAGTAGTTGTTGATCCTTTTCCCAAATACCTCCATACACCCTCCCCCCCCGGTCTCACCGGAACAGAAAATTACTCCATTTACTCTCCTCCTCCTTCCACCATTTTGGGTGTCCCAAATCGGGGCCCCCGGGGCAGATCCCAGACATAAAAGTTAGCATTGAGGAGCCGAGTGTCCGATATCCGTTAATGTGAGATACAACTAATTAGTCCATTATCGGGCCCCTGCTCTCACCGGCTCATAAATTGGAGCCACTCAAAGGTCGTTTATTATTTATCAGAGTGGGTGAGGGAGGGGAGGAGAGAGGGGGAGGAGGGGATTGCTGCTGTTGCTTTGGTTTGCTTGTTCAACATATCAAGATTAGTTTCAGTTCGCTCTGTTGGATGGCTGCAGCCTGCAAACACCACACACAGTTTATCACACACAGTTGATCGCACAGTGTGTGTCGCTGTGTATCCTAAAGCAGATTCCTTTGAACTGCAGGAACAGAAAACTGCAGCTCAGTTTGTGTAGGAGCAGAAAGTTTCACCTGACAGTTCAGCGAGAGGTCAGTGTTAACGTGTTATTAATGAATTATTAATGTGTTATAAATGTTGTATTACAGCTTGTTGCAGGGTTGTGCTGCTGCTGTTGTGTTAGAAAACAAACAGCTCCACACTCAGAGGGATCAGTCCTGTGAGCAGCACAGGAAGCTCATTTAATTAAAGATTAAATCACCACACTGTAAAAGCTGAAGTTTTTAAACTACGACAACAAACACACTCCTATAGTTTTTAATATTGGAGTTGGCTGAGATGATAAAGTGTGTTTATGAAAGTTTGAGCTGTATTCCCGATGTTCAAACTGTAAGGGAAGCTCAGACAGGCAGATGTGAGGTAGAGATGTTGGGCGATGGGCGGATGCATGTTGTTTTTTAAAAATGAAAATAACAAGAAGCTGGTCACTGTAGTTTGGCCTTTATGAAAGAGGTATAATTCACTTATGTACAGTAGGACCTTTACACATACACACACTTAACTCTAAAAAAATCTGTGACCAGTCGAGGCAGGTGGCCGCCCAGACTGAGTCCAGTTCAGCTGGAGGTATTTCCGTTAAAGGGAGATTGGTTGGGTTATTTGTATGTTGAGATGACTGTATTGTGATGTGGCAGTTTGGCGGAATACAAATAAACCGAATTGAAAAATTTACTTGAATCCGTACAAGGCCAGTTGGGATTTTCCAGACGTAAATTAAAAGTCTGAGTTTTTGGCACTAATGAGTGCTTCAAACTTAATGATGAAATACAGAGTCTAATGATCAAAAATGGTCCATTAACTTTTACTAGTTAGGAGACATACACCACTAAAACAGAGAAATCTTTAACAGTGTCAATTATGGAGTACCGCAGGGCTCTATACTAGGTGCTGTGAAAATTGTACTCTTATTTTTATATTTTTTCCTTTAAGATCGCTTTAGTCTAATGCAGCCAAATGAAAACCAGCTCTGTTGAGCCCAGTATAGGAGACATATTAAACTACAGCCTTGACAGTCATGGGATGTAACACATTTTAGTCTAAGAAGGGAAATTTAAAGTGAGGATGAATGTCATTAATTTTGTTGCATTCACCTTGAGATGCTGCAGCTTCATGTAATGTGTGAGACAAGGTGTCCTAACGTCTACAGCAGTTTGCATCCCAGCACTCCTCTGTCCCAGCCTCTTATTTCTGATTCAGCTTTGTCTCAAACAGCAGCTCTGTATTTTCGGCAGAGCAGGTATCACACCGCTTGGATTGTGTTACACAGCTGAGAGATTTATTGCTCGGTGAGGGAACATATCGTACTGCCGCCACCTGAAGCTTTTCATCTGGCTAAGAGTCACAGGGAGGGAGGGGGCATTGGAGGCGGCAGAAAGAGATGAGTCTGATTGAAAATGAAATATGTGCAGAAACTAAATTTTGAATGGTGAGAAAAGAGTCTGGACTCACCAGGTTCTTTCTGTCAAACTCTATCACATTGTTGAATTCCTCTAGAAAAATGAGTCACTCAGGACAGTCACTCGTACGTTTATAATCCCTAATCCCTAAAAACCTGAATAAAACTTGTACTAACAGTTTGAGTTGTCAGTGCACATTAATACAGAACTGCAACATGTGACTGATGCACGAGTGTAACAGTGTTGGTACATTTCAGTGATGGTTCTTTACTTCATTTATCATGGTCACAACAAACAGACCTGGGAGGTAATGAAATAACCACAAAAAGATGACAATCCATAAAGAGATGAAAAATGACAACAAAGAAACATAAAACAACCACAAAGAGGCTTAAAATGGACAAATAAACAAATGATCACAAAGAGACTTAAAATGACTATAAGAAGATGCAAAATTATCACACAAAAAGTAAAACGAGATCCAAAATGACTAGAAAGAGATAAACAGAAAACACTAGAAAGAGATAAACGGAGACCTAAAAATGAAACCAGATGTCCACAGATGGCCACAAAGAAACTCAGATGGACTACAAAGACACATGACTGCAAAGAAAACTATGAAATTATGTGGTGAGAGCAGAAAATGTTGAAATTTAGTTAAACAAGGACGAAGATGAAAGATTTCCTTTCATTTAAACAACTACAGTGACGACTTGACTGATGTGAATTCTGATGCGTAATTAAAGATCATCACTCTTGAAATGAAGGACTCTCAAATCATTGAATCATCTGATAAACGGAGACAAGAAGAATTTTCACATCTGGTTTACAAAAGGAAACTGAAAACATACTTAAAAGCTGATTTCTGGTATTAAATTAAAACTCGTTATTAAAGTCAGGACTCTTCTACAGATGTTTACAGATGAAATAACTCAAATACGCAGCAGTTTGAAAAATGAATGAACATCAAGTGGCAAAATTTCCAAACCAAACTGAGCTTTTTGCATTTCAACAGTTTTGAGCGCTGATGTACGGAGGCTGAAGTGAGCCATCATAATAAATATAACACTAACAAGTTATATTTTATCTGTAATTTGTGGAGTGATTCATTTACATGGTTGGTAAAAGTTGTTTAGTAAAAAAAAAAAAAGAATGCAGTTTACTAGTTTTTTTCATTATTTTTTTTCTAAATAACTTTTGAAAAGTATTTATAAAACTAGTTTGTATTTTAATGGAACATGAAAATATATTATCAAAAATCTGTACCAGTCAAATGTGATCATTTACTAATTTGATGTTCTAATAATGCAACACCTATTTTAATGTTTGCTTTAAAAAATAACTTAATTAAATATATTTACTCACTGTATAAACTGAATGACATCAAATATAAATCTTTATGCTTTGTATGTGCTATTTGCATATAGTATTGTTTTCTTTTGACTTCCTATGATTTGTTTTGTTTTTTTTAATTAAAAATATGCAGATTGATTGAGGCCTACTTTTTTTTATTTTAAAACTCTATCAATAATATATCACCAAGTGAAATATTAATTTGAATTAGTTATTTATTTATTGTACAAGTCGCCTGGATGTTGTTTAAACATCACATTTTGTTGCCGTGAGAGAGAATCTCCTGATTGGGGGAATATGAGCTGCAGCTGCTTTATTCAACATATCACGTCTCTGCAGACACATGAACATGAAGTCGTTATTATGATGCGATGGTATTTTCACATCTGTGTTCCTGTAAAAGCCGAAAACACAGTGAGGCAGCTCCTCGATCGCTGGATGATCAGACTCATTAACGGCCCAACACAATCCAGAGTCCTGATCAGCACACGCCGAATATTTCCACAACATTTACATCTGAAATGAATCGTTAGACAACAGGCGATGACTTATTCTTTCTATTATCGGCGAAAAATGAAAATAACATCAATTCCTCCTGCACAGATTCTGCAGACACTTTTACTTCTGTTATCTGAAGGAACATTGCACATTGTTATGTAACATAACAAATTCATCTTTTCCTGTCCATGGAAGATGCAGAAAGTCTCATCCCAGGCCTGAGTGTCCTGCTGTTTGATCCATGTCAGTCAGGGACATGGACCAGGTGTGAACACCCTGAGCTCCTACATGGACCAGGTGTGAACCCCCTGAGCTCCTAAACTGCCCCCATGCACAGACTGAACTGACATGTGAAGAACAACATCATTTGTGCCCAGTCTCCTCCAAAGCTGCTGGGTTCCCATATGTTCCTTCCAGTTTGGCTCCATCAGAAGCTTCTCCATAAATGTCCATCCAATGTGAAGCGTCCTGGTCTCTCCACTGCCCCCCCTCCTCCATGTTGGTGTTTCCCACACTGAATGATGACGACAGGCGACATGTGCAGAGGAGGGAGACGTTAAAACGACCACATGGATTCTGGTCTGACCGTTCTGACAGAGCTCGCACACTCACACGTCGGACAGGAATCGGACCTAGGACCACATATGCAGCTGGACCAGATCTGGTCTGCATGACAAACTTTCTCTCTCTCTCTCAGAGGAAGTCTACCTCGCTCTACCACTAAAGCATCAGTCTGTTTGCGCCGCCTTTAAGAATCTGTTTAACTTCCAGCAGCTTCAGCTTGTTTGCACACAAACGCTGCTCCGCTAAAACAATCCCACTACGAGACAGACGTCAGCAAATTTGTCATTGTCTTTGTTCCCTCCTTCCTCTGCCCCACAGACACACACACACAGACACACACACAGATACACACACAGACACACACACAGACAGTGCAGTAAGTTGCCTCACCCATGCTGTGTATTTACCTCAGTAATCAGAGTCCATGCAAGTGTTGTGTCTTTATGTTGTGAAGGTGCCATGTCATTTACACACACCCAGCAGGAGTCTCCGTGAAGAGACGACTGGAGGAAAACTGTCAGCAACAACATCAGGGTGTTTTTTGAATTTTAATCTATGATTCAGCTTTTACTCTGTGAAGCTGTCACAGTCTGTCTGGTTAGTTTCCACAGAGCAACACCCAGCTGTTAGTTTCAGATCATCTCATTTCAAATCATCTTAACCAGCCGCTGAGGAAAATTCAGAATAAATAATAGTTGAGATATTTCAGTGTGTCCTGACGTCACGATGCTGCTCGTACGGGAAAAAAGTGATTTTAGTTCACTCACACAAAGACGCTTTGAATTTGGTGAAAAATAGCAATGACCTCTATCTTATAGCTGGTCATGAGAAATCAGCTGCTTATTAGTTGACTCTTTCTTTTGGCAGCTGAGTGATGCCTTAAATAAAATACATGCAATGAAACTGAAATTGTTGGGACAGTCTGTGGGATTTAATCTGCTGGTAACTGGCTCACAAGGTGACTCGGACTGTCACTGAACACACCAGTGGATCATCTGTAATTAGTCCAGAGGACATAACGTGCTGCTCTGTAAACATCAGCGTCTAGTTTCTCCATTGTCATGTCTGCCAGTCACTCACTCACAGCTGACGACTGATGACTTTAAGCTCGTGCCAAACCCGACGACTGACTGACTGAAAGCTGCTGGACAAAAGCAGAACGATTAGTGTTTGACAGTCTCGAAGGAACGTGAAGCAAATACAACAGACAACACAGAGAACAGCTCAGTAACCACAGGTGACGACCTGCGGCTCCACCAAGAGCATCACCAGCCTCGTGTGCCCAAACAAACACGGGTGACGCCCAGAAGCTTGTACCGGTTCTGTGGCTGTAACGGCCAAAAATAAATAAATAAATAAAAAAGGAGAGAACGCTCAGGGTTTGGTGAGATCCCTAAAGAACAGTCGAGCTACAGAGGGAACAGAAGCCAAGAGAACTTTGTATAATGAAGATAATTTCAGGTGAAACTGTTTATCCACTGGAACATCTCCCTCGACCAACACGCTTCGGTTTTCAGTCAGAAATATCAAACGTTCTAACAAATCCTTCAGAGAACGACTGGATCTGAAGACACCAGATTAGAACCTTTATGAAACACCACACGAGTTTATCTGCCCACCACCAGCACCAACTGGTCCCTGACCCCTGAGTCCTACATGAGAAACATGTAACAACAAAGACTTCATCACACTTTAACCCCGACTCCTTCACTCAAGGCTTCATTACTGTGGCAGCTGGAGGTCACCTCATGTTAACATGCAGCTGCTGGTCGTAACAAAACGCTGCACAACCAACGTATGGACTCATTTTTACAGAACAACAGTTTCAGCAAATATTTCTGACTCAGCCCATAACAGGCTTACATGCTAAACGTTAGCACGGTGTGTTGATGTTAGCATTTAGCTCTGATCACTGCTGTGTTTCAGTACAAGAGGAGGATATTCTCTTCTCGGCCTGGGACGATTAGGACCGAATCTGCCCCCATGCAGAGGAGCACAGGTAGAATATGCAGCTTCATCATCAGCAGCTTCAGGCCACGTTGCCTTCTGCGTTTTTAACAAGGGGGTGTGTTGTTTCCTGTGGCAATGAAATCCAATCCAGACGGTCCAGTCGGATTAATGCGTTTAAAGCTCATTAGGTGCCAAAAACAGCACAGGAAGGGATTGTCCAAGTCAGTTCTCATGACAACTGGTTTATGTTTGGTTCTGATGATCTCGAGGTAAACTGCAGAAACACACGGGTCAAAATAATCCACCAGGAATGCATGCGTGCACGTACACGATTGACCGATGCTGCAGAACAAGTTGAGCCAGATGTGATTCTGGTCCGGATGGTTGATCACAAATCCCCCTTTAAAAAAAAAAAGGCAAAAGGTGTTTTTATCTTCTCACAGCGTCTGTTCGAACGTGGCTCAGTCTCATTTATTCTGTAACCGTTTAAGACGTCAGTCAAACTCAGGTGTCAACATAAACACGGACCAGAGCGTAGTCCAAGTGGAGACTTTGCACCAGGGGAAAGTCGAAGGGAACTGCTCAAAATGATCAAATGTCGTGTCAATCAAGTGTCTCCATGTCTCGCTGTCGGGCCGATCAACACCGAGACAAAAACCTGCTATCGGCCCATATATCAGCGCGTGTGGCTGTCTGTCATTGTCACAGTGTGAGAAAGCGTCCTCCTGTTTGCGTCTAGGTGTCATTACAACAAGACAACAGCACGTTAATGTAGAGGAAGACTGGAGTGTGTGAGCTTTTGTTTTCCATGCTAATCAGCCAGCTGATGCTGCTGCTCTCTGCTTTGTTCAGCTGAAACAAACAGAGCAGCATCACTGTCAGCTTCACGCTCACAGCTGACATCTTTCCTCAAATCAATATTATTGTTTTCTTCTCATCTGCCTTTGTTTATCCACCAAGGTTGGGCTGAGACTGGGAGCTGCCCAGTACAACCAGTCTGACGCCGAGGAAGCCCGGACCGTTTCTCTGCAGAGATCGAAGTTTCTCTTCATGTCCAGGAAAATTTGACAAACATCTGTTTTGTAAAAAAGGTCTGAGGAGCTGCTGCAGGTCTTTCAGGCCTGGACCATAAAACCTCCTGTGTGTTCTTGCTGCCCAGAGAACGATTCATGGTAACATATTGCACAATATTTACTGAAAATTAGTAAATATTGAAAAATGATTCATGTGTTAAAGTTACAGTTTACACACCCAGTCATGAAGCCATGAGGAGTTTCTGAGGTAATGGACAAGTGATCATCTATTTCTGTTCCGGTCATTCTCCTCCATTTGACCATATTAGTTTACTGCTGTGTGTGTGTGTGTGTGTGTGTGTGTGTGTGTGTGTGTGTGTGTGTGTGTGTGTGTGTGTGTCAGTGTGAGCTCTGGGTTTTCTGTTTTCCCAACAGTCTCCCTGAGTTTACAGACACAAAGACTTCTGCAACAAATCCCCTCAGCTCCTGCAGTCTCTGGGGTTTATCTCTGAGAGTGTGTGTGTGTGTGTGTGTGTGTGTGTGTGCTCCTCATATAAACATAATATCACTGTTTCTGTGTGTGTGTGTTAGTGTGTTGATGATCAGGGGAATTCAGCAACCCTCCAACAGTCTGTCACTGTTTATCTCTTTGTCTCTTTTTTTTTTCTTCCTCGATTCCTCTTAGATTTCTCTTTGTTTCTTGGACACATATTTATCTGCCGCAAAATATCTAAATATTTGCTCCAATATTTAGTCCAATAATATTTTTGGTCAGTTTCAAGTACAAGTCTGGTGTTATTCTGTATTTTTGTTACTGTCAACAAACCCTGTGTGCAGACACAACCTGGTGTTAACAAGCTTCACTCCTACAGGAGGAAATAATGTATTTGCTGGGGACTATTTTCTGCGGCGGATTAATTTATTGCTGTAGTGAGTGTTTGGGCAGCGGCACTGTGTCTGTGGGGCCTCAGTGTTTTACTAAATTAACGTGGGTCTATATTTAAAAAAAGTCTCTTATTTTGGTTATTCAGCAAAGTGATGGAGATATACAAGTTAGTATTTTGGTTTATCTGGTTAAGCACAGTGATCAGCAAAGACATCAGGTGTCTCCAACGGCTTCATGAATTAAAATCTAATAATACGTCAATGCTGTTTAGGTGGGTTGTTGAAATCTGACCAACCAAACCAGAGACTGAACAAAAGGAAGGACACAAACCGCTGACGGTGTGTGTTGGTTTTGTGGTTTCACGTCACTGACGTGAGTCGGGTCCATAAACGCAGCAGCCACACTGCATCTGTTGGCTTCTGTGTTTCTGACACCATCATCAGACTGAAACACCAGACAACGTCCGAGCAGACCAGGACTACAACACATGAGACACCAATGGGTACTGGGCCAACAACATACGTCATTCAGACAAACCTGGACCAGAACAGGCCAATTCAGTCTAAGACACCTGAGACCCAAACCAGAGACAGAACTCAAATAGGGACTGGGCCAAATCAAGACATCAGATCAAACCCAAACCAGGACTAATGGAACAATGAGGCTAAACCAGGGCTAAAAGACCAGACAGTGTGGGCCCAAAGCAGGACTAAGACCCCAGACTGGACTGAACCCAGGGCCAAACATGAAGTGACACTGCAGTAAAATGTAAAAAGACTTTCTTACTCCTGATCCATCACTTTCATCTGTCACACAAAACCTGAGCAGGAAAACCAGACAACGAAACGGCGTCTGTGCCTTTGGCTCGATCTGGGTCTTTGTGTCTTTGTGTGACGAGTGTGTGTTAATCACTGTCAGACTACCATCAGGCCAGGTGGTGTTGTCTTTAAATCCAGGTCCCAGCTGTACCTGCTCCACCTAATAACTGTGTGTGTGTGTGTGTGTGTGTGTGTGTGGTGTCTTGGGATGTGCTTCATGATCCAATTCACCGGAGGAGGTGGCGGCGGTGGCGTTTCCCACTCCCCCCACATCACACCTCCACACCCTCAATACCCTCCTCGCCGTATTAGATCTTGCCACTGTTGTTTGTGTGTGTGTGAATTTTCACAGACTCCATTTCCCCCAATGAGCTCGTCTTTTCTCCATCACTCTCTCCTCTGTCTTCCTTTGTCCCTCATCCCTCTTTTTTGTCTGCTGTTTTCCCATGATGCCTCGGGAAACAACACACACACACAAACACACTTCTGCTGTGTATCTGTTTAGACAACATGTTATTGTTACAACGAGAGAGAGAGAGAGATTTTCACACAAAGACCCCGGCAAGACGGCGCTGATTTAGTGGAAGAAATTACATGTCTGTCTGTCTGTGTGTGTGTGTGTGTGTGTTTCCACCTCCTGCACACACACAGACAGACACGCATACACACAGACAAACAGACACACACACACACACACACACACACACACACACACACAGACACACACACACACACACACACACACACACACACCCACACAGATGCAGAGAAGGATCCTGAGACGTGAGCACAGTAAAAACCTCTTCGTTCTGATCTCAGACCTCGTCAGGCGGCTTCTCTCAAATCTTCACCCTCACTCGTTTGACGGGGACCAAAAAACCACATGGAGAAAAGTCGACGTGACTCTGCATCAGTGTGTTTCTGCTGTTCACCTCAAAATCAGCACGGCCACAGATTAAACACCAGAGGGGTACAATCCTGAATACAGTGGACTAAAGTAGGCTTTTTAGGGCCAGACCAGGACTAAACACCACTAAATACTGGACCAGGACTGAACCACCACTAAATACTGGACCAGGACTAAGCACCACTAAATACTGAACCAGGACCGAACCACCACTAAATACTGGACCAGGAACAGAGAATACTGACCCAAACCTAACCTGAGCTGAAACATGACAAAATACTGAATCAGGTCCTGGACCTTCAAACACATGAATCAGCAGGTTTCTTAGTCTCTTATCAATATTGATCCAATCAGTACTAATCAATACAATCAGTACTGGATGTTTTATTAAAACACACGTAGTTCTTGTATTTACAAATATGCAGCGCAGCCTCGGGAATATTGTGACATCAGCATTCATATCAATAAAGACGATTTGATTTGACGGGGGGGGGGCAGAAGGAAGGATGAGCGTGAGATAAAGAGGGCGAGAGAGGACGAGTGAGAGAGAGAGAGAGAGAGAAAGAGAGAGAGAGAGGCTCAGATTAGTCTGTGGCTGCAATGAATGGAGATTATGAGAGAGATGCCAATCAACTCGTCTCTCTCCAGCTCCATCATCACAGGCCTCGGTTTCCATGGTGACCGTCTCTAGGCCGACGGCTGGCAACCGATGCGTGTGTGTGTGTGTGTGTGTGTGTGTGTGTGAGTGAGGGGGGCAAACCCTCAATTAACTGTGCGCACACGCGCGCACACACACACACACACACACACACACACACACATAAACATACATGAGCTTTACAATTAACAATACATATTCTGACACACACACACACACACACACACACAATAAGTTGTGTAAACTGTGTGTGTTTGTTTACTTCATTTTAAGGTCATGTTCATTTGTGTTTTTGTTTGTGTGCAGAGGTTTACACTTTGATTTTCATTTATTTTGTATAATAGTATGTTTGTGTATAGTGAGTACATGTGTGTAGTTATATTTGTGTATTTTAATTTGTGCCTAGTGTGTGTTTGACGACCTACACCAGCAGAGAGGGAGAATATCTGTTAGTGAGCAGTGTGTGTGTGTGTCTGTGTGTGTGTGTGTGTGTGTGTCTGTGTGTGTGTGTTACGACCCATCAGGGCAGGCTTCTTCAGGTGTGACCTGCAGGTGAGGATGGAGGATAAGAGGCGGTTACCATGGTTGGTTATGGCTGTGGTGATGGCAATGCAGTACAGGGAGAGTACTTCTACTATACTGGGGTACACTTTTGTAGTAGTAGTAGTAGTAGTAGTAGTACTTTAGTCCTTATGTAGTTTAACTTTAAGTCAAGCAGCCTCACATGGTAAATGCATCAAGAAAAACCAAACCACATCCTGTGACAGGAGGTTTAGTTTGTGCTGCTGTTCAATGATCCACAAACCTCATGAACATCGTTCCACCAACACAAATGTTCCAGAGGTTCCATCACTTAGTTCTGCCGCTGATCTAAAGCAGCGCGTGGAACAAGGAACTGCAGCTGAAACCCTGACAGCATCGGGACACGCTGACCTCAGGTCATCGCTCGGCGCTCTGGACAAACTGCGCTAAACGTGACGATAAACAGCAAAGAAATAAATAAATAGCTTTAAATCTTTTCTCCTCCCGTTACAATAAAACGCCCTTTTGTTTCCCAAGCTTTGCTCCGGGAGACACAAACTGTTTGTGTGGCGGTAAAAACGACATCCCATCAAAACCAAATAGCAGCACTATCATCATCATCATCATCATGCTATCACTACGGCTCAGCTCTCTGCAACACGACGCTACTTAGGATGCACTTCTGGGGTTTGGCTGTGTCTGTCTGGCACCCACTCCCTCCTGTGTGAAGGCACTGACACCTGGGGAGATTGAACATCCCGTCACACAGGAGCCCTCTTTTGTCAGACTAAATATGTTTCGCTATTTGCCGGCGCCATTATAGAGCAGTTTTTCTTCTCTAGCATTGTTATGCGCAGAGTATTCATATCACTCTCCTTTTCTCTCTGTCAGCTGGAGCGAGCCGGGGGAGGTGGGGGGGGGCACAGCGGCAGAGGGGCGATGCATTAGTGGCGTTTCAGATGCGTCCGGGCTGACAGCGGATATTAGCGGCGCTGCCTTTTGTCAGAGAGCTGTCAGTCTATCAGCTCGGCTCGGTTCTGCAGGCTGTTAGCCGGGCTGGTGAGGATCAGGACAATAGCAACAGCAGTGAGGACAGGATGGAGGAGGGGGGGGGGGGGGGGGGGGGGGTCTTGTCAGGCTGAGTTAAGTGGGTGTGTTTCAGGTACACACTCAGCTGCCAGTTTATTAGGAACACCGGGCTGAAACCAACAGGCTAATACACCTGTCCTGCACTGAACTCTGATGGTTTGGGGCCTGTGGTTTGTGCTGACTCACGTTGACAAGTGTTTCTATTCTTATAGAACACAGTCCAGTTCAACAGCTGCACCACAAAAATCATCAGCTGTGAAACAGCCTGAACACAAACAGCCTGAACACAAACAGCCTGAACACAAACAGCCTGAACAGCTCCAGACGTCGAGCAGAGAGAAACTACCAGAGACTGTAAACGGTGACGGACGTTCTCAGAGTCTGGAGCTGGTTTTTGGAAACGGACCGGCCTCCCATTGTTGGTGAGGAAGAACTCGTTGTCCCTGATAATGGTCCATAAATGTGGACCCAGAGTGAACCGAGCCACAGTTACAGAAAGAAACAGGGGGCGGGGGGGAGGTCAGACCAGAACTGATGTATGATCCTCTAATGAGCTGACCAATTGGCTGCTGACAGAGGAGAGGAATCTGGTGCACACACACACACACACACACACACACACCGGTGTGTGATCCACTGTGTGTGCCCGGTGAGTCAGGGCCGATAGATCAGACCGAGCTGAAGTTTGACTCCAAACACTCTGAGCTCTGAGGGATCAGCCCGAGGTCGACCGCTCTCTGCTCCAAACTTTACACTACCGACTATAGCAGGCAGCGAAGAAGAAGAGAAATTACCAACAGACAGAGAACTGTGTCTTTATTTAGCTCAGGTGATTAAAGATCATCAGTAAATATTAAGACCAATCCATCAGCACACACACACACGTCCTGGGAAAACTGAGTCAAGCTACGTAGAACAGCTAAGAGTCTGAACAGAATTTGTCTTTTCATCCCTTTAACTCGTCTGTAAAATCTCTCCTATGGGCCGTTTGAGTCCTATGGGCCGCTTGAGTCCTATGGACCATTTGAGTCCTATGGGCCGACCGTTTGACCACTCAGGGCTGGGGTTTCTTTTCTCTGTGGTTGTTTTGTGTCTGTTTGGGATCTTTGAGTGTGTTAACTCAGCTGGAATATTAACTTCACACAAACGGCCCCTGACCCATCGGGCCCCTGGGCCCAGCAGGCAAACCCTCTACCGTCCATCCCATATGACGAGAGCGTGCTGCCAAGTACGGGGAACTCAGTGTGGCGTTAATCCCCCGGGGGACGGAGAGGATGAAGTCAGTTGCTGCTGTGTGCTGGGAAAGGCCTCACGTCTCCGGCGAGGCAGCAAATTAAAGCAAATGAAATCAGGAAGTGTCATCATCAGACGATGTTAATCAACATTTCCTCTTCTCACAATTACTAGATGAAGATTTCACGCTCAGGCTCCTGCGTGATAACGGTGCGGTGACATGGCCCCTCACATGCTGAGGCTTTACCACATCCACGACCACAACCAGAGCCGGCGCCAAAAACCAAACCAGCCAACAGGAAGTGGAGGATCCGCTAAATTAAAAGCTTTGTGTTTTCTTGTATCTGCTGCTGGAGGTGACGTGGCTTCAGAATAAAGTGGGTTTGTGACCGACAGTGTAAATATGAACTTCCACACAGACACAAGTCACATGAATACATTAACACCACCGTCACACACACACTGGGGGGGGTGAGATCTGAACGCTTCCCTCCGATATTATCCAGCCTCAATACTGAGTCTACGTGTGTGTGTGTAAAACTGCATATATCTGGATGTATGTCTGTTGTGTGAATGAACACACACGCTGCAACACAGGATTCCTCTGAGAGGCCCAGCAGCAGCAGCAGCAGCAGCAGCAGCAGCAGCAGCAGCAGCAGCAGCAGCAGCAGCAGGGCCCTGTGGTGTCCAGGTGTCGTCTGTGCTGAGCAGGTAGTTTGCTTAGCGTCGTGGTGGATGGGCGTCTGATCTGACACGTACAGGCGACTTGTTATCCGCCTGACGCAGGACAGACATTTATGCACTTACTCTTCCCTGCTCCGTGTTTTTTCCCTCCCGCTCTGTGTTCGGGTGTGAAAGCCATCGAGGGGTCCGGGGCCCCTCGGTCAGTGACCGTGATTGTGTCCGTGGCCTCTCCTATTCTCTCTTTCAGCCATTAATTGGTGCTGCTGGTGAATTGAGCCTTTTCTAGCTGTGGCTCAGTGTGTGTGTGTCTCAGAGGTAACTGCTGTGAGCTTTAGAGGCCATGGTGTTGGTTTAAGGGGCCTTGACCTTTGACCTCCTGGCTAAAAGTCCCCCCTCCTGCGTTTTCTTCCTCCTTTCTCTCTGTGAATGTCTCTGCCTCGTTCGTCCTCCTGGGCAGAGTGTGGGCTTTGTCTGCTGCTGAGGACGGATGAACGAAGAGTTTTCCAGAAGAATGAAGCTGCACCTGAACGCCACGAACTAACTGGACAAAAGTCTGTGGACACCTAAGGATTTTATGTCTTTAATATTTGTTTCTATAAAATGTTTCTCCAAGTAGTTTCCCCTCTCATTCCTCTCTCTTACTTTCTTTCCCTGTTTCCTCTTCTCATTCTCTGCCTCCTCCCTGCTTCATCTCCTCTATTGCTTTTCTGCCACCACCTCATTTTTCCTACCTCCTTACCTTGTTCCCTTCTCTACTATTCATTTCCTTTCTTACCTTCCCGTTTCCCTATGGCATCTTCTTCTTTCCTAAGTCCTTCCATGCTTTAGTCCTTGTTTCCTTCTCTGCTTCCTCCTTACTTTCCCTACCCCCCCTCTCCTTTTATTCCTTTTCTACCACCTCCTTTCCTTTCCTTCTTTACATCCTCATCTCCTCCTTTCCTTCTCTATCTCCTCATCCCCACTAGCATCTGCTCCTAACCCTAAATACAAAGTACAGCTAAGGCTGATGGTCAGAAACCAGACTAACCGTCACTGTGGTTCAGTCTGGGTTGGGGGTTAGCGCCGACCTGGCTCGGCTCCTGGGTGGGAGCGTTCAGGTGTTTTGTGCCTCGGGTCATGTTGGTGTCAGCTCAGCCAGGTGCTGAGGATTAGTGTCGCTAAACTCTCTGTACCCTGAAGAGCAGCCGCCGCTTATCACCAAAACAGGAGCCGAACAAAAACAGACTTAAAGCTGCAGTCTGGAGTCTGAAGGTGGAAACTGGGGGAGATGGAGGCAGGACAGACTGTGACGGTTAGAAACTTCAATTATATGAACTGGGTTTGTCATAACGATGCTTCTCTATAGATTTAGCAAATCAGAACCATCTTTGCTGCTGTCGCCCACCAGACGTCTGACTTGGACCTGTGTGTTTCTAAAACAAACCAGTTTATTGGACTTTCTGGGAAATAGTCTCAACTTGTCTCAGGTCCAAGTCCAAGATGAGGATCAGACTCATATCAAGTCCAGTCAGAGTTGAGTCTAGAACCAACTGCAGCAAGTTAAAAAATTGTCCCAATGGGCACCTGAATGCGTCACTGTTTGCAAGGATGCATTCACTGACCATAGGATGAATCAGATGAGTAACAGATGAGTAACAGATCTCAACACATGCACAGACGTGAGGAAGCAAAGTGAACAAATGCATCTCACTGGCTTTGGAGCATCTGGGCTGAGTGAAGCTTTAAACACTCAGTTTAATTTCATCAGTGGACAGTTTGGACACAGACAGACTGCTGTGGGCAAACACACACACCTTAGAAAAACACACAACACTGAAAGACGTACACAAAACACAGACAGAGGCCGGTGCAGATTAACACACACTCAGGTGTTTAAAGTGAAAACTCTGCACTTTCAGAGTTTTGTTCCGCAGTTTGTGTCTTTGTGGTTCTGTAATGTTTGTGTTGTTATTTTACAGTCAAGGTAAAACAGGTAAAACCTTCTTTCAGTAACATGAAAGAAACTGAAAGTCCTCGTGTGTTAATATTCATCTGTCCACATAAACCCAGCGAACAGGATCTGGGCGGGAATGCAGGCCGACACGGACACCACCAACAAATAAACTTCCTGCTCCACAACAACACAGTAACCATGGTAACCGTCACACAACAAAGATGGCGGCAGCTGTAGCTGCAGAGCAGGGGAAAGATATAAAACTGGATGAGTTACATGAGACTAATGGTTTTTTTATATGCGACTACATGTAGGTGTTGACATGTACCTACACAGAGAAGGGGGTTATGGGTAAGAGTAGGTCTCTGATGGGTGCAGAGCTGTGCACTGATTGGTTGAGTTTAGGGTCACACGTTTGCATCCACACAATTAAAAATGCTACAACAACAACAACAACAGCAGCAAATGTGTTCGTGCTGTGACACAGACGTTCACCCAGAACGTAAATGCGGGAAACCAGACTGAAATATCTTTGTTGTTTGCTGAACATTATTAAATCTAAACCAGGGGCCCCATAAACACTGTACTGGCTCTGTGTGTAAACACACGTTGTGGGCAGGTGGAGTTTGAGGTGGATGCAGCAGCAGCAGCACAGACTAAGAAGAAGAAGTGTGACAGCAGTTTGCAGCACAGACGATCATCGATCAGCCGACTGCAGCCGCCATGTCTCGTCTTACCTGACAGGAAGAGTGATGGATGCAGCGAACTTTCCCACCATGCTGCTGTTTACAGAGGGGGGTGGGGCAGGGCCTGGGGGCCTGGTGGGAAAGGTGAAGGTAGAACGGAGGTTAGAGAACCACCTGAAGTCATTGCAGGGATTATCAAGGCCTGGAGGTTAATTTAGATAAAACAATTCACAGGCACTAAAGCAGAACCTCTGATTTCTAACAGACAAAACATGGTTGTTATCAATTTATTCACTTTTTATCCTCTTCCCTCATATTAAAGGGACTTTTGAATAACCAGATTTTGTCATATTCACTCCTGCTCCATTGACCTCAGACCAGCAGACAGAGAAGCAGCCACGTAAATGTAGTCTGGGATATTTAGATGTTTATTTGATCATCATGATAAGCTGCCTGAGACTAATCACCAACATCCAAACATCCATAACTCTGACAATCTGACTTCTGCTTAATAATAACAGAAAACCAGACACTTCCTGTCTGCTGAAGCATATCTCTTTCTCACACACACACACACACACACACACACACACACACACACACACACACACACACACACACACACACACACACACACACACACACACACACACAATATTAAACCATGTTTATAACCTGAGATGAAACCCTGTAATCCTTCAAAATAAAAGCCTTGTCTGTTAACTCCTGTGCACTGTAAAATGCCTGCCTGTCTGTCTGTCTCTCCAAATTCACCATCAGACAGTCATATAGCAGTGCACTGCTGTGCTTCACTCACACTGCATCACATGTGGCAGAGCTGCAGGTCAGGACTTTGAGAACAGGTTCAGCAGCAGCAGGGTCACTGACTCACTATCACGAGGCTGAATTTTTCAGATCAGACCACGTGTCTCTGATCCACAGAGTCTGAGTTTGTTTGTTTGGGCCTTTGAGCTGTGGAGCTGGGGCTTAAAGGGTTAAAGGACTTTGCACAGCTTAACAATCCATCACTGAAGATGTGATGTAACTACAGCTGCACAGTCATGGAGGAAAGAGAAACACCTTTGAGTTTTATCATCAGCACTTACATGTCTGCTCATCATCATCATCATCACATTGTTATTATTGATTTGTTAAACAGTGCTCCTCAGTTTGAGCTGTTTGGGAAAACTGTGGGAGTTTCCCGGAGAAACAGCAAACCTGAACAGTGGTGGACAGGTACGGTAACACACATGCCTATAGACACACACACACCCAGGACAGTGATGGGTGTGTTTAGCTCGGAGGGAGGAGGAGGAGGAGGAGGTGGTGATGGGCGGGTGAGGTAACTTTAGCTGTTAATGATGGAGGGTGGGGGTGGGGGGTGGGGGGTGGGGGAGGAAAGGGGAGTACAAATGACTTGAAGAGAGAGAGAAGGAGCGTAAGATGATCCAGGTTGGACTCACCCTTAAAAGCAACAGCACCTCTTGTCCCTGCAGGCTGAGTGTGAGTGTGTGTGTGTGTGTGTGTGTGTGTGTGTGTGTGTTGACAGGATGGCAGGTTGTTATGAATCATCTCCTCCTCCTCCTCCTCCTCCTCTTCAGCCCCTCAGGGCGACATTAGCTTTAGAGCGAGCTGTCATGTTCAAGAGAGGAGCGCTTGTTTTGTTGTACCCAAAGAAAGGAAACACTGTGAAAACATACACATGTACTTAGAGCCGCAAAGTATGTAAACAAGCCGGCCGGGGCTGACAGGTACGGGAGGGAGCGCTTGGTTTGTGTTGTGGAGGGAGAAAAGGGGAAACACACACAGGTCATTTAGAGGGAGGAAGTATGTCAACAGACACACAGAAGAGAAGGGAGCGCTTGTTTTGTTGTGGCCAGAGAAAGATCAACACACACATGTACTTAGCCGGGTGAAATATGTAAACAGACGTGCTGAGTTTCAACAGACTGAGCAGGTCGTCACCCCGCATCAGCGACAGACACAGATTTACTTTAAAGTGATGCCTCTCACAGTACGAGCTGAGGATGAGGATGATGATGATGAAGCCACAGTTCACAGGAGAAACTAAAATGCACAATAAACCTATTAGTCTTGTTTTTGATGATGGCTGGTGTTCCAGTTTTCTCGTGCACGCTGGGACCGACTGGTGCTTCCTAACCAGGTCAGGTCAGGTAGGTCTCATCAATAGAAGGGGACAAATCACCTGAGCTCACTGCGAACAGAGCGAGTCCTGAGGGAAGCGCTTGTTTCCAGCCTGAGCTTTTGTTTTGTTTACTGAAGAGAAAACATAAGTAAAGTACTTAGGGCAAGAAAGTATGAAAATACACAGCAAACACACACACACACAGGGCTTGTGTTGTTGTCCTGAGAGCGAGGAAAACACAGTATAAACAAAAGCAAATAGAGGAAACCGATAGCGTGTAAACACGACACACACACACACACACACACACACACACACACACACACACACACACACACACACACACACACACACACACACACACACACACACACACACACACAGTGCTGCGTTCCCGAGTCGAAGAACAATAGCTCTGATTAATTTCTCAGATTTCATGACCGCGTGCCGCAGCATCGGAGGCGTCAGAGTGAAAAAAGACACGATGCTGTTGTGAAACAAACATTGCAGCGCCGGCCAACGAAACAAACACACCCTCGCTGTGAGATGACAGAGGGTCAAAGGTCGACTGTCACAGGAGGCGGGAGAGAGAGGGAAGAGACAGAGACGAGGGGAGGTTTTTAGTTATTAGGGCGCTCACCTGTAGAAGGAAACAGAAATGAGTCCGTGGATCATCTGTCCCTTTGACCTGCAAAACAAAAAACAAGAAAACAGCAGAATTTCAGTTTCTCGTTTCTGTAGGCGGCAACAAGGAAAACAAATGTCTGCGTATGTTAAAATGTGGGATCAAACACACAAGAAAATGAGATGAGGCAATGAAAGGAGGTTATCTTCCAATTAAAACTGAAAGAAAAAAGGTTTTTCTGTTTGTGGATCTTGGACTTTTTGTCACCGTGGGGAGGAACCTTTTAATGTCTGATTTCAACACTGAATAAAACAACTTATTTAACTCAAATGCTCCTTTTCCAGCTCACATTCACAAACCAAACTGTCTTTGTTCTCTCATTTCCTCATGGGCACAACACCGTATGATTTACAGTGAGGAAATGCATTAACAATGTTGAAGGCCATGTCAAAATAAGAGCCTGTCACATTTTTGTCTAAATAAACACAGCCTGGGTCAGTGGGGATCACTGTCAGTAAAATGTCACTGAACATGCAGACGTCCAGGGTTCCTGAGGGAAACCAGGTTAGTTTCTGAAAACAGCACATGAGTCGAGCTGCAAGTTCAAATCACCTACTTAGACTTTTCTGGAAAATGACAGTTTAGTGGTGAAATCAGATTTTCAAATGAACTTTCATGGAAACTGGTGTTTGGTCATTTTTGGTCTTTACCATCTGAACCAAACTGGAAGGAACATATGGGAACCCAGCAGCTTTGGAGGAAACTGTACAGACACCGACAGACACCGACAGACACACACACACACACCTCTATGCTGTGGTCTGTCTTTCTGCCAACTATGTGTGTAGTCAGGACATACCTGTCTGAAACTGATAAAGACTCTGCTACAGTTGTGCAACTGTGTGTATATGTGTGTATGTGTATATGTGTGTGTGTGTGTATGTGTATATGTGTGTGTGTGTGTGTATGTGTATGTGTGTGTGTGTGTGTGTGAGATGATGTGTGTGACAGGTTCTCGTTCCAGGTGAGTTGCTTTCCCAACGAGTTGAAGACGAGGAAGAGGATGAAGCTTCCTCTGGGTGAATGGGAGCTTTGTTTGTTTGTGTGTGTGTTGCAGTCAGACTCTTCCTCCTCTGAAACTTTATCATCCTGCTGCGTTCAGGCGTCTTCACACTGTCAGACTTTACAGCTGCACACAGACTGTATTAACACTTCTACAGCTTTCCCAACACAAACAGCAGCAGCAGCAGCAGAAATGTTGGCTTGTGTTTCCAGGTCATGTATTTTTGGAATGAATGAAGCCAAACAGAGGAGGTTGGCTGGATGCTGGTTGTACAAAGCACACGACTCTCACCACAGACACCTGAGTTTGACTCAAAGTGTTTTTGTTTGGCAAAAAAACAAAACAAACTTTGGTTAAGTTTGTAGAAACTGGAAGTTAAACATGAAAGAAAATACTAGAAATAAAAATGTGGGTGTGCAGGCTCGTCAGCTGCCCCCCAGTAACAGTTTTTCACTGATGTGGGCCCAACAACACCAAGAAGGTTCAACAGTGTCTTGGTGTCCCTCTTTTTACCTGCACCCACACCTACAAGGCCTACTGTTAGCACACCTAGGAACCAGGCCAGGCCAAACTGCAGCTCTGGACACTAAACATTTCAAACAAACGTCCAAGTGTCATCAGCAGCTGGTGCCTGCTCTGTCTTCAGGAACACAGGAACACCTGAACACCTGAACACCTGAACACCTGAACACCTGAACACCTGAACACCTGAACCTGCCCCAGCCTCATGTTAACCTGCTTATGCTAACACAGGACCACCACCAGGCTATGCTAGCTCCAAACTAGTAGGCCTCAAGCCTGCCTCATGCTAACAACCAAGTCCTCAACAACAGGTTTACCTCAGTTTCACACAACAATCTGAACACAGGCTGCAGTTCTCACTTTGACCCACTTCACTGGTTCTACACTTACATGTCCTGGTCCCTTGTCCACATCCATGTCCGTAACCATGTCCACTTCCATGTCACACACCTTTCCTCTCCTTCAGAGTGGCGACCATGTTTTTTACAGCCTGCTTTAGGCTCCGCCCTTTTATTCTCATCTCACTCAGCTGGAAAAAAATGGATTTGCAGACAAACATTCTGAGGTGGTTTTAACAAATCCAGTATGTGAATAATCCAGACCAAATTACAGATAGAATAACAATTCTCAGGTATTGGTACTTTACCTGAGTATTTCCATGTAGTACTACTTCATCCATGGACTTCACTACATGTCAGAGCCAAACCTTGGACTTTTTCCTGCTCCACATTTATTTCTTTTCAGAATCAAATGGATCCAACAAAATACAGACTGATCATCAAACTTTATTGATCCCTGGGGGGAAAATACCAAGATACCCAGCAGTATATAAAGTACTTCAAATTAGAAGTATATAAGGCAGTCAACGTCAGATACCCAGCAGTATATAAAGTACTTCAAATTAGAAGTATATATGGTAGTTAACGTCAGCTACCTAGCGGTACATAAAGTACTTCAAATTAGAAGTATATAAGGTAGTTAACGCCAGCTACCCAGCGGTATATAAAGTACTTCAAATTAGAAGTATATAAGGTAGTTAACGTCAGCTACCCAGCGGTATATAAAGTACTTCAAATTAGAAGTATATAAGGTAGTCAACGTCAGCTACCCAGCGGTATATAAAGTACTTCAAATTAGAAGTATATAAGGTAGTCAACGTCAGCTACCCAGCGGTATATAAAGTACTTCAAATTAGAAGTATATAAGGTAGTTAACGTCAGCTACCCAGCGGTATATAAAGTACTTCAAATTAGAAGTATATAAGGTAGTCAACGTCAGCTACCCAGCGGTATATAAAGTACTTCAAATTAGAAGTATATAAGGCAGTCAACGTCAGCTACCCAGCGGTATATAAAGTACTTCAAATTAGAAGTATATAAGGTAGTTAACGTCAGCTACCCAGCGGTACATAAAGTACTTCAAATTAGAAGTATATAAGGTAGTTAACGTCAGCTACCCAGCGGTATATAAAATACTTCAAATTAGAAGTATATAAGGTAGTTAACGTCAGCTACCCAGCAGTATATAAAGTACTTCAAATTAGAAGTATATAAGGCAGTCAACGTCAGATACCCAGCGGTATATAAAGTACTTCAAATTAGAAGTATATAAGGTAGTTAACGTCAGCTACCTAGCGGTACATAAAGTACTTCAAATTAGAAGTATATAAGGTAGTTAACGCCAGCTACCCAGCGGTATATAAAGTACTTCAAATTAGAAGTATATAAGGTAGTTAACGTCAGCTACCCAGCGGTATATAAAGTACTTCAAATTAGAAGTATATAAGGTAGTCAACGTCAGCTACCCAGCGGTATATAAAGTACTTCAAATTAGAAGTATATAAGGTAGTCAACGTCAGCTACCCAGCGGTATATAAAGTACTTCAAATTAGAAGTATATAAGGTAGTCAACGTCAGCTACCCAGCGGTATATAAAGTACTTCAAATTAGAAGTATATAAGGTAGTTAACGTCAGCTACCCAGCGGTATATAAAGTACTTCAAATTAGAAGTATATAAGGTAGTCAACGTCAGCTACCCAGCGGTATATAAAGTACTTCAAATTAGAAGTATATAAGGCAGTCAACGTCAGATACCCAGCGGTATATAAAGTACTTCAAATTAGAAGTATATAAGGTAGTTAACGTCAGCTACCCAGCGGTATATAAAGTACTTCAAATTAGAAGTATATAAGGCAGTCAACGTCAGCTACCCAGCGGTATATAAAGTACTTCAAATTAGAAGTATCCACCTTTACCAGCTGGATTTGAGCACAAAGGAGTTTAAACCTATCAGGGTCGACTGAGGTGTGATGTGATATTTTTGACTAATATTCTGTGTTTAAGGTTTTTATATCATGTATTTTGACATGTACTGTTTGTAGGTTTGTCTACACATGTGAATCTATGGAAGATGCACAAAGTGCAAAGCAAAAAGTACCTGCATAATATAGATAAACAAACGTGCATGAGGTATAGTTTGTTATTCTTTCTGTATAACTTCATGAATATGAAACTCACCTTCACTAAATGTGTAATTGTTTTTCACATAGTTTTGTAGTTAATCTAAAAAAAGTGCAGCTTTCAAAAAGTGAAAAATCAGTGAAATCATCAACAGTCAGATCACGTCAGTCATCCACATATTAAGAATCGGACCCTGGTCTTTCTCTGTACGACGAAACCAAAATGCTGATGAAAACCATCCAGCTGCAGCTGTCAGACGTAGTTTGACCTGAGCTCTTCTTCTCTACACCTCCTCCATCCTGCTGGGCGGTCTCTGTTTTCGCTCTGATTACAGAGCAGACGCGCCCTCCCTCTGCCGCTCATGAAAACAAGTCTTTGACTCGAACCGACGGCGTAAATTCATCAAGCAAACCAAACAAACCTTAAGCACACAGGCAGCTTTTGTCTCGCTGCCAGCCCAGAGGAGCCAGAGAAGATGAGAAGGGCAGCGTGGAAAGGTATCCCAAAGGTTTCTGGATGTGGTCACAGGTTCCTGAGGCCTGATGGCTAAAGTCCTGGTTCTGCACCAAAGACATAAGCACCCCAAACTGAGAGTCAACACCAAGCGTCTGTAGGCTCAACATGTAGCTGCAGAACGTCTGCAGTTAGTTAACTGTTCCTGGACAAATCTGTGGAAATAGTGTTTGAGATGTTCAGATTGTGTTTTAAGTAGGGAGCAAACATCACGGCAGACGAATAAACAACGTTTAAATTGTGACTTGGTGGCACAAGTTATTCTTTTTACATCATAGTTTTTTATGACATCTTTGTACAAAATAAAGTTTATTCAAATTTATGTCCAAATTCTAACAGAGCTCTGTGCATGTTCAGAGAAAAACCAGTCCAGCAATCAAGACCAACAAGTTCCAAATCGCGACTAAAAGATTCTCAATTAATCAGCTGGTTAAGGTCTGGTTAAGACCAGCGCCCGCCAAGTCATGTCCAAAAGTCCCAATTCAAGATAAAGATAAATCAGGTCCAGAGAGGAAAGTCCACGTTAGGATTACCAAGAACCACATCAAGAAAAAAGTCAAGACCAAGAAGTGACAAATCGAGACCAGTGAGGCTTAGGTCCAAACCAACATGTCCCAAATTAAGTCTGAAGTTAAGGTAAGAGGCACCAAGTTAAGGCTAAAAGATCCCAAATAAACCGAAAGTCTAAAAAGCCTCCAATACAGGACCAAAACTAATTTTGGCACCAGGTCTGAAGTAAATTAATTCCTGCCTTAAATTTGACGTCACACATTTGTAGTGGTAGTACTATTAAAGCAACTCTCCAACAACACACAAACTCATCCTCACATGAAAACAATCCGCAAACATTAGAAACAGTCCACAGCTGTCCAACAAAGTCCAACACTGTTGCATGAAAAGTAAAAAAGTCCAAATTACCTGTAGTTACCTGTGGATACACAACGGCAACTGACCATTTCTTGTACAACAGCCTTCACACATACTTATAGTAGTACTTGTGTCCATGACAGCTTCAGGGTTGTCAGGTGAACCAAACACTTTCTGATCTGCAGAAAGGTGCAGCGAGGTGGAATAAAAGAAAGTGTGTATGCATCTATAATGTGTTCTTTTGTACACTTCTCCTGCACACACACATCTGCTTAACCTCCACGCTCTTTTGGTAACAAAAATAAGTTCAACTGACTGACGAGCAACAAAAGCAGAAGCTCAAAGCCGAACAAGCCAACACCAACCCCATTATCTACCTGCCTCACCCCATCACACACACACACACACACACCTTTCTGTGAACACTGGCTGGATCCCACAGAGGTGAGAGAAACGCTATTAGCACCCTGGGCGTAATTACAGCGACTCAGGTGACATCTTACACCGAATGGAAAGAAAAAGAAAGAGTGTGTGTCGGCTGTCGTGTTTGTGTAGGCTGAAGCCTCCTCACAGGGGAGGAAAGTTAGACAACAAAGGAGATGGAGGGTAAATTTGAGGGAGGAGAAGAAATGAGCCGACACGTCGACTTTCTGAAGACCTGAACCTGATCCATCCCAGCAGGTGTGTGTGTGTGTGTGTGTGTGTGCCTTTGAGAGGTGGAATTTGCAATGATGAGCATGGGCTTGTGTTGTAGGTGTGCACAAGTGTCAACTTCGAGTATGTGTGCAACACAATTTGTGCAGGTGAGTTTGAATTCTCAGGTTTCTAAGCAGTCTTTGGCCTGTGACCATGTTTTACAAATTATTATAGTAATAAAATAATACCTGGTAACAAAGGACAAACCTACAAGTTAGGACTATAGTTCTTTCCCCAAATAAATAAAAACAAATCTTCACTTTAAGCCAGAATTCCTGTTCAAGAGGTCTGACTTAACATCAAGTGAACACTTTTCTAGAGAGCCAAGTGTGTTAACATCAAGCTAAACATGTGCTAATGTGTTAGCATGTGGGGTAAAAGGTAATTTAAAGTCAATTATCTGAACATAGAACATGCTACGGTGTTAGCATGTGGGGTAAAAGTTCATTTAAAGTCAATTATCTGAACATAGAACATGCTAATGTGTTAGCATGTGTGGTAAAAGTTCATTTAAAGTCAATTATCTGAACGTAGAACATGCTAAGGTGTTAGCATGTGGGGTAAAAGTTCATTTAAAGTCAATTATCTGAATGTAGAACATGCTAAGGTGTTAGCATGTGGGGTAAAAGTTCATTTAAAGTCAATTATCTGAATGTAGAACATGCTAAGGTGTTAGCATGTGGGGTAAAAGTTCATTTAAAGTCAATTATCTGAACATTGAACATGCTAAGGTGTTAGCATCATGCTATGGTGTTAGCATGTGTGGTAAAAGTTCATTTAAAGTCAATTATCTGAACATATAACATGATAAGGTGTTAGCATCATGCTAAGGTGTTAGCATGTGTGGTAAAAGTTAATTTACAGTCCATTATCTGAACGTAGAACATACTAAGGTGTTAGCATGTGGGGAAAAAGTTCATTTAAAACCAATTATCTGAACATAGAACATGCTAAGGTGTTAGCATGTGTGGTAAAAGTTAATTTACAGTCAATTACCTGAACGTAGAACATGTTAAGGAGTTAGCATGTGTGGTAAAAGTTCATTTAAAGTCAATCATCTGAACGTAGAACATGCTAAGGTGTTAGCATGTGTGGTAAAAGTTAATTTACAGTCAATTACCTGAATGTAGAACATGCTAAGGAGTTAGCATGTGTGGTAAAAGTTCATTTAAAGTCAATCATCTGAACGTAGAACATGCTAAGGTGTTAGCATGTGTGGTAAAAGTTAATTTACAGTCAATTACCTGAATGTAGAACATGCTAAGGAGTTAGCATGTGTGGTAAAAGTTCATTTAAAGTCAATCATCTGAACGTAGAACATGCTAAGGTGTTAGCATGTGTGGTAAAAGTTAATTTACAGTCAATTACCTGAATGTAGAACATGCTAAGGAGTTAGCATGTGTGGTAAAAGTTCATTTAAAGTCAATCATCTGAACGTAGAACATGCTAAGGTGTTAGCATGTGTGGTAAAAGTTCATTTAAAGTCAATCATCTGAACGTAGAACATGCTAAGGTGTTTGCATGGAGGACCAGTGTAACAGGGACACGTTAGATTTTGATGCTTAAAAGGGAAGTTAACTGTCTTGCTGTGTCTCCCTGTATTATACTGTAATGGATGTCAGGAACAATGAATACAAATGTGTGTATCCACAGGTATCATGTGTTGTGTGAATGCATGTGTGTGATCTCTGTGTCACCCCTTGTTCCCACACGCACACACTTAAAACAGTGACTGATGGCTCTGTGTAATGAATGTAAGGGCTGTATTGTTCATTTCAGCACAGTTCACATATTAGTGTCGGGCCCCGGGGCGAACAAGGCGGCTAATGCTGGGCTCAGCTTTCCAGCGCCACTTCAAAGGGGGGGCGAGATGATAAAATGAGGCTGGGTTGTGGTTAAATAAGACATAATCACACACAATGAAGACACAAACATACACACACATGTTTACGAAAGTCCAATTATTGCACAGAGCACATGCAAATCTGACCCTGTACATGCAGATACATTACATGGCCAAAAGTGATATTGGAAACATGTCGGGAAGATTTTGCAGAATGGCTAGAAATGCTGGCAATTACATCAAAATAAATATGAACAATAACACAACCAGCTGACTTTACAGGAGTTTGTTGGCATCTGGCTTCACCACAAAATAGCTAATTTAGGTTGTTTTATCTGGCGTAACTAGCATCAGACCGAACCACCTTGCAATAAAGCTTGAATACACCCAAATCAAAAGAACGGGTGTATTGCCTGTTCCGCCCGTTCTGCTGATATTGCATGAATGTGGCATTACCAGCCAGTGGTGGGCCTCGTCGCCGCTGCAGAACCCGAATGGGAACAAATCTTTGCAACAGGATTACAAGACCACAAGATTAGCGAACGTGGTGTCGCAATCACACTGTATTACAACAGATCAGCTGTCCACATACTTTTGGCCACACCGTGCAGCTTTAATCGGAGGTATATTGTGAGATTTTTCAGTTTCCCCAGTGAAAATATTAAGAGCCTCTAACACACACAGCTAGAACACACACTTCACTTTATCATATAAATAACAGTTACAATCAAAAGGTCATGTGATATGTAGATGAGACACTTGGTGCGCAGACGTATGGAGCTGAATTACTTTCCTTTTCCTGAGTGGTGGGTTCAGCTGTGTGACTATTATTATCATGATTGCTTCATAGAGAGCATGACATTATGTTTCACATCTTTGTTTGATAAATGTCAAAAAAATAATGAACAAAAGCAAGTCAAGTGATTGTTCTGTAACTGCAGCTCCAGTGGTTTCCATGTGAAATGACTGGCAGGTGTGTTCACACACAGACTGAACCCGGAGCAAAAACTGAACCAGAGTTTTTACTGACACAGGAAAACAGTCCAATAATTTATGACGAGTCAAGAAAGGCTCATTTGTAAATGTTTATACCTACATTTCTATATTATACACCCACAGCAACTTTACTGGGAACAGCTGCACAACTGAACTCGATCCATCAGTGCCGTCAGAACATCAGTCCCAATGTATGTGTCAGTTTTTGGTCAAATTTAAGAAACGGGATGTTTGTCCGCATCATATCTTACCTCAACGTTTACATGTACGAAGGGTTCAAAATATTAGAAACACCTCTGAATATAAGTTATATACAAGTATGGAGCTGGTTTCTGGAAACAGACGGGCCTCCCATTGTTGGTGAGGAAGAACCATGTGAGCCAGGTCAGCGGTGTGGCTCCCTGCTGGGTTTTTAACCAGATCCTGGATTCACACACATTCATTGGTGCTGCCGGTCTCTGGATGGGATCTGGACTCAGTGACACACACACAGAATCACACCATAATTTATCTGGAGACTGTCAGCACCGACTGACCCAGACTGGAAGAGATTGGGCCGCAATCATTTTCGTAATTGGTGCGCCACGTGTGTCCCCACATTCAGCTCCCAGTTGGAGGACTGACTCTGACATTTTAGTTTGAACACACAGGAATGTGAGGAGAGAGCGCTCTGCTGCTGACCTCTGGCTTGCTTTTGTCTCTCTGAGCCAAGTTTTGCCCGAAGTGCTGGATACGTGATCTGAGCCTTCACTGAAACACACACACACACACACACACACACACACACACACAGTTATTGTGAGGACGGAGCCCTAAACTCTAAACCATCACAACTAAATGTATAAACCCAAAACTAACCTACTGTAAACCTGGTGGAGGAAGTACTGACACCGGAACCCGTTAACTACCTTATATACTTCTAATTTGAAGTACTTTATATACCGCTGGGTAGCTGATGTTAACTACCTTATGCACTTCTAATTTGAAGTACTTTATATACCGCTGGGTAGCTGACGTTGACTACCTTATATACTTCTAATTTGAAGTACTTTATATACCGCTGGGT
Source organism: Mastacembelus armatus (assembly GCF_900324485.2). Lineage (NCBI taxonomy): Eukaryota > Metazoa > Chordata > Actinopteri > Synbranchiformes > Mastacembelidae > Mastacembelus > Mastacembelus armatus. The sequence goes on from NC_046654.1 coordinate 294,687, forward strand.
AGCTGACGTTGACTAGCTTATATACTTCTAATTTGAAGTACTTTACATACCGCTGGGTAGCTGACGTTAACTACTTTATATACTTCTAATTTGAAGTACTTTACATACCGCTGGGTAGCTGACGTTAACTACCTTATATACTTCTAATTTGAAGTACTTTATATACCGCTGGGTAGCTGACGTTGACTACCTTATGTACTTCTAATTTGAAGTACTTTACATTCCACTGGGTAGCTGACGTTGACTGCCTTATATACTTCTAATTTGAAGTACTTTATATACCGCTGGGTAGCTGACGTTAACTACCTTACATACTTCTAATTTGAAGTACTTTATATACCGCTGGGTAGCTGACGTTGACTACCTTACATACTTCTAATTTGAAGTACTTTATATACCGCTGGGTAGCTGACGTTGACTAGCTTACATACTTCTAATTTGAAGTACTTTATATACCGCTGGGTAGCTGACGTTGACTAGCTTATATACTTCTAATTTGAAGTACTTTACATACCGCTGGGTAGCTGACGTTAACTACTTTATATACTTCTAATTTGAAGTACTTTACATACCGCTGGGTAGCTGACGTTAACTACCTTACATACTTCTAATTTGAAGTACTTTACATACCGCTGGGTAGCTGACGTTGACTACCTTATATACTTCTAATTTGAAGTACTTTATATACCGCTGGGTAGCTGACGTTGACTAGCTTATATACTTCTAATTTGAAGTACTTTATATACCGCCGGGTAGCTGACGTTGACTAGCTTATATACTTCTAATTTGAAGTACTTTACATACCGCTGGGTAGCTGACGTTAACTACTTTATATACTTCTAATTTGAAGTACTTTACATACCGCTGGGTAGCTGACGTTAACTACCTTATATACTTCTAATTTGAAGTACTTTATATACCGCTGGGTAGCTGACGTTAACTACCTTATATACTTCTAATTTGAAGTACTTTATATACCGCTGGGTAGCTGACGTTGACTAGCTTATATACTTCTAATTTGAAGTACTTTACATACCGCTGGGTAGCTGACGTTAACTACTTTATATACTTCTAATTTGAAGTACTTTACATACCGCTGGGTAGCTGACGTTAACTACCTTATATACTTCTAATTTGAAGTACTTTATATACCGCTGGGTAGCTGACGTTAACTACCTTATATACTTCTAATTTGAAGTACTTTATATACCGCTGGGTAGCTGACGTTAACTACCTTATATACTTCTAATTTGAAGTACTTTATATACCGCTGGGTAGCTGACGTTAACTACCTTATGTACTTCTAATTTGAAAACAATTTGTCCACACAAACGCACAAAGACGAGCATGCACACACACACAAAATAAAAAATGCAGACACACTCATGCACACACAACTTTTTTCACTTGATCTCTGTCACACACACATTCCCAGAAGAAAAGGAGAGAAAAACGAGGTCTGTCAGAGTCAAATGTCAAACTGCTCTTAGCTGCTGTTTGCTAAACACTCCTCTGGTAATGACTTCAAATAGCACAGGAAAACATGTCCTGAGTCAGTGTGAGTGTGTGTTAATGAGTGTGTGTGGAGAGACAGGGCAATTGGGCGGAAAACAGGCAGAAACAGAGACTGAGAGAGATGAACTTTAAGCTCTTGAGAAATAAGTACTTCTAATTGGTGTGAACTGAAAAACCATCAACACAGACAGAGGAAGAGAAGCAGCGATGAAATCAGAGAAGCCAAAAAGGAAAGGATGAAGTTGTTTGTTTAAGACAATCAAGGAGGAAAATGTTGGAGAAAAATCATCAAATGAGAACGGAAAGAAAACAGTTTCCGTGGGACTGAGGTTTTAGTGTAACATCGATCAGGTCGAGTCTGAAAAAAGCCAAAAGTAAAAACTGAGAAACCAAATTTATTTATTTTTGGTCAGATCCATGTTTTTCCATCTATCGATGCCCTGTTGATCATTCCAGAGGACTTTTATGGAATTGACTAACAGATTGATTTATTTTTATTTTCTCTGTTGAGTTGTTGCTGTGTTGTTGTTACAGTGTTGAGTTGCTGTGTTGAGTTGCTCTGTTGTTGTTGCTGTGTTGTTGTTCAGTGTTGAGTTGCTGTGTTTATTTGCTGTGTTGAGTTGCTGTGTTGAGTTGCTCTGTTGTTGTTGCTGTGTTGTTGTTACAGTGTTGATTTGCTGTGTTGATTTGCTGTGTTGAGTTGCTGTGTTGAGTTGCTCTGTTGTTGTTGCTGTGTTGTTCAGTGTTTAGTTGCTGTGTTGAGTTGCTATGTTGTTGCTGTGTTGAGTTGCTGTGTTGTTGTTGCTATGTTGTTGTTCAGTGTTGAGTTGCTGTTGTTGCTGTGTTGTTGTTACAGTGTTGAGTTGCTGTGTTGTTGCTGTGTTGAGTTGCTGTTGTTGCTGTGTTGTTGTTACAGTGTTGAGTTGCTGTGTTGTTGTTGCTATGTTGTTGTTCAGTGTTGAGTTGCTGTTGTTGCTGTGTTGTTGTTACAGTGTTGAGTTGCTGTGTTGTTGCTGTGTTGAGTTGCTGTTGTTGCTGTGTTGTTGCTGTGTTGTTGTTACAGTGTTGAGTTGCTGTGTTGTTGCTGTGTTGAGTTGCTGTGTTGTTGTTGCTATGTTGTTGTTCAGTGTTGAGTTGCTGTGTTGAGTTGCTATGTTGTTGCTGTGTTGTTGTTGCTATGTTGTTGTTCAGTGTTGAGTTGCTGTGTTGAGTTGCTGTGTTGAGTTGCTATGTTGTTGCTGTGTTGTTGTTACAGTGTTGATTTGCTGTGTTGATTTGCTGTGTTGAGTTGCTGTGTTGAGTTGCTGTGTTGTTGCTGTGTTGAGTTGCTCTGTTGTTCAGTGTTGAGTTGCTGTGTTGAGTTGCTATGTTGTTGCTGTGTTGAGTTGCTGTGTTGTTGTTGCTATGTTGTTGTTCAGTGTTGAGTTGCTGTTGTTGCTGTGTTGTTGTTACAGTGTTGAGTTGCTGTGTTGTTGCTGTGTTGAGTTGCTATGCTGTTGTTGCTATGTTGTTGTTCAGTGTTGAGTTGCTGTTGTTGCTATGTTGTTGTTCAGTGTTGAGTTGCTGTTGTTGCTGTGTTGTTGTTACAGTGTTGAGTTGCTGTTGCTGTGTTGTTGTTCAGTGTTGAGTTGCTGTTGTTGCTATGTTGTTGTTCAGTGTTGAGTTGCTGTTGTTGCTGTGTTGTTGTTCAGTGTTGAGTTGCTGTTGTTGCTGTGTTGTTGTTCAGTGTTGAGTTGCTGTTGTTGCTATGTTGTTGCTCAGTGTTGAGTTGCTGTGTTGTTGCTGTGTTGTTGTTCAGTGTTGAGTTGCTGTTGTTGCTATGTTGTTGTTCAGTGTTGAGTTGCTGTGTTGTTGCTGTGTTGAGTTGCTATGCTGTTGTTGCTATGTTGTTGTTCAGTGTTGAGTTGCTGTTGTTGCTGTGTTGTTGTTACAGTGTTGAGTTGCTGTTGTTGCTTTGTTGAGTTGCTCTGTTGTTCAGTGTTGAGTTGCTGTGTTGAGTTGCTATGTTGTTGCTGTGTTGAGTTGCTGTGTTGTTGTTGCTATGTTGTTGTTCAGTGTTGAGTTGCTGTTGTTGCTGTGTTGTTGTTACAGTGTTGAGTTGCTGTGTTGTTGCTGTGTTGAGTTGCTATGCTGTTGTTGCTATGTTGTTGTTCAGTGTTGAGTTGCTGTTGCTGTGTTGTTGTTACAGTGTTGAGTTGCTGTTGTTGCTGTGTTGTTGCTCAGTGTTGAGTTGCTGTTGTTGCTGTGTTGTTGTTCAGTGTTGAGTTGCTGTTGTTGCTGTGTTGTTGTTCAGTGTTGAGTTGCTGTTGTTGCTATGTTGTTGTTCAGTGTTGAGTTGCTGTGTTGTTGCTGTGTTGTTGTTCAGTGTTGAGTTGCTGTTGTTGCTATGTTGTTGTTCAGTGTTGAGTTGCTGTGTTGTTGCTGTGTTGAGTTGCTATGCTGTTGTTGCTATGTTGTTGTTCAGTGTTGAGTTGCTGTTGTTGCTGTGTTGTTGTTACAGTGTTGAGTTGCTGTTGTTGCTTTGTTGAGTTGCTGTGTTGTTGCTGTGTTGTTGTTACAGTGTTGAGTTGCTGTTGTTGCTATGTTGTTGCTCAGTGTTGAATTGCTGTTGTTGAGTTGCTGTGTTGTTGTTACAGTGTTGAGTTGCTGTGTTGTTGTTGCTATGTTGTTGTTCAGTGTTGAGTTGCTGTTGTTGCTGTGTTGTTGTTACAGTGTTGAGTTGCTGTGTTGTTGCTGTGTTGAGTTGCTGTTGTTGCTGTGTTGTTGCTGTGTTGTTGTTACAGTGTTGAGTTGCTGTGTTGTTGTTGCTATGTTGTTGTTCAGTGTTGAATTGCTGTTGTTGAGTTGCTGTGTTGTTGCTGTGTTGTTGTTACAGTGTTGAGTTGCTGTGTTGTTGTTGCTATGTTGTTGTTCAGTGTTGAGTTGCTGTTGTTGCTGTGTTGTTGTTACAGTGTTGAGTTGCTGTGTTGTTGCTGTGTTGTTGCTATGTTGTTGTTCAGTGTTGAATTGCTGTTGTTGCTGTGGTGAGTTGCTATGTTGTTGTTGCTGTGTTGTTGCTGTGTTGAGTTGCTATGTTGTTGTTGCTGTGTTGTTGCTGTGTTGAGTTGCTGTGTTGTTGTTGCTGTGTTGTTGTTACAGTGTTGAGTTGCTGTGTTGACTCTCCTCCTCCCAAATGTCAGCTCTACCACCGGCTGTGTTTAAAAGCCGAGCTCTGCCAAAGACCTGGTGTGGAACCATCACTTGCCGTTGTCGGCAGCGTTGCCTCGCCCGCACCGGTCGGCATCGCTCAGCCGGAGAGGAAGAGCTCTGGCATTTTCCTCTGAGTCTCTTCTCTATTTATTTCTGCCTCCATCTATTTCGTCCACACTGCTGCTGAGGTAAAAACATGCTGCGGCGCGTATGCAAATTCGGTTAGCTTCACATCAAGGCGTGACATTTCAGAAATGTGAAATAAATTGATATGGCCCAATTAGATTGAAGCTGCTGTTGGCTCGCCGCCGTCTTCCTCGCCGTCCCCCCTCCCCCGGCTCTCTCGTCTCGTCCCAAATTGCTTTGCATTTGCCTGCTCGCATTCAGAGCTCTTAATTATATGGTGCTGTGTGGCGGCATTTGGCTGGAACAGCGAGGAGCCGGTGGGAGCTGCTGTGCGGTGGTTAGCATGCGTGGCTAGGACGCGGCTAAAAGCTTGTCCCGGAGGGGGAGAGGATGGAGGATGGAGGAGAGGCAGCCGACACAGTCACTGCAGAACAAAGACGACGTCTCCAGGCCTCAGCGGGCAGGACGGAGGACGACGGGACGC